>NW_003315036.1:2851677-2854153 GCF_000150825.1 Verticillium alfalfae VaMs.102
TTCCAGATCAGCGCCGACCCCTTTCCTGACTATTCGCCATCCACCTCCATCCGCGCCTTCTTCATACCCGAAAGACAGCATCTTTTGTGAACCGCCCAGATACCCACCTGTTTCGACCTCGCCGATGCCTACAAAGTCTCTGTCGAACTAGAGGCCGCTGGCCCGGGCGAGTGGCCGCCCCTGGGCCTCGTGCCCAGCGCCGCCGATGCAACGTCGCCTGCCCCTCGCCCTGGCACCAACTATCGGAACTGGGTATTGGTAGGAGAGTTGTCCGACTTGTTCAGCAAAAAGCGGTCCATGGTGGATTTGAAGCTGAGAAAGTCGCCCGTCAGACTATCGCCAACCGACTACCTCATCGACATCGATGCCGGCTGGTCTACCGGATTTGATGCAGGTGGCATGAAGCCTCTGGAGAAGGCCGTCGAGTCGTCCGTCCGAGCCGAAGGCACCCCCCCGCGGGCTCTGGCGAGGCCACGCGGCGTTGACGACGACGTCGCGATGCAGAGACCTGGCTCGGTCAACGGCGTCCACAGCATTGAAATCCTGGATGAAGATGACGATGAGCCTGATGGTGAAGGCACACCGAATCGGTCTCTTCGGACCCGGGGCAACAAGCAAAATTACAACCTGAAGGACTTGAGTGATAGTGCCCTGTGTATTAATATTTAGCGACGCAGAGGAAAAGCTTGCCGACTGTCGAAGATGAAACAGGAAAGGTCTGCTACGACCTGCCCGCAGAGCAGGTCAATTTGGAAGACTTCCAATGCATAACGTGCGGCCAGTCACACATGACGCTTGCCGACCTACAGGCGCATCTAGAGCATCAGCACCCCGAATATGACTACGTCTGCGACCCGCATGCCAAGAGCATCCATTTCCAGGTCGTGCATCGCATAGAGGCCTTTTCCTTCGATGAAGACGGCACGTACGAGCTCAAAAAGACCGTCAAGGGCTTCCAGTTTGGTCAAAACAGCAACAGTGATGAATCTTGGCTCAAGTCAACTTTTGGGCTTCCGAAAAGTGGCGAGCTTGCTGAAACGCACGTGAAGAACTCTCCAGCCAATGGACCATCTTCAAAAGTGCTCAAGGTTGGTCCACATGAATTGAGGATGGCGAACATGCCCATGACACTGACTTGTTTACAGAGGAAAGGCAAAGTCATCACGGTGCCATACACTAAACAGCAGCTTTTCGACCCCGTCAGCCGAATGCCGCTGGAGCCAGGCAAGCCGTTTATCAGGCACAAACCCGACGACAGATGGCTCACGCAGTGGCACCGCGATGCCATTGAAGACTTTTCGGACATTCCTTTCCACGAAAGGGAGTTTATGACCACATGGGACGAGTTCATGCTCACCCAGCGCATCTCCTCAGACGTGTACCTGCCGAGCTCATGGCTGGCTTTCCTTCGACACAAGGCCGAGTGGCTAGTTTGCTCCGAGTCTCGCATGATTGAGTTCGGGAAACACATATCCTACCTTATCGCGCGGGACGCTCTGGATGACCAGACGATCAAGCAGGGCTTCCAGATTATCAGTGCAGCGAAGCCTCCGTTGCAGAACGCGGGAGCCAGAATGCAACAACACGCATCGCCTGTAGAGTCTCAACCGCGCAAGAGCGCGGCCAACTGCCAGACATGTGCGAGACAGATACTGGGGCCCAGGCTGCTTCTGTGTGCGAATCCTGTAAGTCCATGCCCATGCCGCCCGTGATGACGACGCTCACTGTTTCTCCCAGCATTGCAAAAAGCCAGCGTTTCATCGTGATTGCGTCAAGCGCAACGCGCGCATGGACGTCGAGGACCCAGCCTGGCTCTGCAACGTCTGTATCGATATACCAGCAGAGCAGCAGATTTAGGTCATCCAGCGCCGCGAGGTATCGAGCAGGAAGCGAGTGGCGTCGAAGAAGGCTAGGGAGGCAAAGGGATGACGGGAATGGATCACAGGAGCGATGCCAAGCATGGCCGGTTTTGATTTTTCGCATGCATGGCCGGAGTTTCCCAGGTTCCTTCTATTCGCTCTGCTGGTAAAAAAAAAATAGGAGGAGTCATAGATGTCGTCGACCTGTAAGGAGAAGCATGAATCTGGCATGACTTCAATGGTCTGTGATGAAGGTGAAGTGACCTGTTAGAAGCCTTGCAAATCACCGCGGTGCGCAGAATGAGGTCTGACAATTTCTCTTCAGAAGCCGAAGCCGGTATATATCTCATGTCAAGACTGAAGACTGGCGCACCATTGTCTCCCCGAAAACGCCTGCCGTCAGCCCGCCGAGCCTACTTTCCTAACCGCACATAAACTGTACAATACATACTCTTCCCGCTGTTGGCCCGCCGCGCGCCCCCCCCTTTCATTAAAAACACCTTGCATGGCGTCTCCCCTTAGAACCTGTACTTGCTCTCCTTCTTCTTGTCGGTGCGCTTCTCGTCGACCTTTTGCCTCTTCCTCGACTCCTGGGCGATCATCTCGGACAAGTCCTC
>NW_003315036.1:2854722-2858421 GCF_000150825.1 Verticillium alfalfae VaMs.102
CTGCTGCGCTTGCTGCTGCTGCTGCTGCTGGCCGCCTGGGCCGCCTGGGCCGCCGGGCTGGCCGGGCTGGCCGGCGAGGCCGAAAATGTCGCCGCCGTACAGGGGCCGGTTGAACTCGTCGACGGGTGGCTTGCCCCAGCCGCCGGGGTGGAAGCCCCAGGAGCCGCCGGGCGGGGGCGGGGCGTTGAGGCCGGGGATCTTGAGGGTGGGATAGGAGGGCGGGGGCCCGAAGCGCTGCTGGTTGATGAGCCAGGGCGGGGGCGCGCCGGGCGGGATGCCGAGGGCGTCTTTGGAGGCGTCACTCAGGTCGCCGGGGCGGAAGTGTTGAAAGTCGACCTCGCTCTCCTTGCCCTCGTAGTAGACCTCGCCGAAGCGCGTGAGCTCGGGCTTGGTCTGGAAGCGGAAAAAGGCGTCGTAGAGGCGCTGGTAGTCAATGTCGAGCTTGCCCATCTTGGGGGCGACGCGCTCGCGCTGCTTCTGCTTGAGGCTCTGCTGCTCCTGCTTCTCCAGCACGGCGTCGCGCATCTCGGTGATGCCCGTCTCGGCGATGAACTTGGGCAGGCGGAAGGGGGCCTTTTCGATGCCGCGCTTCGACGACAGGTACTCGCGCTTGAGGGACCAGTGCGGCGGCACGGGCACGACGTTGCGCTGGGCCTTGATCTGGACGAGCAGACGCGGGTCGGACGACGAGACGTCCTGCCACTCGACGATTTCGGGAATCTTGACGAGCGCCTTGAGCTCGGCCACGGACAGCTTGTTGAGCTGCTTGCGCTTCTTCTTGGACAGCTTCGGCTGGCCCGTCTCCTCGTCCTCGCTGGGGATGTCGTCGTCCTGGTCGAAAAAGACGGCCTCCTCTTTTGGCGCCTCTTCGTCCTCTGCGACGCGGCCAAACCGCTTCATGATGTCTTCAAATTCCGCAAAGGCGGGATCACTCGTCTCGACATCAACATCGAAGCCGTCGGGTCCGTCTGTGTCGCTCACGCCGGGGCCATCTTTCACGGCGAGGTCGGCAGCCGAGGTCTCTGCTGCGGGGGCCTCCTGCGGCTTCTCGTCGGCCGAGTCGGCGGGTGTCGTTGTTGTGGTGGTGGTGGTGGTCTGTAGGTAAGGGGGGGAAACAGGCGCCGTCAGCTTCGAGCTCAGAGTATGGGGTTGGGGCCGCAGCGGCGCACTCACCTCTGCCTGTGCCTTCTTCTGCTCCTTCTTCTTGGCGCGGCGCATCTGGTTCTTGGTCATCTTTGGTGCCGCCATCTTGACTGGTGCGGGCCGCGTCGGCGGCGGATGGAAGGCGCTGGCGTGGCAATGTGTGTGGAAGGGTCCGAGGTCCAGTGGCGCGGTGCCCGGAGAAGGAGGCAGGGGGGGGGGCGATGTAGAGGCTCGCTGGAATCAGAATAGGGCAGCGAGGTCCGCGAATTTCAAATGTTCGAGGGGTCGCCGCACGTGACGATGGGGGATGCGGTTGGAGTTGGACCTGGAGAAGGCTGAAGGTTTTCCAGATCGCGGCAAGAGGCCAAAAGATTCCCAGAGGTCCGCATTGCCTTAGCCTTAGCATATTGCCTTAGGTCATCTTTTGCTGGCGCATGAAAAGTGGGGCAAGAGTGAACTGTGGTATCACAACGTGTGCTTGCGGTCCCTACCTACCTAGGTACATTGGCATAGATGTCGACTCGGGTCTTCTGCCTTGTGATCACCGTGTATCGGCCGAAGAACAGTCGAGGGTCAGCCTGTACGTTGGCCAGACCTCCAGGGTCGCCTTTTTTTTTTTTTCTTTTTTCCTACTTTTTATTCATTTTCTTTTTTTCGAGGTACAGACAGAGGGTGCCTGCACCAAGGTGCGAACTGATACGTGTATCCAGGCTGTGTCAGTACCACACCTACTAGGGCCACGAGCAGCCTACTAAGGCAAGGGTCCTGCTCCAGGGCCAGGACGTGCTGGGCCTACTGCCCCCCAAGCCCCTAAGCAAGCCCACTAGAGCCCCCCAAGCTACGGGCTGCTGCCCCCCCTGAGAAAGATAGGTATTCCTCCTACGAGGTATCCTGAGCCGACCAAAGTGGAACTCGTTTGCAGGAGAGACAATCGCCAGCATCTGTACCCCTACAACGTTGCACACCTTGACTGTTGCGCATCATCCCGTCGTGTGCCCGTACCTCTTGTCTTCCCGCCGACCCTTCCACCATGTCCTGATCACCGCCATTGCCATCATTTGCGCTTTCCTGCCTGCTGGCCCCTCAGTCACTCGTTCTGTGTGGCCGCCGCCGAAACTAGCTCAGGCTCTCTCTCTCTCTCTCTGTCTCTCTCTCTTCCTCCGTCTGGCTCCATCCGGGCATTCTCCACCACTCTGACCCCTGGAATGCGATAAGACACGACACACTCGCCACGACAAGGACGCATCGCGTATCGCGCCATGCCTCATTCTCACGCCCACCATCCCAACAGCGCCTCCGCAAGACGGTCCCCCTCGCTCAACCGATCCTTTACGCTGTCCACAGCCCACGTCGACGCCCACAGCCGGGCGCCATCCGAGGGCATGGAAAAGTTCCCCGACCACATCGACGCCCACCTCACCACGAGCCTGCCGTCTCGGGGCACCAGTCCGGCGCGGGGCCATGGCTATGCGAGCGCCAACGGCCTCGACGGACCGCGCGACAACTGGCAGCCGCGAAGGGAGAGCCGTGTCCGCTTCGGCCCGCCAGGCCAGCCAGGCCAGCCAGGCCAACCGCCCGTCACGCCGCACGCCCGCGGCGGCCACGGTCGCCAGAAGAGCCTCAGCGACGCCTTTCGCACCATCCGTTCTAGGCAGGGGAGCGTCAGCCAGAACGCACACGAGATCGCCGACGCCCTGCGTGCGCCTGTCTCGCCCACCTTGGTCGTACGTTGCTGCCCCCCCCCCCGAACCATCCCTCGATTCTGATGACGAGACGACCAAGGAAAGACGCAGGCAGCTAACCCAGCGCCCCTTCTGACAGATCCTCTGCCTGCTGTGGTACGCCTCGTCCGCGTTGACCAACACATCCTCCAAGTCCATCTTGACGGCCTTCGACAAGCCGGCCACCCTGACCCTCGTGCAGTTCGCCTTTGTCGCCACCTACTGCCTGCTGTTCGCCTGGCTCGCCTCCGTCTTCCCCCGGCTGAAGACCAGCATCCCGGCCCTGAAGCACGGCATCCGATACCCGACCCACGACGTCATCAGGACGACGGCGCCCCTCGCTGCCTTTCAGATCATCGGCCACCTCCTGAGCTCCTCGGCCACCTCCAAGATCCCCGTGTCGCTCGTCCACACCATCAAGGGGCTCTCGCCCCTCTTCACCGTCCTCGCCTACCGCTTCGTCTTCAACATCCGCTACTCGCGCAACACGTACCTCTCGCTCGTGCCGCTGACCCTGGGGCGTCATGCTCGCCTGGCTCCGGCAAAGCACACGGCCTACGGCGGCGAGCTCGTCGGCGTCATCTACGCCTTCCTCGCCGCCATAGTCTTCGTCACCCAGAAACATCTTCTCCAAAAAAGCTGTTCAACGAGGCCGCCAAGGCCCGAGGCCGGCCGGCCCTGTCGGCGCGGTCCAAAAGCTGGGACAAGCGTGAACCTCCTGTGCTACTCCCTCCGGCATGGCCCTTTTGTCATTCACCGTGCCCCATCTGGGTCTGGAGGGGGGGCCTCGGCATCTTGGGGCGAAGTCGCTTGACGAGGGCGCCGTCGAACTTTC
>NW_003315036.1:2859721-2863116 GCF_000150825.1 Verticillium alfalfae VaMs.102
CTTACGGTGCTGCTGCTTTGGCACGCGGCCGGTCCGGAGCGGGGGCGCCCGCGAAGCCGCCCGCGCGGGCGCTTGCGGCGGCCGTGGTGGTAAGTGGAGAAGAGGGCGAGGTCGTGGCGCGTGGCGTTGTGGGAGGCGAGGTAGGCGGCCAGCAGCAGGAGGCGGGCCGTCGTGGGGAGGAGCGAGGCGAGGTCGGGCGTGGTCTGCTGGGTCGGCACCGCCTTGGCTGTGGTTCTTGTTGGTGTCTGGCCCTTGCTGGGTGTCGCCGTCGTGGTGCCTGTCGTGGTGCCTGTCGTGCTGCTGCTTGCGTTGGCGGTTGGCCTGAGGGCGATGATGCTCGGGTTCAGGAGAGATTCGTCTTGCAGGTGGACACGGGCGTGGATGAGGAGCTTGGAGAACTCGCGGGCGCCGTGGGTTCCGGCGGCGACGGGTGCCGTGAAACGCGGCCAGAGAATGTCGCAGGCGCGGCGCAGGGCAGGCAGGGTTCGAGAGGCGGAGACGGCCAGGGCGTCATGGACGGCGGCGCAAAACCGGGGCCAGAGGAATTTCATGTCGTCCTCGGTCGTGTTGGGTACCGGCGCGGGTATGGAGGGGGCCATGATCTTGACATAGTCGGGTTTGGAATAGTTGGGAAAGTGTATGTGCGACACAAAGGAGGTTCGCAGGAAGCCCGCTTGGGGCGTTGTCAGGATGAAGACACAGGTCAGCGAGGGGATCTGTAGAAGGGTCTTGGATCAGCTTTGAGTTTCTCGGGGCTCTCGCTGGAGAGTCAAGGACAGACCAGCTCGGGCAGCCGTGCCAGGGCAGGCAGCAGGGTGTGCGGCGCCTCTCTTTGTCGGTCGACCGAGTCGAAGACGAGGACGAAGCGCGAATGTGGTGGTTGGGATTCGGCGCCCTTCAGCATCTTGGAGAGCTCAACGGCGAGTTGGGCTGTGGTTTCGCAGGCTCTGGGCCGCGTATGCCATCCGATGGCGTCGACAACGGCATTGAGTGTTCTTTCGAAGAGGTGCCTCGCCGTGATGCATTGTATAGAGTTCATGATGGCGTAGTTGTCGCCGATGCTGCGCCGGTCGCTGCCAGCGTGGGGCGAGGCCAATTGACGCAGCAGCGCTTCGACAATGGCCGACTTGCCCGTAGCCTCTGTTCCGTGGAGGACGATGTTGCGACATGGTGCGGTACTGGACTAGGCGCAATGGTCAGCGGTCGGGACTGCCATGTGATTTTGGAAGGGTGGGAGTAGAGGCGACATACAGCAAGGAGGTTTGTGAGGGATCGGATCTGGGGTTCTCGGCAGGGAAAGGCATCCAGTAGGGAGGAGAGAATGGTGTCGTCGGGAGGCTGGAAGAGAGGATGCATGGCGGGTTGTGACGGCGTGTGTGTGTGTGCGTGTGTGTGTGTGTGTGCGTGTGTGTGTGTGTGTGTGTGTGTGCGTGTCGTATGGGCTGCCCGACATGGAAATGATCGCGATGCAGCAACTCGAGGCGCGTCTATCTGGGATCGCCAGCGAGTGGGGGGACCAGAGCCTGAACGCGAAGTCAAGTGACTGCGGCACCAGGTACAGGTACACCTGGGCATGGGTACCTACCTGCACCTAAGGTACCTAAGGTAGGTAGGTACCTTGGGCAATACCTTCAGGGTTAGGGTTGACAGGCCACTGCTGTGCCGTACCGACGTCGCATATCCATGACGCGTGGTTATGCCCGGTCTTGGCCCTCAACCCTCGAACGGCAGATGCCATCCAATGACAACTTCTGTGGCTCTCTGTAGTCTCGTCGTCGAAGACGCAAGCACCCTGCCAGGCACCAGTGAGTGCCTCCTCGTCATCCCCCATGAAGCCCAACAGTAGGCCGTGTTAAATCAAGCCCGCCTCAAAGCCAGCCGAAGGGACCTAGCACGCCGTGGTGCGTGTGGACCAGCCGAAGGATTCGGCGCCTGTCCCCTTCCGCTTGACTGCCTGCCTCTGGCTTGGCTGAGAGACCGTCAACAGTCATCGTCGAACTGTCTGCTATCTATCCATCTGGCGACGAAAATCGTAGCTCGGAACCAATACTCTATTCCTCTACCATACTCTGCTGCCTTCCTTTTGAGTGTTGGCTGCGCCAGGCTCACACGTCACGCAGGCAGCCCCCCCATCTCGCTCCTCTTCGTACCTACCCAAGGTACCTTCGTAGTGAACAGACATCATGAGTACCTCACCCGACTCAGATCCGGATCCCCCCGCCCTGCTGGCCTCGGACGGCACGGCCAAACCGTATCACTCCAAAAGGCCACACAAAAAGACACGGTCCGGCTGCAAGACGTGCAAGGCGCGCAAGGTCAAATGCGACGAGGGCCGCCCGGCATGCCGCAACTGCGTCCTGCGCAAGGTCGACTGCCTCTATCCCGTCACCGCCGCGTCCGCCAAGTCGGCCACTCTCAAGCGCACCATCACGCCTCGCACCCCCACCTCGGAGCCATCGACGTCCATAGTGGCCAGTCCCGAGACGAGCCGCCGCCCGTGGGAGCCGAGTCCCATCATCGAGCCCTTGTACATACCGCCGGGTCAGCATGATGCCCTCGACATGAAGCTGCTCTGGTTCTACACCACCAACACCTTCAACTCCTTTCTCACGCCCAGGGACAAGGGCGAGCGCGTCAACGAGATTCTCCGCGTCAAGATTCCCTCCTACGCCTTTGAGAACCGTTTTCTCATGGACTGCCTGCTCGGCCTGTCTGCCCTTCAGCTGGAGAACCTCAACCAGGAGGTCGACCCGTCGCGCGCCCTCTACTATCGCTCGTGCGCCTTTGAAGGCTACCGCAAAGCCATCGAAAAGGCCGACGTCGAAACGTTCCCCGCCCTCATCGCCTGCTCTCTCCTGCTCGTCGCTCTGTCGTCCCAGATGTTCCGCGAGGTCACGACCAAGCGCCTGCACATACTCGACTGGATGGTCGTCTGGCGCGGCATCGGTCTCATGATCCGGCTCGCGAGCCCCCGCAAGCTCTGGGAGGCCGGCCTCGCCGAGCTCTTCTTCCGCCCGCCCATCGACCTCAACTCGTCGTCGCTGCACATCCCCAACAACCTGCTCTTCATGGTCTCCACCATCCGCGACGACGACCCCGACCACGCCCACGTCGACACCTACTACCACTGCCTGCAGTACCTCGGCTCCCTATACCAGGAGCTGCGCCAGGGCCTCAGCTCCATCCTCAACATCCGCGCCATGACCTGGTTCACCTTTGTGCCCCCCGACTTTGTCGAGCTCGCCAAGCTGCGCCGCCCGCGCGCCCTCGTCATCATTGCCCACTACGCCATGTTTGTCAAGGGCGTCGACACCATCTGGGGGCTGCGCGGCGTCGGCGACACGAGCATTCCGCGACATCCTCCGAGCACCTCGACCACGACGACTTTGACGGAC
>NW_003315036.1:2863484-2885279 GCF_000150825.1 Verticillium alfalfae VaMs.102
TCATTCGGGCAGTGCGTACGTGCCGGAAAGGCGGGGTTGGCGTATTAGGTCGTGTTCCTGTCGTGCCCTCTTCTTTTTGCATGACCGGTCTGTGAGACGATATGAGGTAGTTTGCCAGGTGTAGCGGAATACACTCATCTTGAGACGATTGAACGAAGGGCCATGCCGTGTTTATTTGATGGTTTTCATGAATATTCTACTTTCCCAATGTCCATATAACGCAACAAGGCGTGCTTGCTCCCTTGGATGGTGGTAGGTGGATTTCGTAGACGAGGATGATGTCGGGGCGAACTCGACGTATAGACCATGTGGCGCATCGCAACATGAACCTGAATATTGCCAAGTCACTTTCACGAGCATGACCTCATTTTCTTCCGCACGATAAGGGGGACTTTCTAGGCCACTGCTATGGAGGGGGAAAAAAACCCCAGTTCCAACCTCTTATTTGTTTTCTGCTTTCCCCCCCCTTGTAACGTGAGACTATACGATCACGATACATTCACTGCCTGAGGCATCCCGACGCACCGCGAATTCAACGAACATGACGAGCCGCAAACCCGAGTCCACCGCACCCCCATGCCCACCGAAGTGAGTTGACACCAGGCTTATGTTGAGCATCCGAGGCTTCGATAGGTCCCGTCGACACTGACACTTGATCAAGTCTCAAATTGGTTCCACTGTAGTAGCACAAGGTCGCAACGCCATGTTACATCGGAAAATGCCTCACGTTTAATCTTCATTGAACATCACAACGCAAGCCCAGATACACCCATTCACAGCACACGCATCGAATCCTGGGACAGTTGGAGGAATTATGTGAATTTCTTGGTACACAGCCCACAAAAGAGACTTGATTGAGCTAAGGGAGAACCTCGCATCCCAACGATCCTCTTCTATACACAGGCCAGGACCCCATCAGAACGACGCAACGCTTTCGTAGGTATCGACTTCCCGGGCCACTTTAGTTCCTTCTCAAGATCCCGCAAGGATCTTCTCACCCTTTCGCCCTGGCGGAGTCGGTCACCGACCATGTAGAAGGCGGACTCGGGA
This sequence comes from Verticillium alfalfae VaMs.102, assembly GCF_000150825.1. NCBI lineage: Eukaryota > Fungi > Ascomycota > Sordariomycetes > Glomerellales > Plectosphaerellaceae > Verticillium > Verticillium alfalfae. The sequence continues at coordinate 2,864,535 of NW_003315036.1, forward strand.
AGGGCATCACCCTCACCGTTGAGGATGGCCTTGAAGGAGGCGATGGTCTCCTTCAGGTCAACGAGCTGACCCTCGATACCAGTGAAGACCTGGGCGACCGTGAAAGGCTGCGACAGGAAACGCTGGATCTTACGGGCACGCTCGACGGTGAGCTTGTCAGCCTCAGACAACTCGTCCATACCCAGAATGGCGATGATGTCCTGGAGCGACTTGTACTCCTGGAGAATCTGCTGGACAGCGGAGGCGGTGTCGTAGTGCTCCTGACCGACGATACGGGGGTCAAGCATACGCGACTTGGAGTCGAGGGGGTCGACGGCGGGGTAGATACCCAGCTCGGAGATACCACGGGACAGGACAGTGGTGGCGTCAAGATGGGCGAAGGTGGTGGCGGGAGCAGGATCAGTCAAATCGTCAGCAGGGACGTAGACAGCCTGGACGGAGGTAATGGAACCCTTCTGGGTCGTGGTAATACGCTCCTGCATGCCACCCATGTCAATGGCAAGGGTGGGCTGGTAACCGACGGCAGAGGGGATACGACCCAGCAGGGCAGACACCTCGGAACCGGCCTGGGTGAAACGGAAAATGTTGTCGATGAAGAGAAGCACTGCGACGGATTAGTTCAGGCGCTTCTGCAAAAGATAAAGAGGCAAATTTCATATAAACGTACCGTCCTGGCCCTCCTCGTCACGGAAGTATTCGGCAATAGTCAAACCAGTAAGAGCGACACGGGCACGGGCTCCGGGGGGCTCGTCATCTGACCGAAGACGAGGGCGACCTTGGACTCGCCATCAAGCTGAATGACGGAGGTCTCCTGCATCTCGTGGTACAGATCGTTACCCTCACGGGTACGCTCACCGACACCAGTGAAGACGGAGTAACCACCGTGAGCCTTGGCGATGTTGTTGATGAGCTCCTGGATGAAGACGGTCTTGCCGACACCGGCACCACCGAACAGACCAATCTTACCACCACGGGCGTAGGGGGCAAGGAGATCGACGACCTTGATACCAGTGACGAGAATCTCGGCAGTGGTGGACTGGTCGGTGAACGCAGGGGGCTCGGCGTGAATGGGCAGCGTCTTCTTGGTCTTGATGGGACCGCGCTCATCAATAGGGTCACCAGTGACGTTCATGATGCGACCCAGGGTCTCGGGACCGACGGGAATGGTGATGGGGGCACCAGTGTCGGAGGCCGGGTGGCCACGGACAAGACCCTCGGTACCTGGTCAAATACGTTAAATGAGGCCTAAAAATTGTGCATGGCAAGCAGTACTTACCGTCCATGGCAATGCAGCGGACGACATTCTGGCCAAGATGTTGCTAATCAAAGTTATGAGCTACAACGCATTGCAAATAGGCATCGTGGGCCCTTTTTGGGTTGGAGTGGCAACCTACCGCGACCTCAAGGACAAGCTTGTTGCCGTTGTTGGTGGTCTCAAGAGCGTTCAGAATGGGAGGAAGACGGGCGCCATCGAACTTGACTGCAAAAAGTGTGAGTAAACACATCGCGGACGGCAAAATGACGATGCGACGAGATGGAAAAAGTTTTTCTTCGTCCTTCGTGGTGGTTACGTACCATCGACAACGGCACCGATGACCTGCAGAGTTGTTGTTGTCAGTAACCGAGCTTCTCCTCAATCCTGCAGCCGCCGGCTCGGCTGGTCGGACCAGCGGCAACCGCATCATCCGAATCAACTCACCTGGTAGATCTTGCCATCACCGACGCTCGAAGTGCTCGCGAATCGGGAAGCGACAGGGAATCTGAGGGTCGAGGGCCTGATGACCCGGGGAGAGGCGGTCGCCGCGAAAGAAGGGCGAGCCGCTCGGGCGAAGGAAGAAATGCCGCTGCGACGACAACGTCAGTTCAATTGGCCCCAATTGAGCGCGCGAAAGCTCGCAAAGTGGCTTCCGACGTCGAAACTCACCTCTTGAACATCTTGCCAGATGACGGAGAGCGATTTCGGATGGGAGTGGAGAGGTGATGGTTGAACTTCCAGGAGGACTTGGGGAGAAGTGAGCAGTTTTGCTCGGGATCCAGGCTTCGTCGGGTAGAGCTTTGCCTGGGGAGTCACGTGAGTCTGTCCTTCCCGGGTCCAGGAAAATTATGCGGCAGGAGCTTGGCGCGAGCTACACCGGATTGAGGTCTACTCTCCTACCGGGTTTTTCCGCGGGGCCCCCTTTCATATCCAATGGCAACCGCCTGGGGAGGCCAACAAGCCACCCAGCAACCTCAAAACGATATTAGCTAATCCTCAGGCTACACCCATTCTGTCGCCTGACAGCCTAAGGCAGTTCACGATGTTCCACAGTTGCGAACGAGCCATGGCCTGGACAGCGTCATGATTTGTCCAGAGCCCGCCCATCGATCTCTTGTCAAATTGCTGCAATTATCATCACGGGCATTGCTCCGTGCTGCAGAATTTCGTTGCTTGACCATATCGTTCCACGCACCGGAAAGATGAGTCTACGGAACTTCCTGGCCCTTGGTATCGCCGTAGGGTCTGGCGTCCTCATTAGTATGTTTATATACCATGCTCATCCACGTGAATACATGATGCTGATCGCCCCATGGGCACATACACTCTTGGCCCAGCCTTTGCGGAACAAGCGCATCACCGCCAACTTGAGATCAAGACTAGGGACGCCTCACTTCCAGATTCAGTCAACGAAGATCAATCCAATAAGACAAAGACCGATACTTCTCTGCCGGCCCCGACATCGACTAAAGCATCATAATACGGTTGGCGACGTTGTATTGTTTGGTGTGATCTGTATAATTTTGCGAGAGCTAGGTGATCGCCTACCTGGGGTCGCCTCTCGACCGCCGTGTATCATAGACATCATGTTGGGACGTCTACCTGAAGGGCACAGAAGGATCACTCGTGGTCTATACAATCGCCGAGCAGCTTCTCGCCGCATTTGCTTGATAAATCCGAGATGGTCCGCCGAAAGCCAGACTTGACGGCGAAGCTCCTGTGAGACAGCCAAAGCAGCTGTTCTTCCCAAAGAGCATACAGCAAGCTACGCTGATCTACTTAGGCTGCATGCAGCTCGGGAGCAGGTAAGCGACTGCTTGATCCATTGCAGGCGTCCAGTTTCCCGCCGTGCAGCCTACAATTGTGTTTATGTCTGCAGTTTCCGATACTTGCACAAGCCCCTGCAGTGGACCGGTGTCAGTGTGCGAGAGAAAATGTAATACCGGGACCATATAACACCATATACTCCGCAAGAAACCGACCCCGTGAACCAATTGGAAAATCGCGTGTTGTATTCAATGTCATAGAAAAGTTGTCTGCACGGCAACGTTTCGTTCTTCCACTATCGATGGGCTTGAGCTGTGGAAGAGCAGCTGTCGGAGGAGATCTCAAGTGCTCGCATCGAAGTAAAGCACGTGACTCGGTATTAGTCACTACGTTGCCGAACAATTTTCGGGCCAGTGGCAGCTGTTCGATTACAACGGGGCCATTGGACGGATCGAGGTTCCATCATACGACACCCCAAAAAACCCTCTCCTCTCTCCCTGACCACCCAACGCCAATTCCGTCCCGGCCCATCCAGCAATTGCGGCATCCCACCACCTTCGCAAACCTCGTCGACCGAAGCGACCTCCTCTGTAGAGATACCCGAGACCGGACATTCGATTTCTTTCACCTCAGCCCCGATCAAGATGATGCGAACCCAGGTTTCGTCGCTGCTGCGCGCCGCGCCCCGGTACCAGCAGGCTATGGTCATCCGCCGCGCCGCCACCACCCACGCCATCTCCAACCCGACCCTCGCCAACATTGAGAAGAGGTGGGAGACGATGCCTCTCCAGGAGCAGGCCGAGCTGTGGATGGCCCTGAGGGATCGCATGAAGGGTCCCTGGCAGGAGCTGACCCTCCAGGAGAAGAAGGCTGGTGCGTTTTCCTCGGAAGCCCCGATCCCCCCCCTAACGTGACATGGCCTCGAGAGGACGAAAGGGAAGCGGAACTGATTCGAAGCTCGGCAATGGCTGGCAATCGTCGCGGTGAAGCTCTACCATGCATCTTCGGGGTCGAGGATTGCGATTGACGCGCTCAATGGATGCAACTCGGCCCGTCCACCATGACGTCGGGTGTTCCCGCGGCCCGCCAGCCAACCTTGCTTGAATCAATCCAGTCCGACCGGACTGCACGGCAGGCAGGCCCGACGTATTCTGAGAATGAAGAACTAACGCCAATTGCCTCTACAGCCTACTGGATTGCCTTTGGTCCCCACGGCCCCCGTGCCGCCGACCCTGCTGGCGAGGGTTCCCGCGTCTTCTTCGGCACCCTCGCTGCCGTCGGTGCCAGTCTCGCCATCTTCGGCGTCATCCGCCTGTTCGCCAAGCCCCCTCCCCCTACCATGACCAAGGAGTGGCAGGAGGCTTCCAACGAGGTGCTCAAGGTACGTCGCCACACGCCGCTGGGTCTGCTATTACTTTGGGGGATATGGACTGACGCATCGACTGCATCGCACAGAACCAAAAAGCCGATCCTCTCACCGGTATCGCCTCCGAGGGCTACGCCGGCGTCGGACAGGTTCAGTCGCCTCCCAAGCACTAAACTGGGCTTTCTCCCTCCCAACGTCATTAGATCAATACCGGCCGTTTCGCCCCCCTTGTATAAAACGACCCCTGAGAGCAACAAGAGAGGATGGAGGGTTATTATTGGTGTTAGGTCAATCGGGAACAGACAGGACGCGCGCGCGGGTGTAAATAGTGTACCGGAAGAGCTCAACTTAAAGCATCTTTTTTTCTTTTGTCTGCCATCAGATGTCCGGGCAGCGTGATCATGTGACGAAAATCTTTGCACTATCAAGTTCACGATTTACGGAGACAGCACAGCACAAGACGAGCGAATACAACGAGGGTCAACGGCAACTTGCTCTCATATTAATTATGGCTGGGGACAATTTGCGACAGCCCTTTGATGCAATCATGATGGATCTTTTGGTTCCTTCGTTCACCAGTGCTCATGCATCTCAACCACTCGTTACGAATGTTGAGAGACGGGGGATTCCAGCGCCAAAATCTATTGTCAAAACGGTTAGTACCAATGCTGTGCAGGTGAATCAGACCAGAGGGGCTATGCTTACCAGAGCGGTCCTGCAAGGAATGTAAATGTGCGTCCAGTTCTTCCGTCCAATTCCACTCCATGGGAGTGGTGAAAAATCGGGTGCCCTCCTCGATACGGCCGTGGCCTCCCAAGATCCTTGGAGTCCGAAATGAGAACAATCTTGTACGTGCCAGGCGTTTCGATTGCAACTCGGTAGTCGCCGAAACTCTTGTTGGGGTGGAAGTTGAAAATGAAGACGCAACCTACTCGCTCAAAGACGATGATCTTGTCAGACTCGTTCTTCAGAGAGATGTAGGCCTGGGGGCTGCGCAGCCATCCAAACTGTGCCTCGGTTGTGTTCATAGCGCGATCAAAGTTGTTGAGGTACTGGTACCGCAAGTTATGATCTTCTGTCAGGTTGAACTGCCGCCTCGCGTACCAGAACGAGTTCTGGTTGCCCTCACGAGGGAAGTCGAGCCACTCTGGATGGCCAAACTCGTTGCCTTCAAAGTTGAGATATCCTTCGCCGCCAAGGGAATGTGTCAAAAGACGGATCATCTTGTGCAGGGCCATGCCACGGTCAATGACGGAGGTGAACGGAGTCAGGTTCGACATGTTGGTGTACATCTCGGCGTCACACAGATGCATCATAAGAGATTTGTCTCCGACGAGGCTACATCTTGTCAGCAAAAACAAATCAACAACTCGGAGACAAAGGTAGCTTACGCTTGATCGTGGCTCTCGGCGTACGCAATGGTCTTCTCGCCATGCCGTCTGTTGGTCAGAGTGAAGCAGATGTTACCAATGTCCCATTCTTCATCCTGCTGCTCCTTCAGGATCTTGATCCACATGTCCGGGATGGCCATAGCCAGGCGGTAGTCGAAGCCAAGGCCACCAAGCGACAGCGGCACACAAAGAGCTGGCATGCCGGACACATCCTCGGCAATGGTGATGCTCTCTGGATACAGGTCGTGAAGCATCTGGTTGGCCACCATGAGGTAGACAACTGCTTCCTCGTCAACATCGGCGCCAAAGTACTCGTGATAGCCACCAGAGAAGCCACTGCTGACCGTCAGTTGATGCATTGAACAATGGGAGATGGGGCGAAGACTGACGTTCCGATGCCGTGGTGGTGGTAAAGCATGCTTGTCACGCCATCGAAGCGGAAACCATCAAAGTGGTACTCGTCCATCCAGAAGCGGAGGTTGCTAAGGAGGAATCGCATGACCTCATGGTGACCATAGTTGAACAGCCTGCTGTCCCACAGCTCATGACGGCCGCGAGCACCCTCGTGGAAGTACTGGTGATCGGTGCCATCGAACTCGTTCAGTCCATCAAGCACGTTCTTGGAGGCGTGGCTGTGGACAATATCGAGGAGCACAGTGATGCCCATGCCGTGAGCAGTGTCCACGAGCTCCTTGAGGTCTTCGGGGGGTCCGTACCGGCTGCTGGCGGCGAAGAAGCTGTTGATCTGGTAGCCAAAGCTGGCATAGTAGGCGTGCTCCATAATGGCCATGAGCTGGATGACGTTATAGCCAAGATCGCGGATCCTTGGCAGCATGTTCTTGGTGAACTCCTTGTACGTAGCGACACGCAGTTCTGGCGAGGAGATACCGACGTGGGCCTCGTAGATGCGAGCGCTCGCAGGCTTGCTCGGCCTGGGGTTCTTGAACTGATACCTCTCCGAAGCGGGGGGGTTCCAGAAGCGGGCATCGTATGCCGGCGAGACGGACAGGTCCTGGGTGACATACTTGATCCACGCTGGCAGGCGGTCGATACGGTCGCCGCTGGGCGTTTGCAGAGAGATCTGGATCCGTGTCAGCCTGTCGAACGAGGTTTGTTTGATATGAACCCGTGCGAACCTTGATCTTGGAGTTGTGGGGAATGGCAGGCTGGCCATTGTTGGCAGGAAGCACAATTTCGAAAACGCCGAATTCGTCCCTCTTCATGGGATGAGACTCGCGGTCCCAGTTGTTGAAGTCGCCGGTGAGAAAGGCGTGAGTGGCATTGGGGGCCCACTCCCTGTATGTGATGGTGCCATGGGAATCGACATTGAAACCAAAGGTATCGGTGCCCTTGGAAAATTTGTCGACGCCGCCCTCGGTCTTGTCCAGCTTGGTGAGCCAGTCTTGCGCTTTGGCATATCGCCTCTTGAAAGCGTCCTCGAACGGCTCGAGCCAGGGGTCGAGCTGGATGACGCCTGTGCCGTCAGTGCGGTTGCCAGTAGCAGCACCAGCAGCTGCGGCTTGCGGGGCCAGAGAGTTGGCGGACTGCTCGACAACAGCAGCCATGGTCGTCGTGGAGGGAAGGGGGTGTTTCCGAAAGTTAGCAGCCAACCAGTGCAAGCAGATCGGACAGTGGAGTCGATGAGGGACCTTTCTTATTGAGCGTTTGAGGATAGATGCGAACGTGTGCAGCTCCTCAGCTGGCGATTGTTGAGCCCACCAAGAGCTTGAGCTCGGGCATGCACGTAGGTAGGCGTAGGCAAGGGAAAGTAGTAGTGGCAGTGGGAGTGGAAGCAGCAGTAGCGGGAACGGTACTGAAGCGAAGCGGGCAGGATAGGGACAGGCTCAAGCTTGAAGTGGCGTTGGAGGGGCAATGTCTCCGTGTTCTGGGCCTGGATGTGGATGTAAGATTGCGAGACAGATTGGAACGAGCGCGCAGGCTGTCAATTATCTGATAAGGTAAGGGGGGGGGAAAGTGCAATGAAGGAGAGGTCTCTCGTCTCCTCTCCTTCTCTTTGCCCCCCTCGTGCTACGGAACGAATAGTAGGGCCTGACGTCGAAGAAGAGACTCAACTGAGCGGATGTTGGGCCGGCCTGTGGTGGCACCACGATGTGAGGGGAGGGTGGTGCAGCTGCATATGCACCTGCACCTGCCCGTCAGGCGGCGTGGCCGTGAGCGTCTGATAATAGCTCGTAGCCATGACGTCGAGAGGCGACAAGAAGAGGGGACGAGCAAGGGAGCGACGCCCCGATCAATTCCACGAGAATTCTTGCCGGCCCCTGTCCCTGCATCACACCCTGTGTCACGCCCAGCTGCCAGCTGGGGCCCTGTCCGCCATTTCCCTCTGTTCATCGAATGGGTTTTAGCGATCATCCATCATGAGCCTATAATTGTCGCAGGGCCCAGCGTGCACTCCGAAAAGGTAGTTGACCTCGCGAGGCTTGACCAATGAGCCAGGCGAACTTGACTAGATACCTAGGTAGGTAGGTCGATACGGTACAAATGGAACATAGGTGTTTTGCCTTCGTAACAGTAAGGTAGTATTCATTCGCGAATCACTAGACAGCTTTCAGTGTACCCAGCCTGCTGGGGAGAAGCACCGACCACTACACCATGGTGAATTGGCACCTACGGAGGTACACAGACACAGGAACCCCCCCTCTGAGTCTCTCGCCGGAACCGGCCCCAAGTGGTCCCAAGTGGCCCCCTGCCACCCTAACCCACCTAGGGACCTTACCTTAAGGTGCCTCCTCTGCCAGATGGGAAGCTCTCAAGAGCTCCCCCACATCGGCCATACGGTCAACCCCCCCCCTTCCCCAGGCAGCGCCGGAGCTTCGTGACTCGTACCACCGACGTCCATGCGACGACGAACCCTCGAATCGGTCTTCCGAACCACACCCCTCCACGTTACACGTCCCATGGGGTCTAGTTTACCTTCCGACCTGCAACAACGCCTCTTACCATCATGGCGACCAGCCGAGCCTCCCTGCGCCCTGATGTCATGCCTCTCCTCGTGAGGCGACCGACAACCCTCACCTGCACCCGATGCACGAGCCGCGCCCTCCCCGTCACCTACCGCCGTTCCATCTCCCTGACGGTGCCGCGGCCCTCCTCCTCCTCCCGCCGAACCCAGGACTTCTCCTCTGGCTTCACGAGTAGCTATGATCCCAGTGATGAGGGCCGTGGGCCCATGTTCAACAAGACCAACTTTGCCGTTCCCAGCTTCTACCCGAGGGACCTGAAGAAGCGAGTGGACGAGTACGTCGTCGGCCAGCACCGGGCCAAGAAGATCATATGTTCCACCGTATTCAATCACTACCAGAGCCTCCGGCGCCGGCGCCAACGTGACGAGGAGGACCGCAAACAACGGGAGAAGCTCCAGAGGCAGCGTTATGCACGCGACCGAGACGCGCACGAGAGACTACGTGATATTCACCCTGCCTCAGGTCAGCACCAAGCTGAGGATGATGGCTTTGGCTTTCCACGCCGCCTGGCTGACAGCCGTGCCCAAGATGACTATCCCGGCCACTTTGAATCCGTCGAGCATCTCAGTGATCAACCCGACCCCCGTGCGTCCGCTGACGACCTGAACATTGCCGAAGAGCCCACGGGACCGCTCAATGTCAAGATTGACAAGTCCAACCTCCTTGTCATGGGCAACACGGGCACAGGGAAGACGTACATTCTAGAGTACGCTGTTCTCCCCCGGAAAGCATGACTCTCTCCTTCTGTGAACCCCTCGTTAACACGCAAGTAGAACGCTGAGCAAGAAGCTCAATGTACCCTTTACGATAGCCGACTGTAACGCCTTTACCCAGGCTGGCTATATTGGCCAGGATGTTGAGACGTGTATCGAGAGGCTCCTGGTAGAGGCCAACTACGACATCAAAGCAGCCGAGAACGGCATCGTTGTGTTGGACGAATTTGACAAGCTCGCCTCCAAGACGCCCGCGCACGGTAGGGATGTCAGCGGCGAGGGCGTGCAACAAGCGTTGCTGAAGCTCGTCGAGGGCTCCCGTGTGACTCTGAACGTCAAGGAAAACAGGTCGTCTCGCTCGACCCCGCCCATGACCACAAACTACAACTCGGGCGGCAGCTCTCCATCGTCCTCTCAGTCCTCGCCGCCCCAGGGCAAGGTCGACCAGTACACCATCGACACGTCCAATATCTTGTTCATCATGTGTGGCGCGTTTGTCGGCCTGCGGTCCATTGTCGAACGCCGCGTCTCCAAGCCCTCCATGGGGTTCGGCTCCGACCTGCGAGGCCGCCAGAACCTATCCGGTGACAAGCATGACCTGCCTAAGCATCTCTTCGACCACTTGCCCCACACCAACCCCGACGCGCCGGCCTCAACACATACCCCGCTAGACCTCACCACACCAGCAGACCTGCAGGCCTTTGGGTTCATCCCCGAGCTCATAGGCCGCGTCTCCAACATATGCGCCCTGAACCCCCTGACCCTCGACGACCTGTTCCGAATCCTGACCGAGACGCGTCATAGCCTCGTCGCCCAGTACACCGCCCTCTTCGAGACGTACCCCTCCCGTCTGCACTTTACGCGCAAGGCGCTTTATGCCATTGCGGCCGAGGCTGCGAAGGCCGAGACGGGAGCCCGCGGTCTCAAGATGGAGATGGAGCGCGTGCTCGCTGAGCCCATCTTTGAGGCACCCGTGCCGTACGTGCTCATCACCGAGGGCTGCGTCAAGGGCACCGAAAAGGCCAGCTACTGGGGCAAGGACGGACGGATCGAGCTGGAGCGGGTCATGCGGGAGGAGGACGAGACACACGAGACCCCCCAGCCGGAGACGACATTTGAGCAGTACAGGGAGACGGGGCAGAGCGGTGCCTGATGTTGATGTGCATGAAACAACTGTCGACGTAGCCTTTTTCACATTTATTCCCACGACAAGCGTTCAAGAGGGATACCACTAGCCCGACTGGCCTACAATAACATCATCTCCTCTGCCTCACTGACGAGCTCGTCCTGCATGTGCGCCCTGCACCTGGCCCACCACGCGTTCCACCTCTGCAACTCACGCAGAAGACTCTGTCCCAGCTCTTTCATGTCCCAGTGCGGCCTCGCCAGCCCCTGCCCCGCCTGCGTGGCTCGCGCGGGTGCCTGAGCAACGATCAGCTCGGCCGTCACCAGCCAGTTTCTCTCAAAGTCCGTAATGGTGCCCCTCGCCAGGCTGGCCACCAAAGTTTCGTCCTCGCCGACAAACCCGTCTTCCATGATAACGTCCTGAAATAGGCCGGCGGACACGTCATCCTCGTACGGATCGGCGAGACTGGATGCGAGGCGGGACTCCGCGTTCTTCGTGGCTTCTGACCAGCAGCTTAGCGCTTGCTGCATGGCCGACCAGGCAGCAGCAGGTGCTGAAGTGTCGTATGATGCCGCCGTCAAGGTGGGTTGGAGCATGGCCAGTAATACGACCATCTTTCGAAAGAGGTGCAAGTGCTCTACGCAGAGGATGCCATCATTCAAACACCGGACCCCGCGAATCCATCGCATCATGGCCCGAAACAGCGTGGGAAGCTGCGCGCGGGATTGATCCATCTGTCGAGCAGCCACGGCATCCAATCGCAGCCTGATGGCCTCGCAATACGTGTCGAATAGGACGAAAGCCTCGGGCTTCATAACCGAAGCTGAGAGGACCACCGGCAGCATCTTGCCGAGTATGAATCCCAGAATGGCATCGTCCTTCATGCCCTTGGCGAGAATGCGCGTCTCGTGCCCGAGTCTGCCATGCAAGAGAGCCTGTTTGAAGTTGTTGTACATGTAGTAGAATAACTGTGGCATCGCCGGGGAATCGCCCTCGTTCAGTCGGAGGCCGTACGATTTGATGCTGTCTACTTGAAGGTGTGGGTCCTGCACGGGCGGCGAGTATTCTTTGCTGACTTGGTAGAAGAAGGGCGGAATTTGAAAGATTTCCGTTGTGTGGGACTTGACCAAGGACACAACGCGGCGTACAAACTGAACGTATCTTGTGTGTTGTGCATCGTTTGTCACAGAAATTTCATGCAAATCGTTCTGGATCCGTTGCATGACTGCCTTGAGTGCAGCAGAATAGTCGGATGTGTTGGACTTCTTCTGTGAAGGTGTCGATGATATCCGTAGGGACGTTCTCATCCACATCAGTGTCTCTATCATGAAGTATCAGCAAGAGGTCAAGTTGTTTCACATTATACACAACCTGTACATACTTCTTAACATGTCGCAATTCATGTCGTAATTTGCATGTCTCAACATATCGCTCTCTGCGGGCAAGAAAGGATACTTCAGCTTCTTCAGGCTCAACGCAAATTGATGCTCGAAGAGCATATCATCTCTGGGTTTGGTGAGAGAGAGCAGCCACAACTGCAGAACTGATACGCCAACGTCCTACTCATGCATTAGCTCAGTTCAGGCAATTTACGATCCTCACTTACCGTCAGATCTAATTCCTTGTGTAGGTTGGCGAGGAAAAGGGGGAGATAGCGACTCTGCAGCGGGCCAAGCTGACTTGGCAGCCCTTCGAAGAGCTCATGTTTCCCTGCCTTGCTGCGTTGATTGGTCTTGAAACATCGTGATAGACGCTGCATGTAGTGGTTAGCCAGTTGAACAAGACTGAATGGACAAAGGCTCACAATAGTGCCACATCGGATCAAAATTGCAGCCAATCGGCCAGCTACCGTCACAACCTGCTCCCTTGCTTCCTCCGTTTTGGAAATCGTCTGTGGGGAGTGATCGCCTGTCGAGCTAGTCTGCAACATGCCTCTGGCCATTGCGTAGAAGTCCGCAGTGAGATCATTGTCTATCTTCTATCGGAATGTCAGATCAAGGCGATATGACGCTCATTCGCACGAGAACATACCATGATGCCGTCTTCAAGCCCCGCCGCATTGTTCTCTGTTTGAGCACGGCCAAGGGCCCTCTCGACATGAACCAAGAAAACATCGACAGTCGCGACAGCATCCTTGAGTAAACTCAGTGGATATTCCGCTGGCGACTTGGAAAATTGACGGAAAACGTGCCGAAGTTGAACTGGGTCCATGAGCAGGAGGTCAGTTTTTTAGGCTTGATGACTTACCAATATTCCCAGCAAAAATAGAGAGCTCCAAGCTTCTTGCGTACTTCGCAACATCGAGCGAGATCGTCACGGAATACCGAATGACTTCCATGGTGGCAGACTTGTTACTGGCTATGATGCCGTTGATGAAATTCTGGTCGATGCCGTGACTACCATCTTTGGACATGGACGACAACTGTTGCTGTATGTCCGAAGCTGTCGAGTCGTACTGGTCCAGAAGTTGTTGAAAAGCGCTTCCCTGCCAGAGATGAAATGGCCTGAACGCTGCCACTGATTCCTTGTGAACCACAAACCTTGCCAGTTGGGCCCAGGCCTTGAGGTTTATGAGGCAAGCTTCCTTGTGAGAACTTGAAGGGACAACAAGCTTCTCCAAAAGAGCAAGAAGTGTGCTGGGGCGCAACTCAGCAGGTGTCGCCCAAAAGAGGGTACAGAGAAGGTCATGATGGTTGCGAAGAGCAGCAAGATCATGCTGGTGAACATTCTGCTCCTTGAGGTACTGGCGGTCGTGATTCGGTAGAGTCCGCGCGACGAGGTTGCGAATCTCTCTGTCGGATCCAGTCTGTACCAGGCGTTGAATGGTTAGAGCGACTAGCTTTAGGAAGATATGAAAGCATCGGTCTTCTGGCTCGACTCGTAAGGCCGTTTCGACGTGCAAACGCTCGAGAAAAGCGGGTGACTGGAAGACTTCTTCGTTTCGCAGGTTTGATAGATTTTGTGAACCGAAGAAATCGAAGACGGTGCCAATGACGCCGCCGCATTTGTACCATCCCCAGTGTTCGACCAAGTATATGCATCGACGTACGATGGTTCTACAGTAATCGTTAAACCCAGGCGGTTGTCGATTGTTTGCTTTATACAACTGGAAGACTCGCTTCAGGGCAAGCTGAGGCAAAGCCCAGCCGTCCATAGCGACACTGTGCCGGGATTCGGAGACGAGTATGCCAGATGAATCAAACTCGCACAGGGGAAGCAGTGTGAACATCGTTTCCCAAAGTTGCTCGAATCTTTGTACATCGAGGCTGGTCTTATCTTCGCCCTTGATCAAGACCGAGAATGTGACATCCCAGAACGACATCCGGGGTATTCGCAATTGCCCGAGTGCTCTCATTAGCATGACCCAGGTCTGTGCTACAATGTTGTCGGCTCGAATACCACGTTCCCGGTTTGTTAGTTGCTGGAGGCTGCCATAAGCAGTGACCAGTGACGCCGTCCCTATGTGTAGAAGACAGGCCACAGAAGCGGCTACGACTTCACGTAGAATGTTCTCGAGCCCCATAATCTGCGGAATCATGGAAGCTCGATCTCTGCAGATCGAATGGCTACAGAGCACGATGATGAGGAATTCTGACAGCACCTCTAGTGTCTTTGTTGTCTTCCTTTGGTCCAAGAATATTGCTTGAACTTTGAAGCGGCTGAAAAAGCCTTCGAAAACAAGCAGCAGTCGAGACAAGAACATTCCTAACTTTGTATCATCAGTAACACTGAGGCTATCTTGCACGTATGTGCGCATGAACCTTGCAGCATCCTTGGTGTCGAAGCCCGAATCGACATCAGAACCTGTCTCAGTGAGATGATTACAGATTGCATCAATAAGAATTCCCAATTCAGACGAGACTTGTTCATCCCATAGGCCCCATTTCAGAGGTTGACCGCTGAGATTGAAGTGGATTCGGGGCCGCGGCTGCTTGATCTTCTCCAGCAAGCCGGGGGCGAGTGAAGCTTGGAAGCATCCACTACCAAGAAGCGTCTCTTCATGAAAGAAGACCCCCCTTTGCAGTGGGAAAATCTCAAAATGCTCACTATAATGGGCGCCAAAAGGCGCCAGGCCAAGCAATTGGTCGACGCCTAGATCTGCAGCACTGATGTGTCCGTCTGTTCGGGGTCCGCTAGGAAGAGGATCATGCGCATGTCGGTACTGGGGCGCCCGTGTGTCCACTCGAGTAGGCTTCTCGGTCTTCTTCAACCTCCTCCGCGACGACTTTGCCACGTTCAGCGAAGCATCCTTGCGCACTGCGGATTCGGTTTCTTCTATGACCAAAGGTCCATCATTGTCTCTGGTCATGAGAGATATGGTACTCTGGGACACGGACCGAGGACGTGCTCCGCGACGATAGATGGCATCCAGCACCCTCTTTTTTGTTTGAAAGTTTACTGTGCCAGCCTCATTCATCACATCCGCCTCGAATTGGGCAGGCCGGACACTGGCAGCTCTGCTTCTCGGCAACATGCGTGACGGGTTCTTTGCGGTAGCATTGCGTTTTGGCTGTATGATTCTGCTTGAGGAGTCTGTCGGAGTATCGTGCGACTCAGATGAACCCAAAGCAGCGCCATTATGTGAGATATGAGCCAACGGTTGCCGGTCGGAACCTTGAATGGCGGTCGAGGGGCTTGTGACCGAGTGCCGAGGATGAATTTCGCCACCGATCCAATCTTGCAGGACCCTACCAGCATCGAGCTGATCCTCCCTGGTACCCAGGCATATTGTTTTCCTACTTGGGCTGGATCTTCCTCGCTGGGCTTTGCTCTTCACAGTGCGGGCGGCAAGCCTTAAGAATCGTGGTGCCTCTGGCTCAATAACGTCTAGAATGCCCAGTCGAGGTGGATTGTACGTCCTTTGAGACTTCTTCTTCGAAGCTCTCCTTGATGACTTGTCTTTATTCTGACTTCGTCGTGGTGGTTTCTGCCTTTTTGCGGAAGTACCGTTGCCTGAACCAAAGTGGCTCGTGATGGTCGGTTGCTGACGCTGTCTGGCACCAGACTGGTCCAATTTTCGTCTTTTCGCAGAACTTGCACCCGAGATAGATTGGGTCAGCTGGCGTTTGGGTCGTTGTACCATATGATCAATCTCGTTATCCTCAACCACAGACATGTCATCATCATCATCATCATCATCTACGATGTGCAGGATCTGTTGCGAGTAACGCTTCTCGGTCCTCGGTTTGGGAGTTTGCAAAGATTCCGCCTCAGACTCGTCGTCGTCGAATAGGTCAAAAGGGAAAATCGGTGTGGACGGCGACTGATTCGATGTTGTCTTCGTTCTCGGCATGGCGATGCCGCGTCGTTGAGTCGGGTCAGGCGGCATCGCCCGAGCATGAGCAGCTCGATGAGGCTTTGGCTGCTGCCTCGGTCGGTCTAGCCTGAAATGAGACGCTGGAAGGACTCCTCGAGCTCTGCGTCCAAACGCCACGAGTTCTTTGCCATGCTTTGGAGTGCTGTTGGATTCCTCGCTAACCTCGGAATCTGAGGCATCATCCGCATGAGAAGCCGCTGAAAGATTCACACTAGGGCTTTCAAGAGGGCGCTCAAGAGGATGTTGTTCAGGGCTTATAGGCCGGGGTCGGGATGGTGTTTATCTGCTCCCGATGTATCGACTCCGGGAGGCCGACTTCGGGATCCTCTGCTATGCTTTGGAACATTTTTTGCCTTGAGGGCAGCGGGTGGTAGCGGCCGAGGCTGACGAAACTTGATGTGCGGAGCGTGCACCGAATGTAAGTTGGTAGAGGTCGGCTCGAGGCTGATGTGCGAAGCAGATTTCTTCGTCGACTTCCGTGACGAGGTCAGGAGGGATGATGGATGTCTCTTCACGGGAAAGGATGGCGTCTGGGCAGTCAACAGCTGTTTCAAAGACGGCAACTCATCGCTCTCCTGGTCGCTCTCGTGATGTTCGCAGTCGATGAACGGGCTCGTGACATTCGTCTCGCGTGAAACGCTGCGAGGACTGCTTGAGGTATTCCGTGGTGGTTGAGACGACGTCTTGGCAGTGGAAGGCGAGGGGAACGTCGGTAAAGGAGCCGAGTAGTCCAATGATTCATGCAGCAGCGACTGACTCTCCTCACACAACCGCTCCTGGTGTTCACTGACGGTATTCTGACTTTCTTCTTGAAACTCTTGCTCTTGCGAATCCTCTTCTGGTGTCTTGTTCCTGCCTCGAGCATGCGCCTCCTCCAGCATGCGAACGGGTTTGATGCCGCGGGCCTTCAGAGCTTTGTTGTACTGTGCGCTCTCGATCATGTACGGATGCTCTTGTATAGGTTTTCTCGGACGTAATGAGCGCTCATAGCGCTGTGCGGCCGTGACAGCAGCGGCTATGGCCGAGGCGGTTTCGGGACTCGGGGGAGCCGAATGTTGACGACGGAGATGTTGCGTAGAAACAGGTGGGAGGACCGGCGTTGCATGATCTCGATCGAAGAGGAATTCGGGTAGAGGCTCAGTCAGCTCAACAAGTCCCGCTGATACATCGTCAGTCTCGAAGCCGAGGGGGTCTGGTGAATCGCCGCGTGCGGACACAACGACACGCGACGGCTTCGAGATTGCGGAAGCGGCAGCTCGGTATGGTCCTTCTGAGAACATATCGGCAAGCTCATCATCGTCCGGGGCTGAGGAGAGGGGAGACGACGCCGGCGGCATGGCCATGTGCACTCGAGGCTGGGGAGTAGATGGCCGCTCGGGCAAGGGCGCCACCATTGGAGCATCTCCGATCGGTGAGGATGCGGGAATATCACACATGCTCTGGCTTGTGTTCTTAGCTTGGGACAGCAATCCGTGGGTCGGGACCGCCTGCGATGTCGAAGGAGCGGCTCCATTGTGTTGGTCCAAGTTAAAGGAACAGGTGAGTGTCGAATCGTGTGCCTGCCCATAGTTGTCGAAGTCTCCGTCATCGTCCGAATCTGGGACCTCCCCTAGTTCCCTCCATGTGGCCATTGATATATGTGCTCATGTCGAGCGAACTTGCGATGTATTGCAGTGCATCGAGGGCCAGTGGACGTCGACTTGGGTGGTGAGGTAACGCGGAACCTGGGAATGTGAATTGCAGGTCGAATGTCTAGGCCTGCCGAACGTATTCGATGTCAAAGTGGGGTACACAATCAGTACCATGTAGACCCCGACCAAACTGGGCTAATCAGCGGCTGCCTGACGTGAATTCCTTTGCATATCTGTTTGGCAGATAGACACCCTGTTACTTAAGTTGTGGTGACGACGCGACAGGTGAGACGCGTATTTTAGTGCTACGCGCCAGCTCCAAACCACTTTAGCGTTAAGCGTCCGTGCACCACAGGTCTCTCACCACGCGCTACAACGGTGTACAGCACCGACGAGTTCGAGCAGACTGGTCAGTTGGAGTTGGCAAGGCGCTACGGCCCTAGTGTCACATTTATTACATGCCAGAACGTCGATGAGACTTCTCTCTATCGCTCTCCGTACAGGCGCTCAATTCAAGTAACATTAAAAGATACAGTTGGCACTGCCATCGCCTATAGTCCCCCTTCGAGGGATCCCTTCCACCATACCAAGCAACATACGTTTACAACCTGACAACCCCTTTTTTTGTTCTACTTTACTCGCCCTTCAGCTTGTCCTGCTTGACCGTGAAGGCCATCTCCAGGAATTCCTGCTCTTCCTTGGTGTGCAGGCCCTTGGTACCCGCTGCCACGGACGCGCTGGGGTTGCGGCCAGCGTACATGACGTGCTTGCGGTTGTGGTGCTCTGTCTGGTTGAGGAGCGTCTCGATGCGAGGCTGCGTGAAGCTCCACGCACCAGCGTTGAGCGGCTCCTCCTGAGCCCAGACAATCGTCTCTGCGTTGGGGTACTGGTCGAGGTTCTCCTTGAGCTGCTGCCATGGGAAGGGGTTGAGCTGCTCAATACGCGTGAACGCCGTGTCGTCAATCTTGTTGTCCGCGCGGTACTTGTGGAGCGCGGCCCACACCTGACCCGTGCAGAGCACAACACGCTTGATTTCCTCAGGCTTCTTGATGGTGCCGGCCTCGTGCTCGGGGTCGGGGATAATCCACTGGAAGTGGGACTCGTCAACAAACTCCTCGATGTTGGACCGCGCCAGAGGGTGGCGGAGGAGCGACTTGGAGAAGAAGATGATGAGGGCTAAGGCAACACAGGTCAGCCCAAGCGAGATATTGAGGAGAGGGGGGGGGGGGGCAAAGAAGGTGGACGCAAGGGACTTACGCTTGCGGAATTGCCTGTGCATCTGGCGACGAAGGGCGTGGAACAAGTTGGCAGGGGTCGTGAAGTAAGCGATCTGCATGTTGCAGTCCTGGTGCTGGCGCTCGAGCTTCTCGGGCGAGGGGAAGACACGAGGGTCTTCATTGCAGAGCTGCAGGTAACGCTCCAAGCGTCCGGAGGAGTGCTCGGGACCCTGGCCGTCGTAACCGTGGGGCAGCGACATGACGAGACCTGTCCTCTGCATCCACTTGACCTCACCGGAAGCAATGAACTGGTCAATGATACACTGCGCGTTGTTGGCGAAGTCACCGAACTGGGCCTCCCACATGACGAGCGCGTTGGGAGACGAGAGAGAGTAACCGTATTCGAAGCCAAGGGCACCAAACTCGCTCAGAGACGAGTTAGCAATGACGAACTTGCCCTGGTCCTTGCTGATGTTCTGCAGCGGTGTGTAGGTGTCCTCGGTCTCCTGGTCGTGGAAGACGGCGTGGCGCTGCGAGAAGGTGCCACGCTCGACGTCCTGACCGGACACGCGGACGTGGTGGCCCTCGGTGACGAGGGAACCGAAAGCGAGAGCCTCGGCCGTGGGGAAGTCAATGTTCTCGCCCCCAACCACAGACTTGGTCCTGTTGGAGAGGATACGCTTGAGGTTCCTGTGCACGTTGAAGCCCTCACTTGTGCTGCCAATGACCTCACCGATGTGCTCGAGTGTCTTCTTGTCGACGCTGGTCGTGTTGTGCGGCAGAACCTCGGTGGCCAGCTCCTTGGGCGACTTGAAGCCGTTCCAGGCCGAAGTCGTCCACTCCTTGGAGGTGGGCTGGTATTCCTTGGACTTGGTGAAGCTCTCCTCGAGCATACCCCAGACCCACTGCTTGTGCTCTTCGACGTCTTCCTTGGTGAAGGTGCCGTCCTTGATAAGCTTGTCGACATAGATGGCAATCTGAGACTTGTGCGACTGGATGCGCTTGTACATCAGGGGCTGCGTGAAGGAAGGCTGGTCAGTCTCGTTGTGGCCGTGCTTGCGGTAGCACACCAGGTCGACGATGACATCCTGCTGGAACTCGGCACGCCAGTCGGCAGCCATCTGGCAGACGAAGTTGACGGCCTCGACGTCGTCGGCATTGACGTGGAAGACGGGGGCGTCGATAGCCTTGGCGATATCGGTACAGTAGGCGGTCGAGCGAGCGAAGCGGGGGTCGGTCGTGAAGCCGATCTGGTTGTTCACGACGAGGTGGATGGTACCACCAGTGGAGAAGGCAGGGAGCGAGTGGAAGCCGAGGCACTCGTAGACGACACCCTGAGCGGCGAAAGCGGCGTCACCGTGGAGCAGGACGCCCATGGCAGTGCGGTGGGCCTTCTCATCGTTGTTGTAGTGCTGGATGGCGCGCGTCTTACCGAGAACGACGGGGTCCTCGGCCTCGAGATGGGAAGGGTTGGCCACAAGGGACAGCTGGACACGCTTGCCCGAGGGGGTGGGACGCTCGAAGTTCATGCCAAGATGGTACTTGACATCGCCAGATCCCTCATCCTCGGCACCGGCAGTGCCAGCGAACTCGGAGAAGATGGACTCGTTGGGTTTCCTGACGACGTTGCTGAGAACGTTGAGACGGCCACGATGCGGCATGCCAATGACAATGTCCTTGACGCCGTAGTCGACACTGCGATCGATCAGAGCCTTCATACCGGGGACCAGGGTCTCGCAACCCTCCAGGCCGAAACGCTTGTCGTTGGGGTACTTTGTGGACAGGAAGGACTCGAAGCTCGAACTCCAGATAAGACGGTCGAGGATGCGGCGCTTCTCGTCAATGCTGTACTTGAAGGGCTGGGGCACCTCGAGGCGCTCGCGCAGCCAGTCGCACTTCTCACGGTCAGGAATGTGGATGAACTCGATTCCATAGGACCCGCAGTAGATGCGCTCGCAGGCGTCAATGATCTCGCGCA
>NW_003315036.1:2885570-2902788 GCF_000150825.1 Verticillium alfalfae VaMs.102
GGGACGCCTCCAGTGGCGCGGGCACGAGAGAGGGCGGCGGAGTGAAGGCCTGGGAGATGGGCATGTCGCCAGACTCCATGTTGCGGAAGTAGACCTGCCATGAGACGTGGACGCTCTTGGGATCCTCCTTCCACTGCATGTACATCTCGTCAATGTAGTTGGCGGTGTTTCCGGAGAGGAAGTTATCATTAGGATCGGGAGCATTGTCGGTGGCGCTGGCGTAATGCCTCCTCGCGGTCAAGCTCAGGGGTCGGCGGCTTGCGGCCAGAGTCTGTGTCGCGGCGTTACGCGGCGTGGTAGGGAGAGTCGAGAAGCGACGGGATGAAGGGGCCGCGCACCGGGAGCTTTGAAGCACCCGAGTGCTGGCTTTGCTCAGCGAGCTGCGCAGCATGATGGCGGAGCAGATCGAACAAGGAGAAAAGGAGAGGGAGGGGGGACGGGGTGGATGTCCTGGAAGGTGATAACGATAGGTTTGTCTAAAGGAGGGAAAAGGAGGCAGAGATCAGAAGGGCGACGACGTAGTAGATACTGGACAGGGCTCTAAAAGTGAGCCTGGAAAGCCTGGTCAGTAGCAGACCTGGAGACCTGGCCGGTTCTTGCCGTCACAGCAGAGCTCGTCGGCAAAACCGAACGGGCTACCGGCAGCAGAGGTGACTGGCCATTCAGAGCCCTCCGAGTTCCATAGCACCCGAAACAAGTCGCGCTAAGGGGGGGGAGGGGGGCGAGTGTCGCGCACAGTGCATCTATTCTCGTTTCGATTTGTCGCATGAGCTTCAGCTTGGACCTTTCTCGCTCTCTTTTTCGTCCTGTGCTCTGCCCTGACTGTTCCTGATGATATGGTGGGTAGTCTTGCTGTGCTATTCTTGCAGTCTCTGGGGTGGCCCCGGAGACGCCATGTGAGCTGCCGCATCTTGTGTTGTGTTTCCAGATGAAAATCATCCGCGTCGCATCCATGAAGTGAGCACTGTGACATCCCTTGTTCTTCACGGAGGCATGACCACTCGGTATTTGACCGATGCAAATCAGAGGTAGGATTCGTTCATATTAGGTACGCAGTTTGATTCGAAGCCTGCTGGGGCTGGCGCACAGTCTGCCTCCTATTCCTCTGCACGGCTCTCCCGCCCACTGAACTCTCGGCGTTGGCTGGTAGACCCCGACTGCCCCGTAAACACAGATCACCATCCCTCGCCTGCCGAAAAATGTGTGGCAGCTCTGTGTGGCTGGTGCCAAAGCCACTACGAGCTGCCGTCTCGTCATCACGCAGAAGCTCACTGGTGCTCGTCACAACCACCTTGTCCACCAACGAGTGACAAGCCTCGAGTGTCGACTAAATGGATGCCTAGGCAGCTCACCCAACTTGCCTCGCTCATGACTAGTGGTCTACGTCCATAAAGCCGAGAGAGAGACTGCCACACATACTGCCGTTTCTTGGTCGTTGCGAGTTCTTCTCTCTCTTGGGTCCTGCCTCGCACCATCGTACAGATTCATCCGCTGGGGAGGAAAGCGTAGGCAGGCCAGGCCGTCTCCATTTGCAACACACACCAGCAACTGAGGCGCACGATCCGCTCCACCTGCCATGCTCATGACTAGAGTCGGGTCATGAGCTCTGGAATTCTCGACACGACAAATTCCACTGCTCTTCCACAACCTACCTTAGTCCAGCAAGTAAGGGATCATGGCCGTTGCCTTCTGGTCGGGCAGCCTTTCAGAGAAGGACGCGTCTTGACTCTGTCTGCTGATCAGATGCCACGGTCACTGAACACATGTCGGCACGCACACCACGTGTCTCTGCTCCCCAACATCTCAAGTAAGTGACATGGGGTGGGCAAATGCCATCACGGCCTGCTGTGCCTCCAGGTTGGCCGCCCGCTTCACCGCTGACACGTTGACAGACTTGCAACAGACGCCAGATACCGCGGCTAAAGTCATGCTGCGGATTATAGAAAAGGCACCAGATGCGACTGAACAGACACCGTACTCATTCCACTTTACGTCTCCGGATGCGCGCGCCGAGGCCAACGCCGTGAAAGATGTCCTGTCCAAATTACTACAGGACCTGCGATCAGGCGACCCAAACCTGCCGAAGCCGGCATCGTCCACGGGCACACCCAACGCCAATGGCGAGGGCAACGGCGGCGTCTCTGCCTCCATGGCCTTTGCGAGCTCGGTCAACTCAAAGCCAGCCCCGCCACGCTGGTTTGACGACGGCCAGCTCAAGAGCGACATTGAACTTCAACAGTCTCTGATGAAGGCGGACCGCAATCTCTACCAGACCTATGTTGATGCCCGCGCCACCAAGCCGGATTCTATCTCTGATGCGGCTTTCAACTCCCAATTCTGGTCCACACGCACAAACCTTCTGCGAGCCCACGCTATCGAGATGAACCAGAAGAGGGGCTCCTACAACGTCTTGTCAACCATCAAGCCACGGACAGAGGGTGAGGAGCTCAAGCTGAATATCAGCGTCGAGCAGGTGCAGCTCATTTTCAGCCAGCACCCACTCATCAAGCGTCTCTACAATGAAAACGTGCCCAAGATCACCGAGGCCGAGTTCTGGTCACGCTTTTTCCTCAGCAAGCTGTCACGAACCCTGAGGGGCGACAAGGTGCAAGACGAGAAGAAGGAGGGCATCGTCCGAGACCCCCTTTTTGACAACCATGATGAGAGCGAAAACACACTGGGCTTTCAAAGCAGGATCATGGCACAAAGCGTGCCGAACATCATCAACGTCGAAGCCAATGAAGAGAACCAAGGTGGTTTTCGAAGCGGCAACCAAGCCGACTTTGAGATGCGGCCCAGGAAGAACGTTCTCATCGTCAAGACGCTCAACAGTTTGAGCGAAAAGATCATGGCAAACGTCGCCCCGTCCGACATTGAGGCAGAGCAGACGAACGGGAACGAAGATGCCACTTTCGGCCAGCTGGCGCTGCGAGACTTGCAAGGCGATGTCGAGGAACAGCGCGTGATTCTCAACGTCAAGGAGCAAAGCCGCTTCTTCTCCAAGCACGAGGACACGCAATCTGCGAATGCTCGGATCTTTTCCAGGCAGGTTGCCGCTGACGTCTTGTCCAGCGTCCGTCGCGAGTTGCGTCTTATGGCGACGGACAACTCTGGCGCACTAGATCTGCACGCTGGCATCAGCGTCGATGACCAAAGTGACAGCGACGAAGAAACAAGGAAGCCCCCGCGCGTCGGTTCCCGAGCAACGAGAAAGCTGGCCGAGGACGATGTCATGGCCGGCGTCAAACGGCGGCGCATGGAAAAGTACGGCACCGGCTCAGACGCCACTGACCTGATGGGACTGCAGCCTGAGCTCGCTGAGCGCTGCCAGTTGACGCATGCTACGACGGTGGAATTCCTACACCAGTTCTGGACCGCTTTCCTCTCCGGCGACCCGGACCGAGCCGCAGAGCTGCAGTATTTGGTCGAGTCACTAAAGCGGTCCGAAGAACGCATCCATGCCGTGGCGGGCGACGCCGAAAAGGCCAGGAAAGCACTCATCGAAGCTAAGACAGCGGAGATTCAGGCCAAGTACCAGAGGACGCGCATCAAAGACAAGAGCTGGCACCCTAAACATGTCAAGGGCGGCCAGAAGGCTGTCTTCCAGATGATGCAGCCCATTACTGATGCCCTGAAGAAGGCACAGGCCGACTACCAGCGTGCTCTGGCTGCAGAAGGTGTCCAGGCCACGACCGAAAACCAATAGATTGGCTGGCCAGGGCACAGCAGGGTCGCTTGCTCGCTCATTTTGTATCATGTAAATGTCATCCGGAGTTTATAGAGGCGATGCCAGGGAGATCATAGGAAGTCAGCCTGTGCTTTTAATCGAGAGCCAGGCCTATTGTGTAAGGGATAAATTGTATATAAATTTCATTTTTCAAGACACCAGGATTGAGCCACATGGCTTTCAGGGCTCAGCAGCGTTGCAGTAGTTGACCAACTCATCCCCTTTTATTTGGCTTCCATCAATCGACAATGTGGTGGTACAGGGACGTACAGAAGCGTAATCGTACAAAATGCAAAAGTCTATCGATACAGCCACCGCCCAGTTCGCTGCCTATGCAGGCACAGCTGGCCGCACGCGGGCATCCTCTGCGTCGGTCGGGGTCGGCATAATACCAAAGCCCATTGTCCTGGGCTTGCGGTTGCGACTCCGCTGGTCGCCGTACTTTTGATCAAACTTCCTGATGGACTTGAGGCTGTCCATATCCTCACTGATGCTGGCAGCAATCTCCCCGGACGCCTTGTCAAAGTGACGCTTGAGCAGCGTTCTTCGCTCAGGGTAAACATACGGCTCTGAGCCCGTATACAAGGCAGCCTGCTCGAGCTCTTCCTGCACAGCAGTCATGGCGGCAGCGACAGTAAGGTTCTTCAGATCGGAGCCAGAGTAGAGGACAGTGCGACGGGCGATGTCTTCAATGGACACCGAGGCATCGAGCTGCTCGCCCTTGAGCAGAATACGCAGGATAGATTCGCGGTCTTCTTGGAGGGGTAGATCAACCAGGATCTTGCGGGGCAGGCGCCGGAGCACGGCATCGTCGAGATCGAAGGGCCGATTGGTCGCGACCATGATGAACGCTTTCGTGTCGCTCATGCCATCCCACTCCCTGAGGAACTGGTTGATCGTCTCACGATGCGAGGGTCGCGACCTTGACTGCCCGCGGGCAGCGAAGAGCGCGTCGGCTTCGTCGATGAAGATGACAAGGGGACTCAGCTTTTTGGCAAGGGAGAAGAGAGCGCGGACATTCTTCTCGCTCTGGCCGACGTACATATCGTTGATGCTGGCGCCGCTGACCTCGAGCATGCTGGCACCACTTTCCTTGGCGACAGCCTTGGCCAGTAGAGTCTTGCCCGTGCCTGGCGGGCCGTACAAGAGACAGCCGGGAAGCCTGTCGTTGGCAAGAACGCCATAAGCGAAGGCCTCGGGCCGGACGAGGGAGAGCGAGGTGAGGAGTTTGAGGGCAGATATGGTGGCCGGTGGTGCGTGAACGTCGGCGAAGGTGGTCCGGATCTCTTTCACGTCGACAAGGCCCGTCAAAAGCTTCTTCTCAAACTCGTTATACTTGTGGCCGCCCACCTGGACACGCTCGGGCTCTGCCTTTTGCTGGGTTGTTGTTCGTGACGAAGAAAAGTTCTCCTTTTCCTCGTCCGCTTTGTTACTGGCATGGACAATGTTGGCGCTATGTGACCCAATGACGTCCAAAAAAATCTGTAGCGCTGCCTTGGTACTGGGTTTGTTAAGCTTCAAGCCGTGGAAAAGCCGAGCGATATGATACACGTCCGGCCCGGAAAGTACTGAGGTGGTGAAGCTGGAAGGAAAGGCTGACAGATCGATGTCAATGCCGTCCGGGGTTTGGCTTAGTCTCTGTGCTGAGTTGAGGCTGGAAAGTAAGGTAGAGAATTGTTCGCTTTCGGACTCGAAGTCGCCGTTCATCGATCGCGACACTGCTAAAATGTTTCGCAGATTCTCCTGCACAAAGTCCATTGCTTCACGGCGCTCCTTCTTAGCTTGCCAGTCCGGAATCCGCTGGTGCTGCAGAGGGAACGTGATGAGACATTCTTCGGCAGCGATCTCCCCCAGCGTAGACACGTACTGCTCCGAAGGGTCCTCGTTTGCTGACGTGCCCACGAGGGCAACACGCTTTCCGTCGCGCCACAACCCGTCCACGATACTGCGGAGTCGTCCTAGGAGCAGGGCGCCCTCGAGTGTCATAGTAAGCTCAACATAGTTGTCCACATGAATAATGAGTGGCTGTTGGGCCTCGGACGACTTGGCGATGGCTGCTTGGACCATGTGATCCAACGCAGCGTTGATCTTGAGGTTTTCCCATCGATCGACGGAGGGCAGCACATAATCTCTGGCGCCTTCCTTGATTTTTTGGAGCTCTTCCTCGAGGGGGCTCTTGTAAGCGCTGCCAGAGCCGTGTTGACGGATGTTCACCCATGCAGCCTCAATGTCCCCTGACATTTCGTCGTCCGCAGAGACAGTCGAAATTTCTGCTCCCTTTGCCAGTCTGCCATTCATCTCGGCTGTCCTATACGCAAGCATTGACATGGAGCCTTTATAATAGGCAGAGTCCTGGCCAAGATATCCTCCAACCAGCACAGCCAGGTCCTGAGCGTCGATTCTAATGACGTTGGCGTCGACCTGTGCCGCAATACGCTTGAGGAGCCTCTGTGAGGGGTACGTGCCGTTGTAGTTTGGTATGTTAACCACCACCAGCGGTCTCTTCAGCTCCCGGCGCACCCAGCTTTCGTCGGGTCGTAGGTGTAGCTCGGCGCGTACAGCCGAAGCCAACTCTCCTAGGAGTTTGTTGTTATATATCCGAGATCCATGCTCTTCAAGGCTTGAGGGGAGTTTTTCGGTGACCAGCGGAGGTTCGTTTTCGGCACTTGCCTCCTCTTGGTTGCTGATGCGTTGGATATGGTCATCGATACGCGCTCGCAAGAAGTCATCATCACTGGCAACCTTTTTGCGCTTGTCCTTGGAGAGAAGCTTGTGTCGTGGTATGTCAACCTTCCTCTCGGGTGACAGAATGATCGAGACGATATCTGACGTTGATTTGGCCTCCAGAAAGGCGATCGAGAGATCTTTTGGAAACTCGGACTCGGAGGATGGTCGCGTGAATGCAGGGGACCACATGTCTCCCAGGCATTGATCTAGCCATTGTGCCGTCTCGCCGAGGACTCCAATACGCCTGGAGACAGCCTCGAGGTCGTTACCAGACAGCAGCCTCGCCTGAGCAGTGCGTAGGACGCTCTCGTCAAACGAGACCTGGTCGAGAACCACCTCCAGGTCATGCCACAGCCAGTCGTGCCATTGGGCACCCACATAGCCTCTATGCCAGATCGGATCCGCAGCAAGAATACGCAAGCGTTCTGCGGGGTCGAAGACGGATATGTTGGTATCGAGGAAGCTTTGGGGCAGCTTGATGGGAGGGAAGTCATCAACAACCCTGGCCCGATGTGGTCGCTGTCGGCCAGAGGAAAACACACTGCCGCGCACACGACGAATCGGTGATTCGACAAGAGATTCCGTCACGGCATTGTTCTGTTTGCGACTGGCGCTGGGCTGATCTCCGTCTGGCTTGCCTGGTTGGCGTCCATTGTCGGCAGCGGGAGGGTTTTCGGGGGTATTGGCGCGGAATCGATGAGAAGTCTGGAAGCAACGGCGTGTGGACACTGCAGACAGGGTCGCGCGGGCTGCCACCGACGACGAGGAGAGGGCGCGAGGCCCTTTGGCATGCATTCGGAGAATATCGAGGGTCTTGCGACCGCTCCGTGCCGTGTTTACTCAAGGTGGTCTTCAAACGAAGATTTGCGATGACGGCCCAGTTCACGTTGTTCGCGACGGCACAATTTCGGTAAAGCTCTCACCGAATCTGACCGAGCATCCAGATGCCTAGCTCCTTACGAATTGACGAGGCCTACAGAGAGAGAAGGAGAGAGAGACGTTGATATGGAAGAAGTCAGTCCGATCAACTTTCTATTCTCTAATCAGCTGTCGTTATGAACAATTTGATTGCCCTTGAGGCCACATGGCTGGTATATGCTACTTTGAGGCGCCTTAGAGGGAACCACCACACTTTGACACAGCGACCTGCCAAGGCCTCACCAATCCTTCATCGCCCGTAGTGACAAGCATCTCCTCCTCCCCCCTTCCTCTCAGTTCCCGCATCATACCTACGGCACCAAGTGATGTGGTTCACCTCGTATGGTCCATGGGCATTTGGGACTGTGGTCAATAGCCGCCACCTATTGCCCACTTCCGCCTTCTCATCCTCCCCAAACACAGCTATGACACCATCGCTGCCAGTGCTCGCAATGAGGCCTGTTGATGCACTCCATGTGGCCGAATAGATATCTCTCGTGTGCGCTGTTGGAAGCACTTCAGAACAGTACCAATCCTCACGCAAGGACTGGCGCATGGTGTTTGGGATGCCGCCGAGGCCGCCTCGGAAGGTACCGTCGCTTGCAGCAGTCGTTGACTCATTTGTTGTCGCGGCCTCGTCTTCTTCCTGCCTCATAGTCCAAACTCGTATGGTTTTATCCGCAGAGTATGTCAGCAGCCTAGGAAAGGCACCATCAGTCCTCGGCCTCGATTCCCACTGCACGCCCCATACGGTGCCCTCGTGGCCTTCGAGCACGGCGACGCACACCCACTCGCCATCCCCATCCTCGCGCCAGATGCGGACTGTGTTATCGTAGCTCGCGCTCGCGAGAACATCAGAGCTATAGACACCGCTGCGGTTGTTGCGATTCGGCACATCGGGACACCAGGCCAAAGCCTTCATGTCGCCTTCGTGCTCGTTCAGCACAGCGACCGTCTCCCACTCATCATCGCCCTCGGTAGCACCAACATCTTCCCATATCCATACCGTCTGGTCACGACTGCATGTGGCCAGGTAGGCACCGGATGGTGCAAACACAGCAGACTTGATCTCTGAGTCGTGGCCCTCGAGGACGAGCGTAAACTCCCAATCCTTGGCGTCCGTAGAATCGACGTCCGAGTCAGCGTCGGCACGGGAAGGGCGGGATACAGCCTTCACCTCCGTCTCGCGTGAGGCGCCTGCTTCTTGCTCGGATAAGGGAAGATCACCGTCCCAGCGCCACACGCCAGCAGTGGAATCAAAGCTGCCCGTGACGAGGCACAGTTGGTGCGGGGGCAGGTTGGGCTTCCACGAGACGGATCGGACAGATCGTGTATGGCCGCCGGTCAAGGTGCTGTGTGAGGCGAGAGAAGCAAGAGAAAAGATGGTGACGGATTTGCCATGTGCAGTAGCCAGAAGGGGCAGCGTAGGGTGAGGTGTCGATGACCAGGCGCGTTCGAAGAGGTCAGGCTTCAGAGGGGGCAGGCTCGTGATCTTGACCTCGGGTGTCGAAGCAGGTCCTCCTGGGGGCACTTCGGCAGCAGACGGCATTTCGAGTCTCAGGGGCGCCAAAAAGGCAGTCAAACGGGCGTGAGGCGTGGATTGCACCCAGACCGGTGACTGCAAGAAAGTGCTTTCCGTTGTCGGCCAGAGAGGATGATGGAGGGGCAATGACACCAATTGGGAGTATCAATTTGCAATCCATCGCTGCCCCGCCATAGTAGACATACGATAAGAGCGCATGGGAGGATGATGTAATCATGTGATAAGACACACCCGGAAAGACTTACCTAAGCGCATTTCCATCCCGCGCCGTCTCGTATCATCTTCATCTTCTTCATCGTCTTTCACTTCACAAGGGCGACAGATACGAGCCAGGGCCCCAGCCTGCATGAAGTCCATCCTGCGGAAAAAGTGCGCGACATACGCCTTTTTGCTCGAAATCATGCGATTTCACATTGTTTTTCTTGCCATGCTGCTCTCTAGCTCTTGGGCGGGTCGACTCCGCGGGCTGCGCCATCTCGCGTTCCCTTTGGCCCTTTGGTCCCTCAGGTCTGGCCAACGGGCGGCAATCGGAGAATAAGGTACTGCACCAATCCTGTACGATGCAGCTCCTCAATTTCTGTCATTTTCTGTGCTTCGCCTTACGATGTAACCACCCCTCGAGTCGTGAGCTAGCCGATGCATGCCCTGCCTCCGCCTCCCTTACCTGCCACCGGCCCTTCGGAATGTCGGGCGGCAGAAGGAAAAGCAAGCGCGGGTGTCACATTTGCTTGCTTTGTCTGGGGAAATCGCGTGCAGTAGCCAAACACGCCAGCTACGTATGCTGAGCGGAGAAAAGAAAAGAAAACAGCGTGCAGTACTTTGTGGCTGACTCGAAAACCTCGCCAGTCACATCTCGACAGCGAACATGCACGCCCTCGCACAAGAAAAGTGTCATTCGTCGTCTTGTCACGTCAGGACGCCCACCTGTTCGAATTCTGACCCCTTCTGGTCCTGCTGCTACCTCGATTCTGGCCCTTCAGCGCTGTCGGCGGCAACACGGTTTGGCGGAAGGACTAACGACTCGCTCCCTCGGCCTCGAGTCTTGCAAGAAGAAACGCTCGGACACGTCCGAAGACTGGCCTCTCCACAAGGGTCGCCATCCATCGTCCACCCAGCTGGCTGCTTCAGCGGCGTCCACTAGACAGACAGCCAGCAGAAGCCAATTTGGCAACAGGTGGGCGTACATCGGGCTCTGAGGCATGACTTGGTAGTATTCATGACTGGTTAACTCAAGCCAACAAAGAGATTGACCGACAGGTACGGTTGAGGCAGGCCCTGGGACCACTCGAACTCCTTCCCTGGAGAACCGGCACCTACCGTTGGTCAAGCCTCGGCTTGCCTTACTCACCTGGGATCCAAACCAACTTTTTTCGTCGCAATTGGAGATCTCACGACCGTGCACAACTGACACATGCACATGATCAACGAAGCTATGACTGCCGCACCGCTGTCCATCCCATGGGTCACAGCGCCATGTATCAGGGGTCGAGGAGTAGGTGACAGGGTCTTTCTGTTTGTTTCCTTGCTGCATCCTTTGTCTTTTGCCACCACCGCTTCCGCAACAGATTCATCATTCATCAATCTGGCGATTGACTTTCCTGGCGTGTCTTGCTTGATAGCTCATTGCCGCCACGCGAGCCCAGGCACCTGATAGACGGGTTGCAAATCAGCTCGTGGCCTTCTCCCGCCCAACCCCATGTGCCGATCTAGATCATCAGAGTCGTGTCGAAATGCGAAACCACCGGTGGTCAACGCCACAGTAGTTGACTAAGAATCCCACGTGTACCGGCCGGTGCGCTCGACGTTAGACAGCCCACATTATCAAAGCTGGTCACCAACGAACGCTTGAGGCCGACTCCCGGGCCTCTCCTCACAAGGCACTACATTTTTAGCCAGACCCGCCACAACAAGCCGTCGTGTTCGGCACATGATTTGAGATAATGGCGGGCAGCAGGGGCGAACCCATGAGCGCGAAGTCAGCCACGATGTGCTCGAGCGACGGGCAACGAGCGATGAGCGACCAGTGCAAGTTCGGCGCGCCCGGTAGCCTGTATGTTTCTCCGGGTGTTTCTCTCAATATTCTGGGCCTCGCAGCGTGTCCGCTGTGCGCGTGGGCTGTCGACGAACAAAAAGGAACTATCCGTGGCGTTTCGAGACTGGGTGACGGACCGTCTGGGTAGCCGGCTGCCCTGTTGCTTCTTCCTCGTGCTGGATAGCACTTAAACCCACGGCATGATAGGCCCGGACGAGACCTGGTCTGCGTTGGTTTACTGTTCTTTGAAGGCAAGTACCTGAAGTGCACTTGATGCTGAATGGCAAGGTCCGGCCCGATCGCGTTGTCTTGCGGCTGCTAGCCGCCACGTACCTGAAGTTGGCTGAAGGTCTAACCATAGGAGGACGTTCAAGAGGGGTGTGCACAGGTCTTGTGGTTACCTTGTTCGGTTGTTAGCTGAAGGAGATCGACCACGACAGGGGTAATCCCCATTGTGTATCCCCCACCGCACTCCTCATACCGCCGCTGGACAGGTGAAGGTGACGGGGCTACAGGGATATCATGATTTGCGGCCTGCATCTCAATATACTACCCGACATGATCAACCCAATGATTTGGGACGGCGACGACATGGCAAATCTCCCCTTCCGCATGTAACCCCCGCAGGCTGGTGTTGCTCTTCTCTCGGGAAGCAATGTAATATATGAGTCTATCACTCTCATAATCAGAGAGGTAGGAAGAAAGACAGAGAGAGAGAGAGAGAGAGAGAGAACTAATCAATGCCAACTGAAGGCTTGGACGACGGAGACCAGCCAAGGCACGCCCTCCCTTGCTGCATTTGTGGCGTCAAGTAGCGAGCTGCGCCGTCTGTCACGACGAGAGGCAATGCGAAAAAGGGCAACGGCAATGGCTACACAGCCAGCCAATACTGGGAGAAGCCGAGCCGGCTAGACTCGCACCCAATCTTCACCACTGACATGGTTCCTTGATTGGCGCCGGTCGACACCATGCCAGGAGGTACTTTTCTACTGTGGGTTTTTTTTCTGCTTCTAATCGCTTTCGTAGTCCCTCACTCGCCAATCGCCACTCGGCACTCGTCGCTGCCCGTGATCCGACGGAGCGCAACCGGTCGGTGATTGGCACTGAGGGTTGTGGGCAAAGAGGCAAAACGGTCAACGTTGACTTTGGCATTGGCATTGACGTTGATCGTCGGGTGCAGATACGCCCAGTGCAGCACAGCACACCCAAGAACGCAAGCGGCTGATCCCAGTGCGAAGGATGGAGGAGGGGGGGCGTTGGGGCATGGTGCTGACTTCACAGTCACTCATCACACTTGCTGCATTTTTCGTCACACCCAAGCTCGAGTATCCTCGTCATACCTGTGGCTCGCCCGTCGTTCACTTGGCTTTCACAAGCTGAGTATGAACCATTCAACCGACCACGCGGACCCTAGTTCCAGGCTTCTGGTCTCGATTCCATTCGCCTTTTTCTTTCTCTCGCTCCCCCCACACGTGATTCGTCTACGTTTTTCCTCCCCAACCGCGACTTCCAAACTCCGACGTGACCCAGTCGACCAACCGACACTCTGGGTCATGGCGTCAAGGCTAGTGGCTGGTAGCTGAGCCCGTAACGTGTAGTGTGTACGCCGTCGCGCTCCAAGACATGTCTCGAGCCCCTGTCCCTCATTGGGCAGTCTGGCCCGGCTCTAGCCAAGACTCTGGGCTGGCTGGACTTGTACTTGGTATGGTACGAAAAGGGCAGAACGGGGGAAAAGACGGTGTCTACAACATTCTGGCTGTCTGACTTCTGGTATACAGGAGCATCTAGCCCGCCGCCGCCGCACCACTGTGCCTGCGACGGCTACCCAGGTCAGGCCTCCAGGCTGGCGGAGAGAAGACATCCTGGCAGGCTCTGAGGCGTGTTTGTTCGCTACCTGGCAACCTGCCTGCCTGGTGCGCATGACAGAATCGTGTTTTTGCTTTTTCATTCCACTATGTCTCAGTTCTTTTCCCTACCTCCATCTGCACGCCATGTGTCTTGACAATGGCCCCATTCATATTCGGCTGAGCCTTTACGGTGTCGCAGCCACCGGTTGCGCTGATGTGCTGGCAGGTCTGGGAGCGGCTTGACACTGGACACGGCTATGCCGTGGGCAGTGCCCGCGAGTTTGCTCTGCTTCCGTTTCCTCCTCTTGCCAGCACCAGCTAGCCTCCAGCATCGGGCGCCGGCCAAAAAAGGTACAATCGGCAGGTACTCGAGAGGGGGCTCGAGCTGTCATCGATACGTACCGTTTACATGTACGCAGCGTAGGTGCGCCGCCGGGTTGGCCATCCCATCTTGCTCGGCTACCTTACCGGCGAACCAATGCAGGTTCTGATACCACCGGGTCCAGATGAGCCTCGTCCCCCTGGCCTCTGATGTCTCTACAGGCCACATCCCTCATCTTCGTCATACGCTTACGAGGGAGCCGGTTCGTGCGGTGGGTACTGTGGCTTGATGTGGGTGAGGAAGGGAAGAGACCAAAGGGGGGTGTGGAGGGGCGCTCGTGAAGCTTGGGACACACATATCGAGAGATCCTTGTCGTTGTCCTCGACAGGCATCGCCCGCCCCTCCATGGCTTGCTTGGCTCCGAAAGATCGCACACTTGTACAGCGTCCATGCGTCCTGGGGATCTACTCTACCACTCCTACCGTGCTCGCCACAACTGTCCTACCCACTCCGAGTTCAACTGATATGTAACATGTGTTCCCTCCCCCTTCTCTCGCCCTCAGGCCGGCTCTTATGAGAGTTTCCTACTCCTCCTCATCGTCTCGACAACTCCCGACAGCAGGGACATCCGACGCAAGATTGCTCTCTCCCCAGGACATATCGACTGTCGTCCTCGCCCCTCTCGACAGGGCCCCGCCTAGGTGGAAGGCAGCAGGACAAACGCCTCGACTTGCATCAGGACAAATTCCAATCCCGTCGTCGACTATCTTTCAGCCACTGTCATGTCCTCAGCATCAGTAGAGGACCTCCTGCTGAGGTATGAGGGGCACATCGTCCCTCGTTCCTTCAACGCCGGCTTCATCACCCTGAGCTATGTCGTCAGTCTTATCGGTGCCGCCTGCACTCTCGAGCTCCTCAACCGCCGGACATCTCACAAGGGCAAATTCAACCAGTACGACCTCCCATGCATGCCCATCGCTCCTTGCTTGGCAGGCTCTTCTCGAGACATTTGTATGCTAACCAAACATCAGCCTACTTCTCGTCAGTTCTGCAGTAGCCATGGGTGGCATTGCCATTTGGTGCATGGTAAGTGGCCGATGAACGGCCCGCATTCTCACCATGAGACGCATTCCTGACATCCTCGTGTTAGCACTTTATCGGGAACCGAGCTCTCGACCTGGGAAATGGTGAGCCCGAGCTGCAGATTGCCTATTCGAGTGGCTTCACTGCTCTCTCTTTCTTCGTTCCCATTGCTGTGCTTCTTGCCGCCTTCTTCGCCATTGGCACGAACAATGTTGTTTCATGGTGGCGAGTCTCTGTGGGAGGCATCCTAGCCGGTGCTGCCATCTGCGGTATGCACTACCTTGGCAACAATTCCATCGACAACTATGTCTGCATGTACAACCCTCTCAACGTTGTCGGCTCGGCCCTCATCGCCGTGGCCGCCAGCATGCTATCTCTCGCCCTGTTCTTCGTTTTCCGCGCGGCATGGACAAATACGTGGTGGAAGCGCGCTGTATGCGCCGTTGTACTCGCCGGAGCCGTGTCCGGCATGCACTGGTGTGCGGCGACGGGTACCGAGTATCAACTCGTTTCCCTAAGCCCAGGGAACAACGAGTTGTCGAGGAACACGACTGTCATTGTCGTCATCGTCTTGGTAAGTCGACCCTGTGGCGGCCGGGAGTGGTTCGTGTTTGACTGACACATTCGCTCCAGTCCTTCTGCGCTTGCTCTATCATGGCTGGTGTCGCCATCTACACCGCTCGCGTGATGCGTCGTTACGCCAACAAGGCCCAGCAGGTCGTCCTGGCTGCCGCTGTTTTTGATCCCCAGGGCCGCATCCTGGTTAACCCCGACGGCCTACTGCCTAGCGAGAAGATCACCGACACGTTTCTTGAGAAGAACGCTAGCGACACGTTCGGGATCGCCCATCCTTTGTTCCACTGGATGTTTCGCGCATCCAGGAACTGGTCAAGCGTCGCCACGCTTGTCAGCGGTATGGCGAACCATCTGACGCACCAGCCACGTGCCACCCGAGACCGTGACTCGCGTGTCGCCATTGAGCTTGTTGATGAACAGGGTGATATGGTCGCCAACTACGACGTCATCCTTCGCGAGCTCTTTTGCGTCGCCGCCCAGGGTCTTGCCGACAAGATGAAGGAACAGCTCACGTCGGTCGGCATTCTCTGGGACGAGATTCTTCCGACGGGCGGCGGCAACGAGCGCCCGCAGAAGAGCAGCCACGGCGAGACATCTGAGGACCTCGCCGAGAAGGGCATCCAGCAGCGCAGGAACAACCAGTTCGGCCGTGGTTCACTCATGTTTCTCGTCCGCCAGGTGCAGACGGACAGGGATGTCGCGAGACTCGAGGCTGCCGGCTACCGGTTCGCTGAGCTGCGACAGGTCAGTGGTATCATCGGCTCAAGCATGCAGATCAAGTGCTGGGACTTTGAGTCGAGGCTGCGAAGCATGGCTGGCTATGCCCAGGACGAGAGTCAACTGGAACCTGGCGTGCACCTCGGCTTCTTTGGCATCCGCGCCCGTGTCGGCAGCTATGGTTTCGACGTGCTCGTCCGCCAGGGTGCCCGCAATCTTCTCCCCAGCGTCCAGATGCCCCTGAGCCGCCTCGAGACATGGCAGGAAGATCTCCTCCAGGAACTTGATGGCATGACCGTTGTCAACAGTGCCAAGAGGCTCGAGTCTCTCAAGACAATGTCGCCACGCGAGATGCTCTTTGCCTCGCAGCTCTTTGACGGACTCGAGTCGCTCCGCGCGTGGATTGACGACCCAGTCTTTGACGAGGCCCTCCTGTCGCCACAGACCGTGACGTTGCCTGCCCGTGGCCAAGACGCCGAGCATAGCGCGAGGCAGCACCCGACAACCATGATCGCCTTCCGTCTTGTCATCCCAATCCACGTCAAGGTGTCCAGCGTTCGGTGTGAGTTTGTGCCACTCAACTTCTTCAAAATCCACCAGCTCGTCGACCATGACGGCATGCACCAGCTGGCTTTCGCTCAGGCAGTGCACCGCGAGTTTGCCCCTATCGCGCAGTCCGTTCCCCTCGAGAGGCCAGCGGCCATCCTACAGAACAGACAGCGCAAGTCGTTTGCCTCGTCGCCGCGCGCTTCCCGTTTCCGCCGCCTTGGCCGCTCTGGTTCATCGTATGCCGTAGACGGTGACGGCAACCCCATTCCTACGGCCATCGGCCGTTCATCGTCGCCAACACACTCCAACGAAACAGGCTCCACTCTCAAGCTGTGGCCTGGCCGCCGTAACAGCGACAACAACTCAGCCGGCAGTTCCTACGACGCGCCACCACCCGCTTATGCATCGCCCGACAACACGCCACATGCGACAACTTTTGGCGGTATCATGGTCTCGGAAGAAATCCGCGTCGAAATCCATGAGGCAGGCGAACTGAGCCCCCTCCCCGGCCAGACGCAGCGCCACACGCGCCGGTTGCCGCGCCTTCTGGGTCGCAGCGGAAATAGAAGTCAGCAGCGATATGCTAGCGAGTCGGGTGCTACACAGAGGGCCACTATGGTGACATCTGGTGGCGGCGGCGGCGGCGGCGGCGTTGGCGCTGGCATTGACGACAGCCGTCACGGTGTACCCAACGATGGCACCATCGAGATGAAGACGCTGTCCGAGGTGCGCAGCAACGTTCACACGGGGGCTGGCTTGCAGATATCCAATATTGAGGTCGAGCAGGCAAGCGAGGTGCCGACCTTCGTGGACGAGCTGTTCACCATCTGCATCGACGGCCGCTGAGCGATCCAACCAGGGAGGGGGGGTTGAGTGCCTCTTCTTACTTGTCATCTTCTCTTACGTCCCTCCGACTAATATCTATACTATGTTGAGATGTTGGAAATGTATTATATAGGCTCGAGCCGTAGGCTTTCTCGTTTCTCACGCGCTTTGGGGGTGTTTTGGGTCGTACGAAGTGAGGAATCTTTTTCGCGACGGTGGTTCATTCGCGGTTGAGTTTCTTGAGGTCTGAGGATCCCAAGTCTTCCCGTACAAAAACCTTTGTTGCATTCATTCCTATTCTTCTCCTCTTCATGTTTTCTCCTTTCTCTTTTCTCATTTTTTTGATACCACG
>NW_003315036.1:2903671-2904962 GCF_000150825.1 Verticillium alfalfae VaMs.102
AGTGCGTGTGTAAATGTATTCGCTGCTGCATAATACCATCCTCCTCCTCCTGTTCTCTTCGAAATACAATTCCCTCGTGTTGAAGCCGAGAGACAGGATGATGCCATGCATGTTGTGATATGTTGAGAGCTGAGTTGAGCCCGAGGCTGGAAGTGTAATAATAATATCAACTCGATGAACTGCTAGTTCGCCGCACCTCGACCATGACATCTCGTTTGGCGTGGCCCAAACTGAACACTCGATGAAGAAGACTGCGTTTGTGACCTGCAGTCCTTCGATAGTGATAATCAGGTCCACATCCGCAAGCGCCAATCGAGTCGGATGATGAAGAATCGGGCGAGCGCTGACGGTGAAGTTCCGCATCCCAACCGTACAAGTCGTCCTCTGACATGGCTGGCTCACAAGATGTCGAGCATTGCACGAGGGCTGAGTCCATTCCTGACGCCGCAGGTACGTAGATACCCATGCCAAGAAGGTTTGAAACGTCGCTCAAGATGCACGAAGTCTCGAACGGCGCGGTGTGCTCACTGATGGGTGAGTCGGCGGCGGAGGCCAGGTCAACATCGCTGTCAGACATGGGGCATGCCGACATGTCGGTGCTCGATGTTGCCGTTGAGGAAGAGCTCGCCTTACGTGTCACGCCTGGATTCAGGGCAGTTACCGTCGTCACTTGCGAGGGCGAAGTCGTGAGAGGCTGGCCCGATGTGACCGAAGGTCGATGCCTGGGTTGGGCGCGAACATGACGCCGGCTGCCAAGCCGGACGCGGAGTAATGGAACTTGTCCTTTTGCGGCCATGACACCTTCGCATCCACCGACGTGATGATAATCGTCGGTACCAGCCGCTTCTCCCACGTGAGCGAGGCCTGCCTTAGATTGGTAGGACAGCCGCATACCGGGGTGAGGTTCCTCCCAATCCATGCCATCGGCGGCATCGAGTGGGAGCTGGCCTTGGGAGGCGGCTGGTGATATGGATGTAGTTGGTGACACGACCTGCATCTCCTATAGGGAGTCTTGGCGGCTAACATCACTCATAGCCTGGTCGCTGTCGACAGGGCCCGAGGAGGTTGGGTTGATGCGACGGCTGGTGGTCCGCGGCTTGCGATTGAATCCGAGCTTGGCGCCCATCTTCTTCCAGCCGTTGTTGTGTGCGGTCAGGGCCCGCTGGAACCCGCCGGGCGAAGTGTTGAAGGTCCATTCCGACGTGGGGGGCGTCGTCGGGGGCGTCATTGGCTCGGTGCTGGCCGAAGCAGCACTGTGATTGTCGTCGGAGAGACACTCTCGGTCGGCGAG
>NW_003315036.1:2906756-2907579 GCF_000150825.1 Verticillium alfalfae VaMs.102
TGTATGAGGGAAAAGAGGGCACAGATGTGCGGGCATGAGCATGCGCACAAAAGGTACAAGGGGGGGGCGCGGGCCACATGCCTCTTGCCTCGACCTCCTTGGGCTCTGGGTAGTCTGTCTCTTCGTGGTATGTATGTCTCTCTTCCCACTGTCTCTCTCGCTCTTTGTCCCTCGTTCTCGCCCCTTGATTCTGCCCCCGCTCCCGCTCCTGCTCCTTTTCGCTACCTCCTTCTCTCCTACGCAATGAGTGGAACGGCAGGCAGGCACGCATGCGGAGAGAAGGCAGGATACGCCAGCACCAGTGAGGCACGTGTGTGGACGAGCAACCAATGCCAGCATCGGGCTGGTCGGCCACCATCTGCCATCCGGGACTCCAATCCGCATGAGGCCGAGCGGATCAGGCAGGCAGGGTGCTGGACGGGGCCCTGCTTCGCCTGTCACCTGCTGAAAAGGGCGACAGATGGACGCCGGACAGCCGTGGCGCCTTTGCTCATGCCTGTCCCCCCCCCTCCTTCCTCACCTTTGGCATCACCTCAGACCCCCTCCGCATCACCTCAGACCCCCTCCCCTGGTCCTGGAGGGCCATGCGTGTTTGGGAAGGTCACGTTGTGCGAGCCGAAAGGTTGATAGCCAGTCAATCACGTACCAGCAGGCAGGCCAGGCAGGCCAGGACGGCCCGCTCACTCGCTCACCTCATTCATCTCGGTGCCCTGTACCCTGGACGACTTGCTCTGTTACCGAGGCCAGCATTGCTCTGGGGTCCCACTCTGGCCATCCAGGGAGGGCGCAGCAGCCCTTGCCACTGGTCACAAGCCCCCTCTGC
>NW_003315036.1:2907679-2957424 GCF_000150825.1 Verticillium alfalfae VaMs.102
GGGTCACATCTCGCTGGTCACGGCCCACAGTGGCGCCACGCTAGAACATTTCGAACGATTTGAATCTTCCAAAACTATGGAGCCTTTCCGTGAAAGCCCCAGAAGGGGGTGGGGCCAGCGCCTGGCTTCTCGCCCCATCGGACAGACCCTCTCAGCCAATCCCTTACTCTTACTCTCCGCCCAGGCCGAGTGACGAATGAAATCACAGTCAGAGTCCAGACGCGAGAGGCCAGAAGCTAGAAGCCGAATTGATGCCAGACGACTTGCCTAGTCCACTTTTCAGACTGGTGCTACCCCAGCCCCGGCCACTGCGGAAAGCGGCGAGTGATCAAGCGAAGTCTGTTAAGAAGCCGTCATGCGACCAAAGGGTTACGCAAGAGAATGGGAAAAACGAGTAATCATCAGTCAGAGGGAAACTGGTGGAGGGAGGAGGAGAATTGGTCGAAAGCGGGACCGGACGGTGAAGAACGAGAACAACCCGTGTTGCTTCTTGGGTTCTTCGTCAATGTTGCCGTCTTCTGCGCCGTGTGCCAGCCTCCCCCCCCCCAACCTTACCGATCGATTGTTTGGGGGCGCTGAAGGGGAGGGGGGGGCAGAGTTGGAGGGCTGGGCTCTGTCTGGGGTCTGGAGATCGACAGTGCTAAGGTACTCCGGCTGCATTGCACTATTTCGGACGAGATGCTTCCTGCCCGTCGACGTAATCTCGTGGCAGATGAGAAGGCGAGTGTGCCTCCTTTGGAGGGGAGAGAAGGAGGAGGGGGGCATCGAACATGAAGACGAGGCGGGACTTGCCGCCCGGTCTGCCCAGTCTGGCGCCGTGGCATCATCCCATGTTCACACACAATGTCTGTCATGTTGCTCATTTCTCGACCTGCCTTGTCTCTCTGCCCAGACACACATATATGATGACCGGTTGAATATCTCTGACCAAGATGCCGATCTGTCCATCGATCTACGTCGCAGTTAGCCCAGAACGCTTGTTGCTACCACACCACCGCGAGAAGGGCACGCTCCACCATCAGTGCTGGCTCGAATAGAGGCACCTGTCGATCGATCACTCGTCGCGGCTGCGGCTGGAACACGGCTTAGAGACGGCCTATTGCTGACTGCGACGATGGTCAACCAGCTATCCCGTTCGCGTTGTCGTCATGCCCACAGTGGCTCGTCAACGGCATGACATGTTCAGACTGAAATGTTCTTGTTGTGTGTAACGGTATAGTGGAGAGCTGGGTGATTCTTGTTTTACATTCTCTTTCCTTCTTCTCTTCCTCGAGTCAAAAGGTGCAGCTGGGCTGACGGACATGACTCCCAAAAGCCCAGCTGGATCATCTACGGGGACACGGTTGACATGGTGGATGGTATGTGTCGGGGCACCGGCGACCAAAACAAGACAGGCGAGAAAGAGAGTGCCCACAGCCCACTCCTGCCACTTACAGCCAGCCACCGGCATGCCCCCCTTGGCCGATCCAACGAGCCCTTCATTTGCACCCGAAGACTAAACCCGAGCGCCCCACCACTTCGCTAAGGTGGCGAGTTTCTGGAATGCTGCCCCTTTCGGTTCGGCGCCTTGTGAACCAACCACTCTCCGTGTTTCTTGGATGGAGTCTTGTCTATTCCTCCACTCCTCCTCGCCTGGGTCTCGAGAACCAGTCCTCTGGCCCCTTTCCCCCCTCTGGCTTTTTTTTCCTTTGTGTTGAGATGTGACCCCCCCTGCCCTTTGCCATCTACAGAGCGGCGTGGCGCTAACGGCTCCTCCGAACGCCTGTTCATCGAATCGGGGGATTTCTGACGACAGTTGCGGTTTGGAGGGGCGCCGTGGGCTTCTCGAAGG
Organism: Verticillium alfalfae VaMs.102; assembly: GCF_000150825.1. Taxonomy (NCBI): domain Eukaryota; kingdom Fungi; phylum Ascomycota; class Sordariomycetes; order Glomerellales; family Plectosphaerellaceae; genus Verticillium; species Verticillium alfalfae. Next base: position 2,909,511 of record NW_003315036.1, read on the forward strand.
AATCGCCTGTCTGCTCTACGGCCACTAATTGAATGACCGACCGCCTTTCGGCCGTGTGATCCGATCCCCTGGTTGTAAGTAACCTACGCCAAATGTTCTCTTGGATTTTTCCATGTGAACTAAAATAATCGTGACTCCCTTCCGCTTCGTAAGGGAGTTCCGGCCCGGCCAGTGCCCAAATGGGCGCTATTGCCGTGTGCCGTGCCCTTGTCCGTCCGTCAGTTGGATGGCAACGACCCGCATTCGACCTTCCATCACCCATCATCTCCATCTACATCCGCTGCTGGCCGTCGAGAGCAGACAAGGCGTCGCGAGCTCTCGTCACGTCGGTTGGGGTTTTTCGACAAGTCTGCTCATGCAAGCATCCCGCTCCTACGGGAACCACAGTTCTAGGCTTGATGTCCTTGCGGCCTTCCTTTGTGCCGCACTGACACAGCCACCCTGCAAGTTGGAGCATATGCCAAGCTATCTGCCAAGTCCCCTCCCCCTCTTTTCTCAGGCACGATCCGTAGAGCCTCATCGACATGGCTGTCGTCGTTTTGTGACCACAGAGTGACAAGCACCGAAAACATAACACGTCACTGTACTTCGCACGATTGTGGCCGAAGAAAACCGTTCCAAACTTGAAAGATTCGTCACTTGGAGGAGTGGCTGGCCATCCGTGGCTGCTTACGACTCCTGGTATCACTGACTTCAAACGCCTGCCAAATCCGGCCCAAATCTCAGCGCTACCATGACATTTGACTGTGTGACACCCGTATCCAAGTCCATGCACAACTCAAAGAGCCTTACGCAAGGTACCAGATGTCACGATGCTGGAAAGAAACCTTCCCCGCCTCCCCAAGTCCTCCCTTTCCGCCGCACCATTGAACCCTCGTCATGTCACAGACCAGCAAGATCGAAATCCTTGCTGAAACCTCCATTCAGTAGCATTGCAGCTATTCGAAGTCGCTGCAGGGGCATCTCATCTGATGCATAGGTGTCAATAGCGTTCAAACCTAGAGCAATGCACATGCCGTTTGTGATTGTGTGCACGCCGCAGTCGTATCCGTTCGTCTGTCGAGGGGCGTCGTGTCGTACCACCCTCCACTCAGCTTCGATGAAGTTCTCTTCGAGAACAGCCTTGACCCAAGCCTGGGCCAGTTTAAGTTTACTAGCGGATCCAGCAACGCTCAGTGAGTCCATGTGAGCAATGGTCCGCATCTTGGGCCGGACCACAATGAGTGTCCAGTGAGAGTTCTCGCACACTGGTAGCAGAACCGTGTCGAGGTCGCCAAAGTTCGCCTTGGATACACCAAAGCGGCGAAGCGCTCGGCCGGTACTCCCGGGTCCAGCATCCTGTATCCTCTTCCAGATGAACGACGACAGTGCAAGGCACTTCCTGTTCGCTGATCGAGTGTCACTGACACCGGCTGCAAGGTTGATGAAGCGATCTAGCCATAGCAATGTGCCGTTCACAATCTCATCGTTGAGCCATTCTGTCGGAGGAACAACCCTGGCAAAGTCGCGGGGGGTGAGTTCGGTCCCCTCAAATGTGCGCGCAACGCTGGCACCCTGACGAGTGACGGAGGCTTCGACTTTTCGCAACCAGTCATCTGACAGCGGAGCAACCATGGGCTTGTGAGGTGGACGCAAGCCCCCCGTCTTGAGCAGTTTCTCAGCATCAGCACGCTTTTTCTCGGCCTCCGCCGCGCTTTGGCTGCAGCTGCTGCGAGAAATTCCCGTTCTTCCTCTTCGACCTGCCTGCGAAGTGCGACTTCATCTAAAGCCGATTGCCTCTCGTCGCTTATTTGCAGGCCCGAGAGCTGTTTATCAAGGTCCGACCCGAAGAATGGCGAACTGGGTCTGTAGTATTTTCGCAGCCCCTCTTGCATGTGACCGTTTATGCTGGCCCCGTGGCGAGTGAGCACGTCATGCTCGCGGTCTTCTTGCTTCTCGTCGGCGCTATCGCTTTCTCCTTGCCCCTCCAGCTCATTTATGCTATGACGGAGATAACTGGCTGTATTTCGATGCCCGTCGGCGATGTCTTGATAAGAAAGCGGCCTGAATGAAGTGCAATGTATGGCCTCCGTGTTGCTCAGAGTGTCGTCATACGCCTCCCTATTAACAAATTTCGTGTTGGAACCTTCTGCGATCTGGGTTGTCTGGTCAACGTCTGACATGTCTTCGGCCTCTTTCCCACCGGCTGAAACGAAGTAATGACCCGTGTTCTGTAGTGACAGCGAGGCCGGGGTGAAGAGGCTTGCCGTGCTCGGGGCTGTCGCTCGCCTCAAATTTGGCGACTTCAGGCGCGTGACGTACGAGGGTGGTGATCTAGAAGTAGACCACTTTGAGACCGGCGATAGGATAGCCGATCCGACAGAAGAGCGGGGGTGGTAGGGAGAATAGTCAGGGTCACGATCGTGAGGTCTGCGTCGAGATAATTGCGCCGCATCTGGCGAAGACGTTGACCTCAGCTTCTCCTTCAGAATGGATCGCATGGACCGGTGGTTATACACGTTAGAGGAGCCCTTCTCGCTGGATGTATCAGCGCTTTGCGGATCTACAAGATGCGCTTGAGTCAAGTTAAAGGGAATACCGTCGTGGAGGGTAGGTAAGGAGTCTCTTGAGGCAAGCGGCATTTCAAATTGCGCAGGACGGCTTGCAGCGAACTCGCTTTGACGCAAATTTGGCTGTGCGTCAGCTATACGACTGGTGTCCTCTTCCGGGAAGCTGCCTGGGATCGCCAAAATAGCTGGCGGAACTGTCATACTTGGCGCATCGGGCATGACGACATCCTCGTCAGCAGGAACGCGTGCCAAACGCTCCCACAAGGAGAGTGTTTCCGTCGATGCATTGACAACCAGACTCGGAATGGGTCGTTTCGCAAGAAGAGCGTAGAGATCATTGCAGACTGTCTTTAGCAAATGATCATCCACGTGGCAGGAATCCAGGATAGGGCCCAGTTCTGAAGGCAAATTCTCGAGCAGGCGCACTGCGTGGTCGAAAGAAACGTCTTCGGCATTTCTCTCGAGGCTGTATCGAACGCGGGCTTGCGGTGTCTTGTTATAGCGTTTCGCCTGTTCAAGCATGTCCCTGGAATAAAGGTGCTCAATGACGGCCGAGGCATGGGTGATTGGCATCACAAGTGTAACAAGATTCTCGAGTCTCAGATGCGCAAATTTGTCGCCACGGTAGCTGAAGCGCTGGGCACTCCGACGATCGAGGTCACCAGCATGCTGATCCTTGATGCACATCGTGGCCTGAGAGAGCCCCTGGAGAAGACATTTGATATGACGGTCCCAGAGACGGGCTCTGGCATCTTCATCGATCCAGGAAGGTTCATCATCCCCACGCTGGGAGAGTCGGCGTTTCTTCAAGGCAACATTGCCTGTTTGTTGGTCGGAAGTGCGTTGTTCGACAGCATTGGATTTGTTACTGACTGGGGTAACGCATCAGAATGAGCAAGGCCAAGATAGAAATAACAACAGGGATCACGTACCGGGCCCGAACAGACTGCTTACCACTGCTGACAACTTTTCAATGATCTGTGTCATGGTGTCACTGGTCCACGACATGGGGCCTGGGGCAGTGGCACGGAAGCGGCTCGTATGCTTTGGTACGGTTAGTCTGCGTCTGCTGTATGTGACAAGAGTTACCTGGCGGCAACATACGTCTTGAGGGCCTGTGTAAGGGCGAGCATAGCTTGCGGTGCGTAGGAGAGACGACTGTTCCCACGCCGCAGCAACACTATCTGGCTTTATTGATTCAGCCTTCCGCTTGCGTGTAGACGAAGGAATAGCATGCAATGTTCCAGTCTGTTGTGGTTCCCAAAAACGAGCGATATCCTCATCGACAAGGCAACTTTTGTGCTTCCCTGCTAGTGAAGCAAGTACTCTGTGTTGCTTGAGCCTGTCGTTGGTAATTAGGGAAGAGGTCGTGGGGTCGGTGGCTCGGGCGCGATGGGAGGTATGAGATCTCGGAACGTAGTTGTGAGTGGTGCCTTCCTTCCTGGCAAGTTCCGCCTTCCTTCTCTTGAGCGCCTTATAGCCGTCGTAACGGGTCGCGAGCATCCAGCTGTCTGTCTTCGCAATGATGCAACCGCGAAGAGGGTCGTCGGGACATGCGAATTCGGGTGGTTTGTACATAAGCAGTGGGTTGTTATAGTAAGGCTTCCATCTCTGTGAGAATATGGCGCTGGTCGGGTCGAGGAGCCTGGCGTGATTCGATTTGATGGGCCTCCAGTAAGTGCTGACGTCGCGCACGTTGACGAGGGGAAACCCGTGAGCGATCAACCTTTGTCGCTGGAGAAGTTCAGGTTCTGGTAAAGCCATTGCAGTCAGCTTACAGTGTTTGTTTCACTGGTCTAGTTCCACTGCTACACGTATGCTGAACCGGTGGTTGCTAGGATCCAGGTGAGGTGCGAGGTGGATGGCTTGCTTAGAGGTACGCATGTCATGGTGGGCGGGGGGGGGGGGGGGGACTCGATGTTGCAGGGGGACAGGATGAGTGGCATCGCAAGCAAGTGCAATAAGCCGACATGAGGATGAACTAGGTGCAGTGATAAGACAGTTGGGAGCGTCCACGTAGTGCAGTGATCTGAATTGTTGGGTGGGAGGACTAGATGCTATAGTGAAGGAAGTCGGGGACGTTACAATTCCACACGTCGGGTGGGATAGCAGCTAGAGGAGCCTTGGTCGTTGCGACAGTTGTCGCGTCGCGCCTCGTTGGTTTCTCTACAGCGCATCCGCGTGGTTTCTTCTCTAGAAAACGATGCTGGTATCAGGAAAGGTCAGGTAGTGGGTGGGTGGGAAAGTTGAACAAAGCGTGGCTTTACGCGCGACTGCGATGGTTGATGCACGACAGGGAAGTCGCGATGCAGCATGGAGATTTCGAGGTGGGTCCAAACTGCATTCACTCAACACCAAAAGTACTCCACTCAAGGAATATCTGATCACGTGTCACAAGCCATACCGATCCCTTCCTCAGCTTTCACATTGCAGGCACTGTAATCAATTCTGCACCTCAGGTGTGTATTCACCCTACCCGGGTGCTTAGATAGGTAGCTGCATCGAATAGCGTCACAACTATTGGATGCGCTGTATGCCTCTGGAATAGGACATCTCCTTTGAACGGCAATTCAATTTGTACAGTGTCTAATCAGCACATCTGCGGCTACGAAACGTCTACGGGCTTGCTGTGTCTACAGGCTTGCTGTGTCCACCGGCGAAATAGGACTAATCGTTACATGAGAACAGATCGTGTTCTTCAGAAGGTCACCGCTCTTGGCGGTGGGGCCTTCTCCTTTCAAAGTTGTGCAGACAGTCTCACCTGCTTTGCGCCAAAGGAAGCGAAGTACTCGTTCAACGCGTCAACAGTGCCAGAACCTTCTGCCAACCCCACAACAACACCCACGTAGCCGTCAGGTCGGACAACCACAACACCTCCCTTCTCTTCATCCAGACCCATCTTGGCATGCGCGGCTGCCTTTGCTTCCGGCACCCTCCGGTCCCAGAGGTCGTCGGCATACACGTGGTCGCGATATCGTGCCATCAGCTTGGGAACGTCGCGCGCAATCTCAATGCTACTTCTCGTCGCTGCGAAGATAGTGCATATGGTGAAGAAGCGGCTGTGGGGGTTGTGCGTCTCATGGTAAGACACCATGTCGATATCCGAGCGCTGGTTCGTTGCATAGAACGAATTCCTGGCTTGGAGTCCGTCCGCGAAGTCGCTCAGAGCGCGGCTGGTTTTTGATGGCTTGCCTGCGAAGACGAAGATTCTGAAAGAGCCGTTCATGGGCACCTCTTGTTCGAGATGGACGACGTTCGCGTCAACGACCCTCGTGACGTTGGCGTTGATCAAGAGGCGGCCTGTACGCAGCTTCGACCCGCTCGGGTTGATCAATGGCGACTGGGCGGGGTGCTCTGTCGACCAGTTGAGGGCATTTGACTTGTAGGCAACGCCGTATCCGCTGGTAAACTCGCAGGACTCCTTGAAGGCCCTGATGAAATCATTGTCACCGGCATCGGCTTGCCCATTTCGGGAAGCAGCCTGCGCCTCTGTCGCCGCATCAGGCCGTTGCGAGAATAGCTTGGCGTACTTGTTGTCAAAGTCGAGGAGAGCCTCCGCTACGTGCTTCCGTTCGGTTTCGTACGTTGCCAGCAGATTCCGGTGGGCGAAACCAGCTTCGACTAGATGAATTTTCCAGGCCAAGTTCTGGGCGTCCAGGAAAGCGGTGTTCATGCCCTGACCTGCTTTGGGCTATTCGGCACGTTAGCTAGCGTTCGATTCACAGTGGCTTTCAGTTTCCGAGACTTACACTGTGGGTGTGGCACGCATCGCCACCGAGGAAGACACGATGATCCAACGTGTAACGGTCGGCAATACCCTGACCGATTGGATACACCGAGTACCATTCGACACGATCCCACTCTACATGGTACGGTTGGAAAATGCGCTTCGCCGAAGCTTGGACATCTGCCTCCGTGGCCGTCTTTCGTGGGTTCCAGTCGGCATCGGTCGACGAGGCAATCTGAATGTACAGGCGCACCATGTTATCCTCACGAGGGATAACCATGATGGAGCCGTGCGGGCTGTGGATGGTGCACTTCATCTGTTGTAACGGTAAGCCGACATGAAACATGGACATTTTGTTTTCGTTGCCAGCCACGTACCTTGATATCGGGAAAGTCGGTCCGGACAACGCCGTCCATGACACCCCATACGTGCTCAATGGGATCCTTGTGCTTGATGCCGATGTTGAGCTGGCTCCTGATGAAAGATCTCGCACCCTCGCCGCCAAATAGATACTTGGCACGGACCGTCTCCTGGGCGCCTCCATCTTGGTGTTCCAGCTGCACCTCGACGGGGTACTCTGGGTCTTGCGCGACGTCTGAAGTGAAGCCTGAGATTGTCCACGGACGCTGAATGCTGACGTTGTTCTTGGCCAGGTCTGAGATGAATACCTGCTCAATGAGGCCCTGGTGGAGGAGAGTGGTGAAGGGATACCGCGCATCGATGAAGCTGGGGCAGCTCGCCCACGTGCCGGTCCTCGCGATGCCATCACCTTTGCTCACGGGGTCCCAGAATGCAACCTCAAAGACACGAGCGGGCTTATGGGCCATGATGTGAGTTTTGAGGCCCATGTTGCGAAGAAGATCCAGAGAGCGCGGCTGAATGCCATCAGCACGGCCGGTCTTGGTTGGTTCCGGCCGGTTGTCAATATGCTTGATCTTGTAGCCCCACCTGGCCAGACAGGTAGACAGCATAAGGCCAACAGGGCCAGCACCGACGATGACTGTACGACGAATGAGAACAAAATCATGATAAAAGAACCGTCGCCTCGTGGAGTGCCGGCGTAGACTATACAAACTGACCTATGTCATATTTAGGAACATCCTGGGAGGCGCCCGTCATGTTGAGATTGGCCTTGGAGTTGGGAAGGGAAAGACAACGCTTGTAGAGGGACTTTGGGCCAGAAAAGGGATGGTTGGGATATTCCGATCACTCGGAAACTGGTACCGATCGCGGAATGTGTGAGGGTTCAAGGACGCAGGACTGGAGTGCGAGGCAGCGAGTCTTATAACTCAGGTCAAAGGTGGCCGTGATCGATGCCGAAGTCACGGCCGTAAAATGGGAGATGTGGGGAGCTCCTAAGGTAGCATGGACGGGTAGAGGGAACGGTAATTGACCCCGCGATCCAGGGCTCTCGCTCTGCCCTGCGAAAGAAACCCATATTCCCGGGATCTGCTTGGTGGCAGGACTAGGAGGCGGGGCCCGAATCATTGCCAGCCAGAATGCCCGGCCTTGGAGACAGTGAGGAGTCGCAAGGCCAGGACGCACGGTTGCCCCACGCCGGGAAGTCGACTCGGTAGTGATGATTGTGGGTCGCCGGACTCTTGTTGTCGCTGTGTTATATAAGCGGCATGTCATTGGTGGCTTAGCGTTGGTCGTGGTAGTCGGGAAATCCGAACCGGTACGTACCTTCTTACTCACCTGGTAACCCTTGAGGAGACCGGTCCGACTCTGAGCTGCCGCTCGGAATTGCCATACCACTCTCGACGGGAGGAAGTCGACGACATGCTCCGATTCTCCTATTCTTCATAGTCCTGAAGTGCCAACAATAATCGGGTTATAGCCGGTCCGCTATGACTGCGGACTCAACGGCACAGTCCAGCCGAATTTGGCCGCGTATGGAAAAGAAACAGGACCACCATGGCCATTCCTAGGATGGTCCCTGTCGATGACGGAACCAGGTGCTTGGAATTGGCTTGGGCAATGCTGCGGTCTTGCGCAGACTTTGCAGCCGATCTCGGGAGACAAGCAACCAAAGACGGCGATGTTGTAGGGTATCTGGTGATGTTCGAGAAATTGAGTCCATCGAGGGAGCCGTCTTCGTCTTGTGCTGACTGAACTGATCCATGACTGCATTATCGCCGACATAAGACGGTTTCCATAATGGTACGGCAGGATGACTCCTCCTCGCCACAGCCGGACCTAAAGCTGGAGCCGGATGAATGTCTTCGTCCGGCTGGAGCACAGGACCTCAACTCAGGTATGTCACATCACATCACGCGGGTCAGCATATCTTGGAATACTCTTCTTTGCCTGTACCTGGCAAGGTATATTGGTTGCCTTTCCACCTACTGGAGTGAGCATTGGCAGGAGCGCGACGACGTGGAAGGGTCAATAATGCAGAACGCGCCACCGACCCGAATCGCAATCACCAACGGCGGACTCCCATTCACCTCTTCATTGACAATAGCAACACAGACCTTCTACTGACCAGTGACATCACTACCAGAGTCGCCATTGTCAAAAGCGTCACGTCTTCAACACTGGATAGACAGCCTGGATAGTGACCTTTTCAGGGATCCGGAAGAGGTCGGGCCTTTCCCCAGTTGGACTGCGCCGCAACTATACACGCCAACAGTCTCTGGCTTTTCTGGCACCTGCTCTACCCTAGTTTCCTCGCCTCGAAGCACAGCGCATCCCAGCTCCAGGATCCAGTGCCCGCCAGAAAGTTTCGCTTCAGTCGTCGCAAGGGACATAGCCACCATGCTTGACAGGACATTTGGCACGCACCAGAGGAAAGGCAGGAGCCTCGACAACCCCGTCAGCAGGGAGGGCGCTCGGAGTCCGATTCACGGGACTTTTGTATCGGTGTCGCCTAGCCGAGCGCGATCACTCTCGCCCCATAAACGACTACCTCGACAGTCTGTCCATATCAACATGGATCTGACGGAGTACCAGATGGACCGTTTGGCTGATGTGTGAGTTTATTAGTCTGGTCCCGTGCACACGCCAGATGTCGCTGATGGAGACTGAGTTTTCTGATAGGTTCTCTAGTCATAGCAACGTGAATTGCAAGAGTCCCATTGGTCTTCAGGGTGAACAAGACGCCAGCAAGAACGCATTGCATGAATCCAATAAGAACCCAGAACAATACGGTCTATCCAGCCAAGGCATGAGTTCTTTCCCAAATTCTATTCCTCATGTCCATCATCGCAACAGACCGAAACACCAAGGCAACGACGAGTTGCGTTCGTCCCCTTGCCAGAAGCGAGGGGGAGACAAGCGTTGCAGCACCTCGACCACGTTCTCCGACCTCATGCCTCCGTTTTCCGATAAGATCGGAAGACCATCGGGAACGATTGCCGAACGCCGGTGCCAGAACACGCCAAACCGCATAGCCGTCGACGAGGCCAGAAAGTATGGAACCTTCGTGCATCGTGCTCCGACGGTACCGGCCGCTTGTCACCCTCTCAAGGCTCATCCTGCGTTTGCACCTATAGATGATAGCTGGTCCTCGGTGTACTCACAAGAAGAGCACCGGGCAGATCCTCGTGTACGACCGTTGTCTGTTGAGAAGAGCGCCGTGTCGCATCACATTGACGACGTCCTGCAAACGTACCACGACTGGGATCCCATGGAGATTTCAAGTCCTGAACTACTTAGCCCAGAACCTCTGAAGACCCCGACGCGCAATCGTAGCCCGCATCCAGAACGACGATGCGCCGAGAGCTCCCGCCAAGCGCCTCAGCTTGCCACGCGGGCAGAACAGCCGAAGCAAGTGACAGGCGAGGTAGACTTATATTCCCCTCTTGTCACTTACTTTGCTTTTGAGGTTCTTCCTGTGCAAAAAATTGGCGGCAAAACACTCATCGGGGAACAGGGTTGGCTTAAGCGTCCCAACCCCAATCAAACCCCGGAACACAAGAAGAAGAATGGCTCACCGAAGAAGACGGGGCTTCTGGATAGCATCAAAAAAATGGCCAAGGGCATGGTATGTCATTCGCGGTAGACTACGCTTTACGACAGTTGGGGGAATACATGATCAAAGACTGACGAAATACAGACTGAGAGCAAGAACGTGCGGCGGCCTCGTGAGGTCGAGAAAGACGCCAACCCCCCGAAAGCCGACAAATTAGCTATATCACTGGATCCTCGCGAGCAGAGTCTTCTATACTGCGAACTAGAATTTCAAGTCAGCAATGCCATCCACGCATACATTACCAACGAGCTCGGCCACGGTCGCCTGGATACAGATAAGCTCAAGGTCATCGCCAATGGCTGGAAAGGCAAAGGCCGTCCCCGCGTCGTAGGCTATCGATATGACCTGGAGACACAACTAGAGCTCATCAACCTTCACCTGACCGATTTTCGCTTCTTCGGCCGTCGCCAGGGAAACCCGCTCGATATTGCTGGGCTTCTACACGCCATGAAGGTCAACGCGCGCGCTATTCGCATCCGTACCTTCTGTCAGCCCGACTCGGTCATTGCCAAGCAGCTGGTCGACTCGCAATCTCTCTTCAACACGATTGGCTGTTCTGAAGTACAGCAGATTGCGCTTGCTGAAATCGCTCAGTTCTTCAAGGTCATTGTCGAGCGCGAGCGGTCGTACCGCAATCAGCTGACAAGACCCGACGTCACCAAGCAACAGGGAATGTTCCATGAGTACCGGAAACAACACCACTGGGACTCTTCGGGCAATGAAGGAGTCAATGGCATAGATCAGGCTGGGGCCATGAATGGTAAAGACGCCAATCGAGACGACGGCGGTGGTTCGCCCCTCGAGTTTCGAGGCTCGCACTAGTTGCCAATTGGCTGTTTCATCGGCTGCCTACGATGGCAAGTTGGAGCCCATCACTGGATTTTCCTGACAGGTTCCAAGGAAGGGGTTTGGGAAGTAGTATTTGTGTACCACCAGGATATGTTCGGACACTGTAAAGTCTTGTCTTGACAAAGCAAAACCTCACAGTTTCAAGCAGGGTAGAACATGGACGGCTCGATGTAGATCATTGTCAAACGCTGGCGTCCTGGTGTATTCGTTTCGTCTTGTATTAGCCAAAGCCTGAACCCCCAAGCCCATATAAAAAACATACAAAGCAAAAGGCGGTCGTCAAGTCCCATGGGATGATGCTAGCGTTGCATCCTGCTAGCCCAAACCCCAATCGCCAAGCCTCATAGTAGGAGATATCACACCCTGTGCCGAAATTCATCATGGCTCGCCAACCTGCGTGGCATTCGGTGAACTGGTGCGCCATAGTCGTCACCGTCACTCCATCCCAAGTCTCGACCATAGACTCTGCCCCGACTGTCATCACGGCGCGGCCGCCCACCTGGTGAGCCCCACTTACGCTCCCACGCCTCTTGCTCTCTTCGATGTCTTTCACGGGCATGCTCGAAGCGCTTCTCAATGGCATTCGCTCCGAGGCCACCTACGATAGCACCGACAACAGTCGACACGACCCGCGACCTGTCAGTCTCGCTCTTACGGCCCTTATACGAGCCTACAGAAGCGTCCTTCTTGTCTCGCGATCGCGTGGCGGCATCGCTCGCCTCGCGTGCAGCTAGGCCGCCGACAACGGCGCCGAGGAGCCCAACACCCAGACCGGATGAGGTCTGCGTGAAGGTGCTGTCAACTGCACGGCAGGCGCGATCAATAGGGCTTCTGTCGTGGGAATGACGTTCGTGATGGTTGGGACGAGAGGGGGACCGGGTGCGGTAGGCGTTGCTGCGGTCGTGATGAGAAGGTGGGCGTGGGATGACGCCGTGCTGAGGCGGTAGAGAGCGCGGACGACCGTAGTTGTCCGGCGGAACATGGAGATATTCGTGTGTGGGGCCTGAGTTGTATGCGTAGTTGCGATACTGCGGCCTGTCGTCTGGAAGCGGACTGGGCGAGAAGTCACGCCGCGGGGCTCGCCCGCGGTAGAAATCTTCCCCTGCGCCTTGCTCGTAAAACCGTGACATGTCTCGAGAATGTGGGCAGAAGTGCGACGTGTACGAAGGGCTCAGTATGCGCAATCAAACTCGGGATCAAGAGAGGGCTGTGAATAGTTCAACAGGATAATGCAAGTACTATGGGGAAACAGAAATGCGATGCTGGCTGAGGTCAAGGGAAGTGGGTATGACAGGGTCGGAAGTGCATAATGCGAAAGACCTGGTGGTGCGCCAGTCAAAAGACCCGACTCAAGGATCCTCCTTGGGTACCTTAGGTGGTCAGCTATCGTCATGAACGCCGACCGCTAGGTATTTCATGCAGCTGAAACGCAACCCTCTGAGCAGTGGGAGTGGGCATCTACTCGCGTGGTGTGGCATGGTTCCATTGCGACACACACTGAAGGGCGGATGATGTCACTCGTCCGTCCAAATCACAACTGCAGCCCAGCCTGACCCAGCTACCTAGGTAGATACCCTAGGAGTAACTAAGTAGGTCACTTTGGAGTAAGGAGTTCAGCACATTTCGAGTGCCTCTTCTTTGCAGCGAGTTAGTCGAGCCAGCCACATTTCTACTTGCAGGCATCTGCCTGAATGCCATGATTCTATCTGAGCGTTCAAATGTAGTTTGTGTGCGCATATCGCACGGGTAGAGGTGCCTCTTCACCGGCGGCTGGATCTCCAACCATTTCGTTTGCCGTGTCAAACACGATGCTATACGTGCCCCTTGACCAGTAGCCTCCAAATCCGTAGCAGGTTGCGCCGCCCCCCAGGATAACATACTGGTGGTGCCCGATATATACGACAGAGGACCCGATGAAGAAGGGGCGCAGACTACGCTTCTCATCAACGTCGACAAGACAAGCGACTGCATTGAACTTATTCGCTCTCATCTTGAGCACCAGTATATCCTGATCCTGAGACAGCTGAGATGCCGCCGTGACACCCCCGAAGAGGATGAAGCATCCATCAGGCGTGGGAAGGCAGTTGGCTCCAAATCTATGCAGGCTTGAATGATGCTCAGTTAGTGAGGGGTCTGCATCCGCACCGCGTCTAAAAGATATGGAGAGGTCAGACTGTTGACTGTTAGTAAGTCCCGTTGGGCCTATCTGGTCTGCAATATTGCGAGATCGCGTTGACCACACTTACCGAGCCATCCATGTCTAGTTCCCAGAAGAAAGTCGACTGATTGCATGTGCCATCCTCGTGCATACCACCAATCAGGACTCCCGTGTAGGCCGCAGCATCAGTTTCGGGGCACTCAATCAAGGTCGCCCCGAAGACTGCTGGACGTGTCCCGCGAAGCTTACAAGTCCGCCAGCCGATCTTCGGATCGAATACATGGCACGCTGTCGCCACGGTGTGCTTATCCGTCTTTCCACCCACAACAAGAGCCAGCGAAGACGAGCCTAGCCTAACCGCCGAGTGACGAAAAGTTGGCATGGGCAGGTCGTGGGACCTATACCAGCGCCCCGAAGACGTGGCATAGATCCAGGTTTCCTTCGACGGCGCGGTAGGAGAGGCGCGTCCACCAGCGAGCATTACCCCTGCGCTGCCCAGATCTGTAAGAGTGAAGCACACTCTCTGTGAGGGTCCATTGCCTGACGATGTCGCTGGAATGACCTCTTCCGAGATGCAGTGAACGTCAAGGGAGCTGAGACGCGATCCGGGTCCTTGGCCGAGAATATGGCAGAGATGTTCGGGTCTCCCTGGCACGGCAACTTGAACAGCAGCGCCAAAGCGTCGCAGTGACACGCCTTTCGGGGGCTCATCAAGTCGCATGGCTATACGCCACTTTTCAAGCGTGCTCGACTGTTCCCGTGGTGGTCGCGGCGTCGAAGTTTCTCCCGTGGATTGATTGCTTGCCCGGAGTACGAAGTAGTGACTGCCAAAGAGAGCAAACTCCTCCCATTCGTCGAAAGGTTCCATATTATCGAGGTGGTTCCTTTCGGCCGCCGTCATGAAGTAGTCGTCTGCCCAAGCCTCCCACAGAGGCCAGCTCTTCACAGTCGCCCAGCCTCGAGATTCAAAACGCCGGTGTTGGTCCACCAAAGTGGGATACTGCGACACAGACCTCAGTGGTGTATTCATCTTACTGAAGTGTCTCATCATCGTCTTTGCAAAAGGGTGTTCCGGGCCATCAGGGAGCAATTGCTCAAGTAAACAGAACTGGGCTACAGTGGACAGTGAGCAAGCGGTTCAAGCACACGATGGAAGTAGCTGTCTGGGAGTGCTGCAGAGTGACATACCAGAGCCGATCGAGCTGGCCCAGCGGATGACTTCATCGGCTGCTCGGGTCTCTAAGTAGGTGATTGACACCTCAGCCACGAATAGGAAGCTGACATCAGATGTGTCTGCACCTATGACTTTGGACAGGCAGTCTTGAAGGACTGAAGGCTGACGCAAGTCGCAGGCAATGAGGGAATACAGGGCACTCTGGAGCAGAATTGGGGAGCCCGCAGTGCCCGTCACGCAGGAGGACCCCAACAGGCTGGAAAGTTCGGGGTGGGCCAACACTATCTTGCGTTTCCTCTCCATCAAGTCTGGAAAATCGACGTCGACAAACATAGTGTCACCGGCCAGCTCTGGGTAGCGTGCGTGACACTGCCATGGCAACACGTCGCTACATGGATGAACACATCAGTCAGTAGCTGTATGCTGACAAGCCAACATCTGAAGAGGAGGATGGGTCACCTTCCACACCCAAGATTGACGATCACCTTCTTGCGAGACGTGGGCTCGCGTAGAAAGTTGCGAACAATGGTGTCGATGACTTTGATTCTCAGGTGGTAGCCGCGATTGACCAGTGGTGCTCGCCTTTGAAATCGCGGCACGAAGAAACGGTAGAAATGCGGCTCGTCAGGGTAGTAAAGCTTCTCAACACTTCTTTTCGACACGATGGAGCTGCTATTTGTCTACCTGGCCAAAGATGGCTTTGTTAGTGGCTTTCCTCAGCATGAGTCTAAAGGGGAAGGGCAAAATACTCCCATCACCAACTCATCCAAGCTCTGCCCATCTTGCTGACCATTAGCAGCAGGGACGACTGATGGTGGTGTCATTTTGTGGCTGCGGGTCTCGACGCAGTGAAACGTAGCGCGTGTGGATTATTGACAGGCAGATAGCGAATCGTATGCAACGAGAAAGATGAGGTTTTCTTCACCCCGATGCACTCTCAATTTTTTCCCATTGCTGGTGTTTGCGGGTAAGACCCCCCACCATGTGGTAGGTACATTGAGCTTAGTGGGTGGGATTAAAGGGTACTTTCGGTCAGACAGGATCCCTGCCACCTTCAGTGTCTGACCGAGTCGTCGGGCCCACTGCTTCTCCATGCATTGTGTAGTACCGTACTATGGCGAACTGTGCTCGAGCCCAGCTTTCAGCCACCCAAGTAACCCTGCTCGTTCGGGATGCGTATCCACTGCAGCTGCCCAGCTCGTGAGTGATCTATCTACGGACAGCTCCCCCGCAGCGAACGGCAAGACGACGCTTCGACCTGCGCCTCCCAGCCTCGCCTGTTGTCGGAAACACCTCCCCCCCACATTCGTCCTTTCCGTGCTCTTCACGAGTTGACAAGAGATCGCTATTGCAACACGCGATTCCAGCCACGAGCTCGCACTTGTAACTTGTGTCATAGAACCCATCGCATGGTCTAGGCGCCCCGGAGCTTTCTGCCCCTGCTACAGCTCTAACGGCAGCCCATGGCTCGTTGATCGCTGTCTTCGAAGAACGACTGTCTGTCTAGTCTGAGACCTCTCTTGGTGACCTAGATACCGGATACTTTAACAAGTGTCTGCTTGCTACAATTCACCCGGCTTGCGAGAGCTGGGCTCCAAGCACAACGAGGGAGCCTACTTTCTCCACAACCACACAATGACGACCCCGACGCTCAACTTCATAACATTTAACCAGGATCACAGCTGTCTCGCTGTTGGTCAGTAGACCTTGTTCCTCTAGCAGACTCGATGCATTGCTCTGACCTTGACTGACCCGCGGCCTTGCCCCCATCGCATCAGGTACCTCCAAGGGCTTTCGCATATACCACACCGATCCGTTCTCGAAAATCTTCAGCAGCGATGACGGAAACATTGCGATTATTGAAATGCTATTCTCCACGTCTCTGGTCGCCCTGATCCTATCTCCTCGCCACTTGATCATACAGAATACTAAGGCAAGCGGGCACGCGCCCTTCCTCGACCAGCGAACCAAGTACTGACAGGCAGGTCGCTGTAGAGATCCTCCGTCATATGCGAGCTCACGTTCCCATCTGCTGTGCTCGCCGTCCGCCTGAACCGAAAAAGATTGGCCGTTGTCCTAGAGTCCGAAATCTACCTGTACGACATCTCCAACATGAGCCTTCTGTATACGATCCCGACCTCCCCAAACCCAAATGCCATCTGTGCCCTATCGCCGTCCTCAGAGAATTGCTATATCGCATATCCGCTACCGAAGCCCCGAGACGAAAGCGGCGACAGGCGTCCCGCGCATGCGCCTCCCCTGTCAAACTACGTCGCGCCCACTTCCGGCGAGGTCCTCGTCTTTTGATACCGTCGCTCTCAAGGCTGTCAACGTCATTGAGGCACACCGGTCCCCTCTGTGTTGCATTTCACTCAACGCCGAGGGGACGCTCCTGGCCACGGCCAGCGAGACGGGGACCATCATCCGCGTTTTCTCCATCCCGAAGGGTCAGAAGCTCTACCAATTCCGCCGCGGTACATATCCTTCCACCATATATAGCATGTCTTTCAACCTGAGCTCCACCCTGCTCTGCATTTCTTCCACCTCGGACACGGTTCATATTTTCCGCCTGGGCGCCTCTCCAGCGATAGCTACTGCGACAGCCGAAACACCATCTTCGCCTCGACAGGACCGCTGGTCAAGGGCTCGCAGCCACGACAGCACCAACGAGTCTCCGGTCGGAAGTGCAGCTAATTCTCCACGGAGTGAAGTGGCTGATGGCGCGAGTTCGAGTAATGGTGGCAACGACCATGCCGCTCAGGCCCATAGAAGGCAGAGTGGGTCGTTCAGCAGCATGCTGCGTCGTTCTTCTCAGATAATGGGCCGAAGTGTGGCCGGCGTTGTAGGGTCCTACTTGCCGCAGACAGTTACAGAGATGTGGGAGCCAACAAGGGACTTCGCTTACATCAAGATTCCCAAGTCATCTCAACCGGGGCCGATCACTTCGCGAGGTCTGAACAATAGTGGAGGGGGATCGTCCACTCCGTCCACTGGACCGCTGAGAAGTGTTGTCGCCATGAGCAGTAACAGCCCTCAGGTGATGGTAGTCACGAGCGACGGCGGTTTCTACGTCTTCAACATTGACATGGAGCAAGGCGGCGAAGGCTACCTGCTCAAGCAATTCTCGTACGTTGCCCGAGACACCTGACATGATCTAGCGAACGTCGAACTCATCATCTTTAGTGTTCTTGACAGCGATGATAAACTGGACGTTTCTGCATACGGGGCTTGAGGCGCGATGCATGGTTCGGTGTTATCTTGTCCTCGACCTGCCAGAGCCCCAGCCAACGATTGTCGTCGACTCAGGGCCCTCTCAGGCCCCCGATATAATCGAAAACATCCGCTTTACGCTAATCATCTTGGTAATGTCATCCGGGATCAGATTTATGGCTACTGGACCCCTGAGCCTTTGAATTTTGCCTTCTTCCATCGCATCAAGGGTGCAATCCAAATAAGCATCCTATTGGTAAAGCAGTGCTTTAAATAATGATTCTTACTTGTGTGCAGTGCGGTCGCTGCCATACGCCTGCCCTCCTTGGTTACATGTTCCCCTAACTCGTTAGAAAGTTTGAAAGTGCGTGCGAGAACACCAACAAGCCTGATGCTTTCCCCAAAAGGCCTCGGAGGCATCAACGGAGTATTCCCTTGCTAACATATAATGAAATGAACCCCCGAAAGAACTTCCGTGTAATATCCTATCATCCTAAAACGAGACGCCCGAAGCCTCGGCGTGCTGTGAATACCCGTGATCTCCATACAAGTTTGTTTGTGTAGGTGTGCTTTACCCAGTATTAGTGGCGCATTCCCACTGACCTAACAGCGCGTGCGGAATACGGCCAATCCGTAGAACATCGAAAAATAGCACAGAATAGTCAACGCCATGAAGTATTCGTGGTGGTCGTCATCCCCCCCGGGAAACCACATCCTCGAGCTCATAATTCGTCACGTCGTTCATCTTCGGAGCAGTGTCCGGATATGATACTGCTTGTGTGCCTGTATGGTCGGATGATCACCTCGCATACGGCCTGTTCATCGAGGCGATTTCTCGAGTGATATCGGCCCACTCGAGCTCCCTCTTCAACGCCCCAGGACCTCCCCTTCTGACTTGTAAGATCTCTTCCCATTTCAGAAGCTCGTATGCAAATCGAAGGTGAGGTTGGATAATGACGTTCAGTCTACGAGCTCGCACGTAGCAGTAGGCTCGAGGGAAGGAGTAGTTGAGTGACTTCATCACCTCGGCAATGCAAATGGTGGCACTGCGCGATACGCCAACGCGGCAATGAACAAGTGTCGCCGTACCATTGCATCGACCACGTTCTGGTTCACAGTCAGATCAGGTTTGTAGCGAGAGGGGGGGATGCGTCGAACGGGGTGGATTTACCAATAAAGTCCAAGCACCTTTCAAACTGATCCATCAAGGGATCAATGCCGTTGTCCTGGACGCCCTGGACGAGGCACACATTATCGGACCCCCACTGCTCAAGTTCTCCATCCCTCCACATGGACATCTCTCCGACACTGAGGATTTGGCCGATGCCTAGGGACCTCAGTAACTCGGGATTGTTGGCATGTCCAAGGTTGCCGAGGTACATGTAATCAAGTACGCGGCTGGGAAGCGAGCCGTCCATGCTGTGCATCCAAGTAGGGTCTTTGATCAAATCCGTGATGCTAGAGAGTCCCTTATCTGCATGGACGGGTGATTCATGTAGTAGTCGTGGCTCAATGCACGTCAGCAGAGCTACATCAGTAGGGTAAGCAAAGAAATTGCGCTTCTTTTCCGTGTGTAGATGCAGCCAGGAATCAGCAACCCCGCGTCCCGTGCTGTAGCTCAGATACGCAATGCTTAACATGGTGGACTCGGTATAACCGTCCGCGCAGTGGATAAGTATCTTTCTCGGCCTCGCCTGGATATCAACATTCTCATTTTTGGGGGACGGCTCGTCGGCCGGGAACGTGCCATGGGCCAAATGGTAAATCCACTTGCATGTTTCTAGGATGCCGTCGGCCTCGACTTGGGACCAGGTCGGCGGAAGAATACTGCCGGATGAGGGGAAGTCGATATATGGCTGCTGGTTGTCCTTTTCTTGCCCTCGAGCAATGCTCTTGAGGGCCGCCGGGTTAATCCGTCCCACGTCGCTGCATTCTATGAGGACGTCGTACTCGGCTTCATCCTCGGTGGGGTGATCGGGTGTAGAGCCTACCCAAACATTATGGGAAATTTCGGAAGCCAGAGTCATAGCGTACATTTCCTTCCTCTCCTGGTGAAAGAAGTCGAGAACGTTACCGGTCAGTTGCCCGGTGGAGTCGATGGCAACAACCTCGGAATGGTTTGCCTCAAAGGTTTCAAAAGGGCCTACACAAATGAATGTGTTATACACAGGCAAAGGTTGGCCTTGGGCCTCGTGCTTGTCACGCCAGCGGCGCTGGGCCGTAACGACATCCCACGCCACTTTCCGTACGATTACGGCATCTTCGCCATAGACAACCACATCGGAAACGCCGGCTATCTTGGCAGCCTGTATCTGAAAGTTCCGAACGCAGAATCCGTCTTTTGGATCGATGTCTATGAGCCCAGGTGTTGATTGTGTGTCAAGAAACTCTTGAGGAGCGATGGAACCTTTCAATCGAGAAACCGAAAGGTCGCCATCCGCCTTGACGAGAACCAATCCTCTGATGCAAGTAGGGGTTCTTCTAAGCATTCGGCGGCGAGCGATGAAGAAAGCTTGCTGGATATGGTTGTGTGGATGGAGGCCGTGGAACCAGGGGAACACTCGAGACGTGTCTGGCAAAGGTTGTCGAGAGGCGAAATCAATCGCTGCAGCCAGATCCTGAGGATGCAATTGATACAGCTTCAGAGGACCTGACTCAATACAAGCGAAGTCGTTGGGCGGGAAGAGCCATGAGGCTGGCTGGACGTCTTCGTCGTCAGGATCGTTTGGTGGTGACGGTGGTGGGGTACTAAGGTCTCCGCTTGGTGCGGGGCCTGGAGGACAGACTGGGATGTGCTTGTTTGGTATTGATGCCTGCTGCTGCACACTGATGGTGTCGAGGGAAATCGCTGAGATGGGGCTGATAGCGGACGACGGTCGATGAGGAGGCAGTGGTCGGGAAAGGGCAATGGTGGCCATGATAATTGTTTCGTATACGTGCTAAGCCTACCAACTCCGGATGTCGACGGCTTCGTGCTTGTTGCGCTTCGTCAGTAGCCACAGGTACCCTGAGAATATCGATTCGTCAGTGGGTTTCCTTGCCTCGGCAGTGCTGCAGAATCGCACGATGCCTTACCATGGAGTGGACGCGCTCAGGTGACGGAACTCGCTGGCTTGACGTCGGGAGCAAGCGTACACCAAAGGAACAAGTACCGCGAACGAACAATGGACAATACTGGAGCAACGGAATTGAGAGGTCTTGTCACCTAATGCCAATGGTTGAAAACTGAGTGTACAATGGCGGAAGATGAGAAAAGGGAAGAAGGATGGTGTCGAGGTTGGAATGGGATGTGATGAGCGTGAACTCAAAGGGAATGATGTGGGAGGTGAGGGGGGTTGCCCAGCACGGCCCATGCTCAGTAACTCGTCCAGTGACATCGGTTTTGCGACTGGAGGGTGACACCTGACGTTGGGTGATTGACATACAATGGGGGCCCGGCAGTAGAGAACCCCCTTCGAGTGCTGCCTCCCCCCCCCCCTCCAGTCCAGAGCGCTCCATGTCGCAAGATCAGGACATGATAGCGATGTGCCACAATACAACAACACGCCGTTCTGAGTGGTTGGGCTTGGATTCCCGCAGCAAACTAGGTGGTTGAGTATCAGCAGCTAGGAAGCTCAAAGATAAAGATTGGCTGGGTGGCTGTGCACGGAGCTCCACGAGTGCATTTTTAGCGCCTTGAGTCGTGCACGGATCAAGCGGGGTAGGGTCGCGCTTGGATACCAAGCGCTCCACCCCAGACCGACCCTTGGTCGCGATAAGCGGTGGACCGCATGACATGGGAGCGTTGGATGTTGTTTGCTTGCTGAAACAAACATGGGTCGTCTCTAGTGCTATCGCTTGACGTCTGTGACTGAGTGACCCCGAAAGAATGGCAACTTCATGTATAATTCAAACCCATCGACACAGTTAGGCCAGCATTTGCACTGCCTGCAGGTGCTTTACATCGCTATCACGCATGACTTGGACCTGTCATGAACTCGATTAGGTAGCCCCAGCCTTGATCCTACAGCTTCGGGAGGCTCTAGCCCGTTGTTGCCACCAGGCGCTTCGTAGCTTTCTGCGCCCTCATGGCAGGAATGGTGTTGTTTCTTCCGGGCTTCCTACCCACCTCGACGCAGAGCATACGTATGAAATCTCGGCTGAGCCAGTAGCTCGAATGCGCGCTCAACATGTTCAGATATTGAATCTCAAGCGGACCACCACCCGAGCGTAGAAAGAAGTCAACCTGGCCGTTGTCGTTGAGCAGATACGCCTTTCTTTCGGCAATCTCCTCCCGCGAAAAGTCATGCACCTCCAGCTCTAATTGGGAGGGCAGCCGCGCCATGGAAGGTTTGGGAGCTTCGACACAGGCAGCATCTGCAGCCGGAGCTGGGGCCGTTCCCGGGATGATGCTGCGCATGGTGTCTCCAACGTACTTGAGTAGAGAGGTCGCGGTGCTGGGCACATATGCAGTCTTCAGGCTCGCCGCGTAAACTGGATCGATTGTGCCGTTGAGCAAGTAGGCTATTGGGTCTTCTCTGGCCAGAATGTTGTAGACATTGTCGACGGCCATACAACCAAAAGAACCGGCCTCACTGGTTACATCTGGATCGTCCACGTCACTAGGCTCGGCCTCTGGCTTCGGCCTGCCGCGTCGAGGAACGAGCATCCCTCTTTCCAGCAGCATGAAGAACCCCGCAGGGCTACCGGCCAGAAAGAGATTGACAGTGTCAAATTCAAATACGTCAGCTCTGGGTGAGGGCAAGGACAGATCCAGCGAAGGCACTCGGTTCGGTTGCCTCGACAGAATATCAACAGCCATCGCACTGCCAAGGGAGTGGCCAATGAGATGGACGCGTCCTTTGTCGTGAAATCCCGGATTGTTACGGCACCACAAACGGTATACCCTGTTGGCTTCTTTGACTAAAGCCTCAATCATTTGGCCCTTGTGATGAGACATGTAGAATGGAATGTCGAACATAATGTCGGATATCATGCTTCGTACTGCCGGGATTGTTTTAGGTTCAATATCTTTGAGCCCAAAGCGGTCAAGGCCCCTTGCAGCCTCTTCTTCGCCGTCCTGCGCAGGCCCCCCATTTTCTAATGTCAGAGTGTGGCGCCAGTTGACGGGAAGAACCATGATACCATTTTGGGCTTCTCGAAGGCTGCCATTCAGAGCTGGGTTGTTCAGCTCCATGTTGACCTCTTTGCGGAAAGCATTGATAGCATGTGTGAAGTGAAAGCTCTCGACTCGTTCAGCGAACTTCTGTCCGATGCCGTGGCAGACAAGTATCAAGTCCGTGACCTGACCACGGTCTGCCTGTACTTTGCAGGCAGGACAAATCTCGATTCTTGTGCCCGTGGAAGAGGAGGGGGTAGCGTCAGTACCAGCGCTGATCTCTGCGTGCTTCTTATTCTGGATCCTGTCCCATGCATCCTGGTCAAAGCCACGCACTACGGGAATGCCGATGGTTGTCCCTCTCATGATCTTGGCAACAGGCCTTCTCCCATAATAAGCTGAGGGTTTGAGACTTGGCTTGAGAAGAAATGCGTTCGAGGCATCCTTATAAATGACATGATAGCTCGCAAAGCTTTTCGATGGTTGCTCAGATTTTTTTACGCTTGGTTCGGGGGCGATAGACCCTTGCGCTGCCGCCTGTCCTCTGAAACAATGAGCAGAGCAAAAGGGGTCTGTCGATATGACAGGCTCGTCTCCGGCGAGATCATTGTCGGAACGTTGCCTGTCATTGGGCCACAACGGGTGCGACACTTTTTCTTCGCCAAGCGGCCCAACATCGATGGCACAGCGAAGCTCGTCGCTCCACGTCTCTGTATACGGCCTCAGCTCTCTGTAGCCAGCCTCTACTTGATTGGCCACGGTAGGAGGCAAAGGATTCATTGTGTCTCTTCGATGTGCGTTAGATGATGTGTTATGTCAGGTCATACGCACGGCTTTGAGCCTATCGCGAAACGTCATGGGGTTTGCAAACAGACCTGTAAAACCACGTTCCCCGAAGAACAATAGCAATGTCATTGACGGGGGACCAGTAGATTGGTTTCATTTGAAGAGATGGCAGGGATACTTTGTGTAAACGCGAGATACCGACGGGTACCTCCAACGCGCGTCTACTAACTTGCGGATCAGCATCGTCAATGTCCAGAATATGAGGATCCTCCAATTTTTCACGAGTTTTCTTGGCGCCGCGCTCTGGGCCAGAAACTAGAGCATCTCTGGTAACGGCGCCTTCATTCTGATCTTCTCGTCCCCCAAACACACTGGCCATAGACTCAGGAGTAGACCCATAGCTCTCGACACGAGCAAACGGTGTTCCAGATATGCCATCGTCCATGGCAGCTCGGGAAACAACAGCGTCGGCGAGCGGTTGGAGGCGTTGATTTTCCTGATCTGCACGTAAGCTTGTTTTGAAACGCAGAAGACCGCCCTTTGTGAGTACCTCGCCAACTGGGGGGTTGCTGGGCGACAAGCGGGCAGATCGTGTCGAGTCGGCTCGTTTCCGAGATGCTGCTGATATCGGCTGCTGCTTGTCTGTGCTGCCGTCGCCGGCCTCTAGGTCTAACAACATGCGTTTCAGTTCCAGCATAACCTTTTGAATCACCTTGTCCGCAATCAGGGACGATTGACGCAGTCTGACAAGAGCGCAGTAGGTATTTTGGAGATCGGTGGACACGTCGAGGTACAGCTCCGAACAGCAGAGAGAGGCTGCAGTTGTGGACTCGGCCATTGGCTGTGCTGTCAATATTGACTGGCTCGTATCGCTGCCGACATGTTTTTTATGATGCTTGCGCGCCAAACGCTGGACGAGTGATGCTAATTTTCTGTCGTTCGCCTTCTCGAGGACAGGACCTAGGGAAGTGCTATTCCTTGCCTTGCGGTGCGCCGCATCATCTTGAGCGGAAGCTAGGGATAGCCATGCCTTTTCGAGTGCAATGTTATCGCCTTGGGTGAACGGTCGCAATCGACTTTTGGCAGACTTCGCGTCGGAAGCATAGGCAAGAATGCCAGGGGAGAGGGGATCGTCGATCGGTATCAACGACGTATAGAAATACTGCGCGTTGACCCGAGGTGTATCATCGGAGGCGTTGTCTGACGACTCATAGGTTATCGGAGCCAGCCTGCAATTTTGCTGGTACGTGTGTCCCACAGCTGACATGGTGTCGAGGGGTGTGATCATCCGCTCGAGCAAGACCGCTCGGGCGCACGAGTACTATGAGTTTGTGGTCAGCTTGAGTTTGCGCGATATGTAGTTCCTTGTAAGAGTCTAGCATCACTCGTGACGTTGGTTGAAGTGGCGAGTATTCTCGTGGAAGGTCTTGCTGGCACCCATGCGCGGCCTGGTAACACGAGGAATGAATGACGCAGAGGGAGGTTGCAAATTCAGAACACAACGTGTTTGGCCTATGAGGAGTCGGGCACGTTGGTTACAGGCAACGGGAAATGAAGAAATTCAAAACAGATTTCAGCTTGACATGGAATGTTGGACATGCCATTCATGAGGTAGGTACCTACCTACTAGGTAGGCGAGGTAGGATAATTAAGAATGACGTCTTGTGAGAGCTTTGACCAGGGTGAGGCAGCAAGGTACGTAGGCATCAGTGGACCTTCCCTAGCCCGGGCACCTAGGTATTGGGTGCATGTGATTGTCGCCGAGGCTTCAAGACAACAAACAATCATCTGCTTCCATTAAATTTCTTTCCATTTGAATACAGGATCATCAGTTGAAACTGACAATGACTACATCACAATAGGCTGGCTTCTACGCAGAGTCCAAAATAGATGGAATGCAGGGCTTTTCGCGTGAGGCAACAGCATATCGTATCTAGAATCCGTCTATCTCCATGAGGTCCTGGTCCAGGTCATCGTCCATACCATAGTCGTCGCCGCCAAATTCTTGTGTCTGTTCATTTTTGTTCGCCGCGTCCTCAAGGTCCCTGATTCGATCCATTTCAGTCTTCTCCTTGTGTCTCATCAGGTCTTCGTAGCTCCAAGTGCTGACGCCTTCTTGGTCCTTGGCTCGGAACGGTTGCGCCATCTGCTTGAGAAAGCGCCGTGCGCTACTAACGGCCATGTCTGTGCTGAGATTTGTGTCTGCATCAAGCAATCCCTGATTGATCCATTTGGGTAGCTGAACGCGCTTCTTCTGGAACCGACGATCAGCAAGGACCATGACGCCGTAATCATCCTTCCCGCGGAGAACTCGGCCCAAACATTGGGCGGCGTGACGCATGGCATCGAATGAGAGGAAATCATTCTCGCGGATGCGGTATGTTTCTCGCAAGAACTCGAGTCTTGCTTTGAGGATTCGGGACTCGGTATATTGGAATGGAACACCAATGTTTAACACGGCCCGGCCGTATTGATGATCGAAGTCTATACCTTCAGACACCTTGCCTCGGGCGACGCAAAGAAGTACAGCGCCTCGGCCGTTGCAGCAGGCGGTTCTATAGGTTTCCAGCGCCAGCGAGGTCTCTTGTGCGTCAGGCGTCTCGACGAGGATTAATTTGTACTTCCAGACCTCGTCCAGAATACCCATGCCCTGCCACATGCTTATGATGGATTCCATGTACAAGTAGGAGGGGAAGAAAACAACCATGCCATCCGGTGTGATTTTGGCGAATTCTGTCAGGAGGCTGCCGTAGTTGCGGACCACGCTCGGCTCATTTCTGACTTGAAAGCTGGTTGAGACAGAAGCTTGATCGCTACCTCTTGTGACAATCATCGGCAGGAAGGATCGCCTGGCTAGGGTCATACTGTAAGACTCCTGAACAACAGTCGAGAAGCCCAGCATTTTGGGGTACATTTCCAATGGAGAAATGGTACCGGAAGTGATGATGACGGAAGAGAATCTGTCAAACACGGGTTTGATAGCGATAGCTGCATCGAGGCAGGTGAAGTGTAGCACGGGATTCGGCACCTCGGCTGCTTCTGACTCAAATGGCTCTAGAATTAGAAGAAAGCCTTTTTCATAGGTGGCAACCAATGTAGCAAAAGTTGCAACTTCTTGGAGTGGCTGATAATCTTCAATGTTGGTGAGTTCGAGTGTTCTGACCAAAGACGTGAGACGCTCGGCACAGAACTTCAGTGGCTTTTTCTCAATAAAGGTGAATTCTTTGAGGTGGGCAAGGAAGGACGGGGGTGTTTCGGAGATGGTGTTCCTGACTTTCATGCGAGTCTCGTTCCAGGGTTAGCAGCCTATACGAGAAAACCTGTACTGACGTACTCCAGCTCTGGCTTACTTTCAGATACTCAATGAACCTCTTCAAGAAGGCAACAAAGTGTTCCGCCCTACGAATATTTCCAGGGACAGCTTCGTTGAGTAGGTCGTCTGGTAGTGCTTTTCCATCTGTCAACCGTGCTGTCGCGCCCAAAGGAGGCGGGTGCAATTACCTGGGTTGGACATGAATGCGTCCTCTTGGCGAGCCTCTCCTGCATCACGCAGGCCTTCTACAAGCTTTAGGTATTCGTTCTGAAGCTGCTCTTGATCAGTTTGCTTCATCTCCGCAATCTTACGATCCAGGTTTTGCGCTCCCCTCGCCGCCTTGCGCAGAGAATCCTCGGTGATGTCTGTGCTCAGTGACTCGATGCACACATTGTCGATGTTATGCGCTTCATCGAAAACTACGATGCAATCTTTGGACAGCTCTCGCGAGACTCTCTCGGCAATCTTGGGGTCGAGAAGGTAATGATAGGAATAGATGATGACGTTGCAGTATTGCATCTGGGATGATTCAGTCTCTGACGATATCCAGTGCCAAACAAAGATACAGGTAAACGTTACCATGCGCCTGGAGGTGAAATATGGGCACTGTTTGTGTTGTTCACCGTAGCGAAGGAGACCGTCGAAGGTCCAGACGCCGTTCGGGATGAGATTGTGGGGCTCAAGGAGATCGAGATTCTGGAGCAAAGGTTGGTGATTGGGAACCTGGAGTTGTAAAGATATGTTCGTGTACTCACGTCGTGATACACGCACACGTCAACGTTTTCGCCTTTGTCCTTCTTCTCCTTCACGAAACCAGCAGTGAGGCTACGACAACGCGCATCAACAACCGAACCACTTTTCTCCCGCTTCACGGACGGATGCAGGCATAAGTTTTTTCTACTTGTCAAGCCGAGTCCACGGAACTCTTCCTCTTGTCCGAGCTGCTCAGTCCGGTACTTCATGAGTTCCCTTAACTCGGCGAGAGCCTTTTCGATTTCTGACATGGTACCTGTCGAAAGTGGTCAGACGGTGTCGGAGTACAATGATAGGGCAAGCGAAAGTAGGTCAGACGCACGAGAGCAGTATATCAGCTTCCGGTGCTCAGGATAATGCTGCTGGTATGCGACGATGAGTGAGAGCAAGGAGACCGTCTTGCCGGTTCCTGAAGGCATCTCAAGAACACAGTGGCCCCCCGCATCTAAGGTCTCTAGGGCGATATCAGCATAATGTCTTGGTGAGGTTTCTGCGTGGAAGACCGACTCTTGAGATCGCACATGTAGCTTGATAAGGTGTGAGCATGGAGGAACATATTATGTGGTGAACTGAAGGAGGCTTACGCATATTGCTCGGGATAGATCCTCGGATACGGGAACAGGACCGGGAGGTCGCTTCAGCGGCCCTCAATGTCAGCAAGTCACATCGAGTAATGTTATGAAACAATGTGAAAAGGTACAATATACTCGATAAAAAACTTCATGATGATCGATCGGAGAAGCGTCTGTGGCCAGCGTGAAACAGTTATTCCCTTATGAAGTAGTTACTGAAGTTCCTGCCCCCTGGCATGTGAGTGTTGGGTAGGTATCGCCCAATCCACAACCTCGCTCATGCCGTCACAGCCGAACACAATGGCAAGAGAGCCCTCGACTGTGATACCGGGAACTGCAAACGAAAGCCGTCGTAATTTTTGACAGTTGCTAGGTCATTCAAGAAATCGAATGCGAAATACTGCAGAGGGATCGGGATTGCGTTCGTCAGTCTAGGATCTGGGGTTAATTGAGGCAGACATCCAAAGGACCAAAGGAGACGTGAAGTGGTGATGAAGGTGTGGGTCCCGAGCTGCCAAACTTGCACGTCATCACGTGACCGAACGGGTCAGTGGGAGCGTCCTGCCAACGTAGAAGCCACTGAGAGTAAAGTGAACAGCAAGTGAGCCACCGAAGCAGCACGTGACATGTGGTGTGAAAGTGACTGGGGCCAGCCCCTGGGGTGCTGCCAATTGGGAAGAGGGTGGAGAGGAGGAGGGCCTCATTCCCTCACACGTGAGGTGGCAGTGTAATGCTGTGCGCTGCACATAGAAAGTGGCGGCCTTGGTTTGCGTCCCTCCTGGTGCTGGACGCTTTGCAAGGTCCCTCTGAACTCCACTCTAAACTGTGCACGATGACTGAAGGAGTTTCGGGGTGTCCCGATGGGCCACGGTGAAGGCTGACAGAGACAAGGGCACCCCGGACCAAAATTCTCTCGTCCGATCCGCCAGTTATCTGTTGTACTCGGATGCCAGCGGTCCCAGGAGCGGACAGAGTACATGGCCCGCGGAATACAGACATGGTGTCCCGCAAGAGGTATTGGCTAAGTAGCCCAGCATAGCTGGTCTGCGGATTTTATGGCCATCGAATACCAGTCGGATACAGAGCCACCCTGAAGTCCATGTATTCGCTACTCGACGTGGGTAAAATCCCACGCTACAAAAGTACCAACGGCCCTACTACGGCGCGCCTCGATCTATACTAGCCTTCGCCCGACAATGCGACGACCTCCCCTTTCTAGTCAGCCAGTCAGTACCAGGCAAAGCCTACGCGAGATGACTTGATGGAGGCAACAAACGCAGCCAACACAGGCCTACGTCTCTTCCCGTCGTCATAATCGGCATCACCAGACTTGTCAGTACCCAGTCAGGCAACAGGCCTGGCTCGAACCAGTCTTTCTACAGCCGACACAGTCGCGGGTTCTAAGCCCGCACAACCGCACATCCGGCGGCATTGGCAGAGCAAAGTTGTCATCTCGCTTGACACTGCTCTGGCCCCCAACAGCCATCCAACCGCCCTCGCCATGACCTTGGTCTCCGCTGCGTAAGCGATGTGCATGGAGCCTGCGGGGGGGCTGGGCCTGTATTTACCTTCTAACCACGACCAACGGCCGTTGCTGAATGGCGGACTCTCTGGCATCTCTGGTTCGCCCTCTTTTCGCGCTCTGTGCCATTAGTGCCAGAACCATGCATTGTACATTGATATCGATTTATTCGGTTATTCAGCGCGGGGAGACACCGCAGACCGCTCCATTCGCAAGTGCCTGGCTTTCTGACAGATGTCGGCGACATGAAATGCGGCCCCAGCCAGCCAGGCCATCCAGACGCCATGCTTCTTTCTTGGAGCCACTTTACCTTCCGTGACGGCACGATGGAACATACCCATCCAGCCCTATCCGATGAGCAAGCAGGGATAGATATCTTGTGTTGCTTTGATCACTACGTCCCCCAATTTATCCTCGAACCCGCTCAGCATCACCCCTCACCCCTTGGTCCACAATTAGCACTGCATCTCTAGGGTGCTTTTTGTTGTCTTCCGCCGCCCGGGTGGGACCACA
The DNA here is from genome assembly GCF_000150825.1 of Verticillium alfalfae VaMs.102. NCBI lineage: Eukaryota > Fungi > Ascomycota > Sordariomycetes > Glomerellales > Plectosphaerellaceae > Verticillium > Verticillium alfalfae. The sequence goes on from NW_003315036.1 coordinate 2,939,711, forward strand.
CTCGGGTCGCGGTTGGCACTTGGTTGTATATCCCGGTCGACCCTTCCTTCCGTACGTATGGTCTGGCCTGCTCCAGACTCGGTCAGATCAGGTCTGTCACTTGGTGCGCGCCATCATGCATGCTACAGGGAAAGCTTGGAATCGAAAGTTGCCATCATCAAGAGACTTGCACTGGTACTCGGCTGGCCTTTCGAGAAAGTCTGACGGCCTGGAATTGGGGTTGAATGATCTGGCACCCGTGACGAACGCGTGGAGAGTCAACTGCTCCTCAAACGACCTGCCCGTAATCGTGCAGGTGCTCGAATGAGGTGGTTCACTGCCCTCGATTTCCCTGTCTTCCAACCCCTGTCCGTCCGTTGGTCTTCGCAGCTTCATGCCGTATCGAGTCACCCTAAGCTGCCCAGCCTGGCATCACACCAACTTCTTCACCCCGTTCTCTCGCATCCCCGCGGCCCCCAGCCCTGTCGGTTGCATCCTTCCATGCGCCTCCCATCATGTTTCCCGCTACCCTACGTTGTTACCGTGCGATAAAAGTACCTTCCATGGCCCATCTCCCCGGGGAAGCGGCTCCTACTTCAGCTTGTCTTACTCGACCACTGTCAAGGACCCGCGACAGCGCGCAAGTCTTCCGTCAAGGGCTCACGATAACCTCACATTGTCTGAGCGGCTTGCCTGAAGAGCTTCTCATGGACCTGGCGACCTCCTGAGATCCTTTCAGCGCCCAACCTCAATTCCGTCTTGCGACATGGATCTCACACCCCCCTCCCTTACGAGGTCTCCAGTCTCTCCTCCCAATACGTACTGCGCTTCAGAGAGCTCCTCCCTGGACTACCCGTCGCCGGGCTTCTTGAGCCAACGGTACAGAATCGCTGCTGGATATGGCGCCCCTGCCGCATGCTCCACGGCCGTGCCGCTCGACACGGACAACACCCTGCCACGCTTGGCGTGCAGAGCCTCGTCCGAATGGTCATCGTCAAGCATTGCAACTCCTGTCCTGGCCTCTTCTGCCTCTACCATCCCAAATGTAGTATCTCTCGACTACGACCCATTCGGCAGCTACGACGCCCATATACATACCTCGTACGGGCACGAGTCTTACCCAGCACCCCCCAGTGCTCGTGAGTCGGGCTCGGCACATGCTGTACATTCCCCCCCTTCCAGTATGGTTCATTCGCCACCACTCGCATCTTCAAGGGTTGCATTACCGTTTCCGCACGGCGGTGGCCACACATCAAGTGCTGCCTCAGGGCAGAGAATCAAACTAGAGACGTATAACGATTTTGGCTCCGGAGGTATCGATCTATCCGGCTACACCTCGCCGCGGGCGTGCACTGCAACTTACGGATCAGAAGACACGACGCCCTATTCCGGCTCGGCTCCGGCCTATTTCTCCAGTGGACACGTGCCTCACTGGGCTAGGTCAGACATAGACGTGGAATCAACTAGCTACGACGGTGGCCTGGGACATGTGGGCGGTCTAGAACAGGTTTCGGCGCAACAGCAACAGCAACAGCAAGCAAGGCAAAACCGGCCGCGCCGAGCACCTCGGCGACTGACAACACGCGAGGAGGCCAACTTCCAGTGTGAAGTCAAGGGCTGCGGAAAGCTCTTCAGCCGAAGTTACAATTTCAAGGCTCACATGGAAACCCACGACGATAAGCGAGAGTACCCTTTTCCTTGTCAGATCGGTGACTGCAACAAGAGATTCGTGCGGAAAACCGATCTTCAGAGGCACCACCAGAGCGTGCACACCAAGGAACGCAATCACAAGTGTGACTATTGCAGCCGTCTCTTTGCCAGGAAGGACACGCTTCGCAGGTATGTCGGATGAGCTGTCGATATGCCCTAGAGGCAACAGACTTTTCGTAGCCAGACTTGCTGACATGTTGCCACGACAGACACATGGAAGATGGGTGCTCTCGAAGATTTGACCTGGGTACACTTGACCTACGCTCCGAAGGCTACAATTCCTCGAGCAGCAGCCGGCGACAGTTGCCCGGAACATCGACAGGAGCGGCGGAATTCGGCGTGCCCTCTCATGGGACACTGCCCCCTCTCCTCGTAGGGCCAGCAGGTGGTGGCGAGGCTACTCCGGCACAGTCAAACCTGGACACAAGACATGTGGGCCCGGCCAGCGACGCGGGATCTCGACGGCGCATGTAGAGAACGGATACCACTGTCCCCGGTGGAGCACCGTCCGGATGAGCCAACGGTTTAATGGGGAAGGAAGAGCAGACGCCACTGCAACAGACGGAGGGCGTAGGAAGCTAATATGTGGGAAAGCACCGAAAGGGCATCTGCGAAGTACCATCTTGATACCCATACGACACACACGACACAAGTGGATGAACGGCACTGTAGCCTTTGATGAAGTGGGATTGAAGGAGAAGCAAGATGAATACTGTCTCGCGAGAGAAAATAATGAAGAAACCCATTGGCATATTGTCCCTGCTTATCACATGTTTGATTTCGCTGTCAGAACTTGTGTGACAAGACGATTTTAATTTGGCGCCATCACCAGTGTGACACCGTCGACGAACCAGCTCAGGGTCGCGTTGTCTGGAAAGGCTAAATGAGCTCACCTGGAGAGGACCCGCCAGGCAATCGGAAATCGGACGATGATTTCTTCTCGCAGAGGAGCCATGGGGCCAGCTGCAACAGCGATGGAGGGCAGATTAACCCCACCAGTAGGATAAAGCAGCCGGCGACATGGAAGCCAACGAGCTGGGCATGTCAATTGAAGGGGGGGGGGCCCATCCGGGCAGCTGCTCAGCCACCCACAGCACCTCACCTCACCACCCTCCTCGTCGACATCCTGGCAAGGTGAGCAGGAATGGGAGGAGTTCCGGCAGGGGAGGAAGACAGTCCCCCTGTAAGGCTGGCTGGCCTGCTGGCCCTGCTGGCGAAGGGACCCTGAAGCCCGAACCCGTCAGCGAATCAAGCCACCTCCTCGGGAAAGATGGCTCGTCAGTTCCTGGCTCCTTTGGGCCTGGTATGAGCTGCATCTGCACACTGTCACGGAACGTCACCTCTGAGGCCCTGGTCCGGGCCTGCGCCTCGATGCCTGCCCGCAACTCCCTGCCTACACACTGGTACGACCGGCGCTTGGTCGTGGTACGGCTACGTACCTACCGTCCTTGCCCAGGGGACCATGCCCAGGCAGCAGCTCAGGGAACCCGTCCCTGTCAGTCAAAGTCAGGAAAGAACAAGTTCTGACCGCGCATCGAAACATCCAAGGCAGGCGCCAGCCAGGGCTATGGACTTGCCTTGACAGTTGCGCCCCGCCACCTCCGTGCACACGGCTCGGCGTACAGGATCCCGCGGACGGCCGAACGAACGAAGCTGCGAGGTCCGATCGACAAGTGACTATTTGACATGATTTGCTGAACGTCATGGGCCATGCACTTGTCCGACGGGAGGCAGCGTTCATATGGAGATAGATCAACATATCCATGTATTTAACGCCTATCAGGGAATTCGCACTCAACGCCTGCAAAAGTATTACATACTGACTGACGGCTTTCGACTCCTTGCCCTACTCGCACACACTTTTAGATTTTTTTTTACCTCTGTGTAACCTCATTCTGCCGCAGAAACCGAGTGTCGCGTCGGCAGTTTCGTCAACACATCGAATGCCCCTGTTCCTGTCTTGCCCAAACGTCCCATGACAAGACGGCTACTCGGCGTCGTCAGGTCATCCCAGTCGCCATCCAACACAGCGTCCTTGAGGAAAGCCAGCGTAGTCTCGAAGCTCATCTTGGTGAACGGGCTGACATTACCGCGGAGCCCATTGCGATTGAAAGGCGTGTATCCGCCATTTCTCGTCATGTAGTCAGCAATGAGGTTGAGATGGCGATTATCAACGGAGATGCCGTGACCTCCGAATACGTTGCCGAGCTCGAGCACGATGTTGCTGCGGCAAGCTTCCACACCGTACACGTCCAAAACTGCAGCAATGTCGTTGGTTACCGTCTTGTTCGGGTTGATGTAATCGCTGTACTTCTGCATGATCCGGAGATTGGCGCCGGACGTATGGATCGCTGGAACATCTTTCTCCTTGCCCGTCTCCGGATCGGTGACCTTGTGGTCGAAGACAAGTGTACAAGCTCCTACACCGGGCAGTTCCTGCACCACCGTCTTCTTGACAGCAGCCTGTACAATGTCGAGTAGAAGCAGCTTGGGGGTGTTGGCATCGAATTCGAGCGTGAACTCGCACCACTTGCCCGACACTTCGTCACTGCGGAATCTTGTCACATGAGCATGGCGCTCCTTCACACGCTCAGCCCTGCCGGTTTCTTCGTCCTCGGAAGATTGTCCATTGTTGTCGTCGTCGTTGTTGCCGCTGCTGCGTTTCGCACCAGCCGGAGGGGGGCTTCCTCCAAAGCCTTCATCCTCATCAGGGGATGCCTCGCGATCCATCTGGTTTTGCACAGCGTCATCGTCGTCGTCATTAGGTCCGTACGAAACAGCCTCGGAGCGATTGGCACGCTGCTTGGCGTTGGTTGCGTCGTCCTCGTCCTCGCCCTCATCCTCATCCTCATCCTCGTCAGGCGGGGCGGGGCGCGCTCCTGAGCCGGTCACCATTTCGACCGCGCCAGCCTTGCTACCCACGACTGGTGTTGCTGCACTCGACATCATCGTCTTCTTCCTGATTTCTTTGAGCATCATCTTGAGCAGATGGCCCAAAAATTTCTTCTCAACAGCAGCCAGCACGTCTGCTGCCTCGATAGCATATGCCTTGGTGTACTCTTCGGATGGGAAGAACTCGAGACGAACATCGTAAAGTCGGTGCAGCGAGCCGTCCTTGCCCTTGCCGGCTCGCTCGTTCACAGATGCCATATCGAGCACGTGTGCCAGGGGTAGCACACTGATTGACTTTTGGAAGACCTCGCACTCTGCCGCTGATAGTTCAGCGATGGGGAAGAGCGTCATGGACGGGGTTGATATTGTCTTGCTCGCGGTCATGAGAATTTCTCGCAGGCGAGGGATACCAAGCGTCACGTTTTTAGCGGAGTGACCAGCCAAGTGGAAGGTGTTCAAAGTCATCTGTGTCGATGGCTCACCAATACTTTGGCCGGCCACAATGCCGACACCCTCGCCAGCTTCGACCAGCGACCGCATGTACTTGGCGGCAAGCACGAGCTCCGCAGATTTCTTGCTCACGCTAGGAATGAAGGACGTAGCAGGCCGCTTCTCTCCCTTCTCACGTACTAGGCCATCCTTGTTCTCTTTGATGTATTCCGTCATGCTCTCGTAAAACTTCTCCGACGTGGCAAAGGCAACTCGGGCGGGGTTGACCATAGAGATGACAGGGTCCTTACCTCCAACCTTGCCCGCCTTGGCATGCTTGATGGCGCTCTTCATGTGTTTCAGGATACTATCCTTGTTGCCGGCCAGCGTCTCCCGGAAGTCGCTGCTGAAGCCCAACTGCGCCGACTCTGATTCGATGTTGCGGAGGATGAAGCCGAAATCCGTCAGGTACTTTTGCTTGGTGGGATCCAGGCCATCCTCGCCGTACAAGAACTGGATCAGCGTGCCGTCTGCATCGCGGACAGTAGAGTCGTAGGAGACTGTCAATCCCTCCATGCCCTTGATAATACAGCGTTGCAGGTAGCCGGAACGAGATGTTTTGACGGCAGTGTCGATTAAACCTTCGCGTCCGGCCATGTGGTGGAAGTAGTACTCTTGTGGCCGAATACCAGTCAGGAAGCGCTGCACAATGTAGCCGCCGGCCCGGACACTGGAGTCAAACGGTTTGAAGCAGGGCAGTGACTTGCCACTGACCATCAATGGCACCCTTCTGCCCTCCAAGACCTGCTGCCCCAGGTTGCACGAGATGAGGTTCGCGTTGACTGGTCCACCCTTCGCTCCAGACACGGTCATGGCTTGCATCTGGTTTTTGGGAAACTGCTTCACCAAACCACTCGGAAGGCAGGCCTTCGTGATCGCCTGTGAAAGCTCGCCGCTGCGTTGGTTCATGAGCATATCCAAGCCTTCTTGCTTGTTGTCGTCGCGCATGACCTCCTCGAGGCGGACGAGTAGTTCAGCATCCGTGCTGGTAGGGTTGCTGTCTCCGAGAGAGACATACTTAGTCGCCACTTGTAGTCCAATGTCACTGGCCTCCCTGAGCGTTTCTCGTCGAGTTTGTTCTCCCTCGGGTGTGAGCCTCAAGTCATCCATGCCGCAAGTGAAGGCTCGCATATTTGAATATCTTGTGAGAAGTCTGCCTAGACTGCTAAGAAGCTTCCCAGCAATAGCAGGGCCATACACCTCGTGAACGGAATGAATGAGGCCGCCAGAGCTTGGGCCAAGGTGAGCCTTGTCGAGTATGCCGTGCAGGAAGTGGCCGTCCTGGAAAAGAACTATACCCTCTTCAGAGCCTTTACCCCAGCGATCGGCGGGTGTCTGAGTCTTGCCACTCATCCAGATGCCTTCGCCAGTCGGTGGTTTGATGTTCTTGAGAATGGTTGTGATGACCTGCTTTCCCGTCCATCTTGGGACTGGTTTGATGATGGCAGGAGGGACGAGTTCGAGGCGTTCGCCGAGGATGTGCCCGCTCTCGGGCCGAAGAGCAGCATAAACTAGCTGCTGGAAATCACCACGAGTAAAAAACGAGTCTCTACTACACAGAGAGACCGAAACTGAAATGTGATCCTGAATGAGGCCTCGTAGTGGCTTTCCGGCGGTACCTGAAAGGTACTGGTGGTCGGTGTCTGCGATCTGCAGCGCCTCTGCGCGAGCAACTTCGTTTTGCGGAAAATGCATGTTCATTTCGTCTCCGTCGAAGTCGGCATTGTACGTATTGCAGTTGGCATAATGCATTCGAATCGTCTTCTCGCCAGGCAGCACACGTACACGATGACCCATGATGGAGGGCTTGTGCAATGTCGGCTGACGGTTCATGAGCACGACATCTCCGTTTGTAAGATGTCGGTACACCTTCTTGTTCCTAACACCACTCGTGTTGCTATCGGTTGGCGCGAGAAGCTGGTTGGCCAAGGAAATTCGGTCATCCGCCGACTTGCCGCGGAGGTTGGTGATCTGCCCGTTTTCGTATTCGATAGCTGCCGCGCCGGGCCACTTGTCAACGCCATTGATTACAGCTCGCTGCATGTCTCTGAAGTTGTGACTGGTGACGGGCTCGGGAAATGTCAGCTTTCGTGCGAAGACAGGAGGCACACCAATCTCGTTGGTCTCGATATTGGGGTCTGGTGAAATGACACTACGAGCAGCGAAGTTGACACGCTTGCCCATCATGTTTTTGCGGAAGAGGCCTTCCTTCTTTTCCAGCTTCTGTTTGATGCCCTCCTCATTCCTCTTCGCGGCGGCACCCATCACGGGGTTTTTATCTTTGTCGATCAGTGAGTTGACGGCGTTCTGTAGATCGGTCCACGCTTGGTGCAAGTCCGTCATTGTCCTTGCACGTCGCTCGGTCGTCGCTCCACCGATGCTCTGGTGGACACGGGCAATCGTCCCGCAGCTTCGGAGCACTAGCTTGTACAGCGAGTTCTGTTGCGCTTCAGAGATCTCCGAGTCACCTGTACGGGCCTCAGGTCTGAATCGATTGGGAGGGACCAGGAGCGTCTGTAGGAAGAACATGTCCGCAGAAACTTTTCCGGCCTTCTTCTTGAGAGGCTTGGAGTTGTAAACAAGTGACAGGACCTCCTGCTCCTTGTCGAATAGCTCTCGCAAGCGCTCTCGTACTTCCATGGCCGTGATGTATCGTTGGCTGCGCGCAGAAGCTTTTGCTTGGCCTTCAGACACCTTGGCAGCCTGTCCCTCGCTTTCAGAGCTGGAGTCGGGTTCGGCCATGTTGACATCCCGGTCAGCGTCGGATGCTGAAGAGTCCACATCAGCAATGGCCTCGTCCGATGTATATCCATTCGACTTTGTCTTGGACACTGGTGTCGCTGCGGTCATGGCGTCTTTGGTTCTGAGGTTGGTTTGCGCCATCTTTGCGGCATCTCGCTCGGATAGAGGCTTCTCAAATATTTTCACGAAGGCGTCCTTCCTGTAAGAGGCGAGATGCCCCCGCAAGTGTCGCATTTCTTTGGCTTCGGGATCGCAGCCATGAATTCCTTGATGAGCTCTCTACGAATCTCCAGCGCACCTTCGTGTTTTCCTTTGCGCACATCACCGACGGTGGCTTTGTGTTCTTTAAGTTGGCGCTTAACGAAGAACTCTCGGGCCCGGATGAGATTGTCGGCACCACTGCCCTCCTCTTCCGCTTCGGCAGTCTCGGTCACGCCAGGAATCTGGAGGCCCTGGAAATCCTCTCCGACGGCATCAATCAGGTGGGCAGCTCTGAGCAGGCCATGCTGTAGGAGTCGCAACTTGCACGAGTACAGGTGGACGTCGCGTTGACGGAGGCGGAGGCCTTTGCAATAAACGCATTGCGCCCGTAGTAGCCGTAACACTTGGTCCAGGAATACGGGATGGTAGACTGGAACTGGGAGCTCAATATGGCCCGCGTGGCCCGGACAGGAGGATTGATTGAGGTTGCATGTCGAGCAACTGGACAAGTAAAGAGTCAGCACCGCGGCGAAGCTAGAGTTCGATCATGTCGCATTGGTTCAAGGACGTACATAGAGTCGCCCCAGGAGCCAAGAGCTGGATCATAGAGACCTCCGGGGACCGGGTTCAGAAGGTTGTCGAATGTGCTGTCGTTTTCGATCCTCTTGACCGAGATTGCTCGGATCTCCGTCTCGGTAAGAAAGGTGAATTCAACCGTCTCGACGGTGGACGAGATAGGTTGCGAGATGTTCATTGCGCCGCTAGGTCTTCAGGACCATCCCAGGCAAAAAAAGACGTTTGGGCCGCCGGGGTGTCGTGAAGAGCGACAAAGGTGCAGGCGCGCTTGCAATCTATTTTGCGAATTATCCGTCCTACTCTCACGACGGCTGCATTGAAAGCTTGGAGGGGATTTTTTTTGGCGGTAGAGTCTGGCAAAAAAAATGCCGGGTGGGGCAATCTGCGTTTGCTTAGGTGGGTCGGCCAATGTAATCACAATATGCCTTATCTAAGATATATGGGGCTATACTGATTGCAAAGGTGTGGCGCAGGTCTTGCCGGGTTTGTCTCTGCGGCTCCGAGCAAGAACGTGCCTACGCCTACCTACCTACCAGCCATATTCAGGTGTCTTTTCAGAGCGACTGACCCTGATCATAGAACGGGTCTGGTCCTCAAACTGCGTCGCGTTCGCACTTGCCGACCAAAACAGCCGTACGACCTCCATCAGCCGGTGTTTGTTCTCGCAACCGAAATAGACTCCAAAGCGCCACGCACGCCCAAAATATACCTGGCTCAGCCGATATCACAATTACCAACGTCCATCCAGGAGACAACTTCTTGATGGATCGCCGGCAGCAGTCACCTGGTCTCGGGCCTCGTCATGATGCTGCTTCACGCATACAGAAGGCTGAGTCAGTGGCTGACAAGATGGCTGCACTCAAGGCTCGCGTAGCTGCTGCGATCGGAGGCAGTAAAGCCAAGGGTGGGCTGAATGTTGGCCTCCATCCGGCTTTGGAGGATTTGGGGTCCTGGAAGCCGTCAGGCTCTTCGACAGATGTTCGCAATGCCAGTCAGAGGCCCCCAGCGCATGCTTCCAAAGGGGCGAAGACCTCGACCATTTCGCATGACTTGCTGCGCAACCGTACCGACCAGCACAGCAACCCATACTTCGATGAACAACTGGCCGCACAGCCATCGGCTGGGAAGCAACGACAATCACGCCAGCTTGTTTTCAACCAAAAGGGCAAATACATCCAACAGGCCAACGCCTTGAGGCGGCAGGCTGCTCTCGAAGCAATGAAGAAGCGCATCGCAGCGCAGACGAGGAAGGCTGGCATCGACGACGAATTGGATCTAGAGAAAAACTTGATTGTGGACGCCCCTCCCGAGATTGAATGGTGGGACGAGGGACTGGTGGACGGCAACTACGACAGCATCGACGACGCTGCGCGCCTCAAGATTGAGAGCCCAGACAGTATCGTCACGGAGTATATTCAGCATCCAGTGGCACTCGAGCCACCGCAAGATCGAAAGGCTCCGGCTCCCAAAGCCATGTATCTGACCTCGAAGGAGCAGGCAAAACTGCGCAGACAGAGGCGCATGGCCGAGCTCAAGGAGCAGCAAGCAAAGATTAGACTGGGTCTTGTTCCGGCACCACCCCCCAAGGTGAAGAAAAGTAACATGATGCGCGTTTACGCAGATTCGGCCGTCAAGGATCCCACCGCTGTGGAGACCATGGTCAATCGTCAGATCGCAGAACGGCAGCAGACTCACCAGCTAGCCAACGATGAGAGAAAGTTGACGAAAGAACAAAAACACGAGAAGCTCGCCGCCAACCAGGAGAAAGACGCCGCCAGTGGCATTCACATAGCCGTGTTCCGGATTAACAGCCTGGCCAACGGACAACATCGCTTCAAGATTGGAAAGAACGCGGAGCAGCACTCATTGACCGGAATCTGTATCATGCATCCCCGACTGAACCTGGTTATCGTTGAGGGAGGTGAGCACAGTATCAAGAAATATAAGCAACTCATGCTCAACCGTATCGATTGGACGGAGAATTCGCGTCATTCGAGAAGAGCGGACCGCAGCAGGTTGCAAGAGACTGGCTCATTGCTGAAAACGAGCAAGGGGGCTTGAAAGACATGTCATCGAACGAATGTAAATTGGTTTTCGAGGGTGAAGAGAAAGCTCGGGCGTTCCGTAAATGGGGCAGCAAGGTGTGCGAATCAGACTCTGAAGCGAAGGATGCTTTGACACGGGCGAAGATGGACAATTTCTGGGCACTCGCCAAAGGCATGTAACGGTCATTATCAAATGCAGTGTTGGGAGGAAGTTCCATGAGCAGTGTGAAATAAACGGTCATGTTGGGCGAAGATCAGGCATGACACGTGAAACAAACAGGTCGCCTGAATAGCGACCCCCGTCTGTACACCAGAAGGCGAACACTCATCATCAGAAAAATGTAGCATCTGTAACAGAAGATTTGTGAGCAGTTCAGATGTAATCCCCGCTAACCAGCCCAGTTATTGATACTGCGATCCGAGCATCTCCGAGCCGCCGCCAGGCGCAGTTCAGTACTGTGTGTATCAAGGGTGAACTTAGCTTGCCACACTCAAGAGCCCGATACTGGCCGAGTGCGTACTGTTACCATCATGCACATCACTAGCACACACGTGACAATCGAAAAGTAGTGGCCAACATGATGGTATGGTAAGACGTGCTCATGGGAAAGGCGCAGGGTGGCGGTGTGGAGCCTCGCTTGTTGCAGCATAAGCTACGGTCGACAGGATTCGTATGACGGCAGGTCAGGAGATAGGCAGCAGGGCAGAGATCTCAGCACAGATTCATGTGACATATGGATGACTCACTGTTGCCTCGTTCGACAGAGTCAAATGAGAGTGGTAGCATCTCAAAGCAAGCCCGCCCTGGTGGTCACCAGATTCAAGGGGAGGGATCCATAAACCCAGCATGGCGCATAAGGGCCGCAGCTGACGGCCGCGCGCAGCCGGCACGTGTATAGCAGCAGGGGAAAGGCGCGGATCGAGAAAATACGGACAAAACAAAATCATGCGCAGGACAGCATTTAGATCATAATGTTTGCATTCCGTTGCGCAGCTTGCTGGCTAATGCTGCCGATGCTGCGGGTAATATACAGCCCTGTCGCGTAAAACACTCATTCGATAACGGCCTGATCCCCTAAACCCTGCGACGGACCTTTCGTCAAGGAATTCCCAAACGAGTCATGAAACCACCCTGCCGAGAGAAAGACCAAAGAAAAAAAAGCTTAGTTGCGCTCACCCACGGAGGCGACGAAGCAAGCTGGAATGTCCTTGGAATTGGATGGTGCCACGCTTTGGCGTGGATGGCGCACAGGTTGGTGGTCCTCAAACAACGGAGGCGAGGTAAGTCTCAACAGGATTCCTGAAGGGCGCCGATGGCAGGCGACTGGAAACCGGAGATCGGGACTTGAAGTCCTGGGCGATCTCAAGGACCCTGTAAGGGGGGTGTTAGTTTAGCATATCGTGCCCAAGAATATTTCGGTGTCGGGTGTAGAGCTTTCCCAGACGCTGGAAGGGGAGCTTGCGGATGAGCAGCTCGGTCGACTTCTGGTAGCGACGGATCTCACGGAGAGCGACGGTACCAGGCTTGTAACGGTGGGGCTTCTTGACACCGCCGGTAGAAGGAGCGCTCTTGCGGGCGGCCTTGGAGGCGAGCTGCTTGCGAGGGGCCTTGCCACCAGTGGACTTGCGGGCGGCTGAAAAGGATGGGTTAGTCGGGGTCCGAAGAGGCATTACAGAGTAAACTCACTTTGCTTGGTGCGAGCCATTGTTAATGCGGGAAGAGGTTGATGTGGCTGATGGGGTTGTGTTGTTGTTGTTTGGGTGTGGAGGCGTTGAGTGGATGATGATGCAGGAGAGAAGATGGGATTGGAGAAGTGGAGGGGGAGAGGAATAAATAGGAAGGAGAGGGGCGGCAGCGGTATTGGGTGATTTGGGCGACTGATCTGGGGCGCGCGGGCGCGACAGAAACAAGTTGGTCCGTGCGTGCCAGCAATCAGTAACTTGAAATTCAGGCCTGGCGAAAATGGTGCCTGCCAGGGGTCCATTTCTGAACCTCAAGGAACCGATTTTGATTGGCTTCTTTCCAGCACCCTAGCCCCATTTGCGGGTTTACATCTCGACAACGTGCATTACGCCTTGCCTGTTTGGTGCTGCCACGATTTCAAGCGTGGAGGCGAGTTGAGCCTCTCCAGCTGTCGGGTGATGTCTACCTGTCACGGTCCGGGAGACTGACGATGACGACTTGGTTGTCACGTTACTCAAACATGTCTGGGGTCGATCTGTTTAATGCAGCAGGCATTTCTTATCTTGTCAAAAATGGGCTAACAAGAAGGGGGGGAATGAAGTGTGTTTGGCATCCCATCCCATGCATCATCATGATCATTATCTCCAGCATCTTACGAATTCACGACCCTGCTCGTCAACAGCGCACGGGATTGAACGCAGCTAGCAAGCCACGTTATAACAATGTATCCTCCCTTCGCAAGGCATGATCTGGTAGATTGGCCTGTTACGAGGCCGAAGGTACGCCTGATTGAAGCTTCACTCCAGCTCCAGACATGAGAGCTTCCATATCTGTCTTGACAACACTGTCGTGTGTGTGTGCGTGTGTGCGTGTTGCTGTCAACTGCCGGGTCCGTGCCCAGCCCATCGATTCGACCTGGTCGAGAGCGCGCCCTGGCAGTCTGTCAAAGGGATGCGTTTGAATGGACAGGGGGCTGTTTTGATTTTCGGGTTGTTGTGGATTTGGTATTTCGAGCCAAATCGCGTCGCCCCAAGTCCATGTCGGGTGACCCACCCCTGCAGGTCCCCCTCCCTGCCTCACCAAATATCAGAATACGTACCGCAACGCGCCCCCATTCTTTGGACTGATCCCGTTGCACGACGCGCCTCGCATTTCCGGTATAAAGCGCCCCCCACTGCACGCCGCGTTTCCCTCTTTCTACTCACCAACCCAATCAACCCCATCACTCTAATTTCATCCACACGAGCTCATCGACGCATCTCAACCTCTGTTGAGACTTGACATCCATTTCACACTTTCCCCCTCAACAACAAGATGACTGGACGTATGTTGCACCTCTCCTACGGAATATTCCCTCCATTGCTAACAACATCTATCAGGCGGCAAGGGTGGCAAGGGCCTCGGCAAGGGTGGCGCCAAGCGTCACCGCAAGATTCTTCGTGACAACATTCAGGGTATCACCAAGCCCGCTATCCGTCGTCTCGCCCGTCGTGGTGGTGTCAAGCGTATTTCTGCCAGTAAGCTCTAGACCGTATTCTCGTCCGCACGTGGATTTGACTAACGGCCCCTAGTGATCTACGAAGAGACCCGTGGTGTTCTGAAGTCCTTCCTTGAGGGCGTTATTCGTGACGCCGTCACATACACTGAGCATGCCAAGCGCAAGACTGTCACGTCCCTGGACGTGGTCTATGCTCTGAAGCGCCAGGGCCGTACTCTTTACGGTTTCGGTGGTTAGACGTCTTTACTTTGTGCGATTGGCATGTCTCTTATGAATCTCTTTCCGGGGCATGGCGCGCTTCGTTCGACGCGCCTAGACGCGTGGGCGCAGCGACAATGGACATTGGGGTGTGGGTGTTCTTGCGACATGAATGACTACGGACTGGCTGGCTTTTGGGTGTTTACTTGTACATACGGGTTGGGCTCTATGGATTTGGGCTTGAGGTTAATCGATTCCTCGCCGAGGTGTGCTCTCGACATGAATTAATCCGTTTCGCGTGATGTGAAACGCTGTGTCCTTCTCCTCTGCGCGTGTCGTCTAACTGGTGGTGTTTTTGTTGCGGAGGGCGGCATGGGTGGCGGTTCCCGATTGCAACCTCCTGTTGCGGCAAAGTGTGTTCGCTCGGCGTTGTGTATTTTTAGGGCCACTGAGGACGACAGTCAAGTGTTCTCGGGCTGAACGATCTACACGTGATGGACGTGGTGTTCGTGGTGGTCCGAGACGCGTTAGGTCTTTTACAGTTGTTGGCTGTCTTGAGAACCTTTCGTGGAAGTACTCCACGAAATCCCTTTGCCTTGTAATCGATGATCTGACTGTGCACGAAGTTCCATAATCTGCTCGGGCGGTGATCTCAAGATGCTTGCTCTCATCGTTAACCAGCGATATTTTATCACGGCTGCTTCCACGACTCGTAGGGATTGTCCCTACTCTTGGCGGCACGGTGTTTGTTTTTGTGTGGTGTTCCTGCCAGCAATACAACACGCTTTGCTAGCTGACGTTAGTGACTGCTCCTGCTGCGTATATCTCCCATGGGGGTAACTGGGTTCTTTTGGGGGGTGTCTGGTTGTATTGGGGATGCTGTTCAAGCTGCATGGAACATGACCGGCCATTCGACTGGCTGTGTAAATGACACGCATCAAGACTTGAAAGGCATATCGACACTGGGCGCTCATCTTCATGATCCGAGGACAGGCTTGGATGTCATCAGTGCACGCTTTGCGTGACGTCTGTCGGAAACTATTAAACTTCGTGCCATCCGCTCACGGTTATAATTATCTTACGTAGTGAGAAATCATATTGCACAGTCGATTGATTAGAGCCCGAGGGAAATGTAACTATTTTCAGTTCCACCGAGCGCAAAGGTGCATAGGGCCTCCTGTGTTCTAATTTCTATCGAATAATAGTAACTGTGCCTGGGTTCTGGCTGCTGTTAGCCTTGTTCTGGTGAAGTGGGAATATTGCCCTGCATTTACCTCTCACATCACGACAGGGCACATCCGGACAAAATCAACCACCGGCAGACCACGCTCGCCAATACAGCAGTGTCACGCGATGAGAATGTATTTTTACTAGGCCGAAAATACAGCATTTTTCTGTTGCAGCCGACGTCACGGTCGTCATCCTCATATCATCGAACAATACACAGTACTAGACCTACGACAAAGCTATAACCTAACGCAAATGCAAGCTCCCCCTTGACCTTCTAAATACATCAATCAACAAGACTTGAATCACGTCCATGAAGGAACCACGTGAGCTATAGTCGTCTCGATATTTACCATCGACATAACGTGGTCCAAATATAATGGCCCATTGGGTTTTCATACGTCGAGATGCTGCATGTTTAACACTTCGGGACAGACATCACGTGACGCGTTTATGAACCGAAACCGAACCCAGCGAGAGCCTGAACACAAGCACGGACCCCACGCGAGATCCCCGCTGCAATACTCACTCTACTACAGTAGTGAACTTGAACTAGCGAATGTAGAATCTCCCACTCGGGTAGATGCGGGGGGTGGGCCCTCCGGCCGGACAGACCGATGGAGTGTGGAGCAGGCGCCCGCGGTCACCTAAAAGGTGCACCCAATCTTCCGGGAAGTGGCTGAGCCTAACACCGAAAATGGAAGACTCAGCCACAGGCTTGAGCCAATGGAACTGTCACATGAGCGCACACCCAAGCTTGGCAAGACCAGATGGTATTTTTGGTGTGGGAGATGGTACCCAATCCAGAGGTTTTTTTCTTTCGAGACAGGATCTCCGGTGTTCCGCCGCGCTCTCCGAGGGTTTCTAAGCATCCAGCTCGCAACGAATTTTCTCGCCCATGCAGCTTTGTACATGCGACCGGCCTCAGCTAGTGTCCCCCCTCCGTACCCCCCCTGGATCCTCTGGATTCTATTGCGCATTACTCACGATGCTCAACTGCTGCATGCGTGGAACGGCAGGCCCGATATCGCCAGACTCAAGAGGATGAAGGAACTGCTTGTCGCTGCCGAAGCCGACTGGGCCCTACGGTAGAAGCTGTGCGTGCAACCACAATTGAGGCAACAAGCTCACTGCCGCCGGATCTTGGATCTAGATCTGCAATGGAATCTAGCACCGGAGGCCTAGGGCCACACTGGAAGACTTACGATGACAGTCGCCTGATGAACAGCCCCCCCGAGGCAAGGCCACCAGCTAAAGTCGTACAACAACACGCCAAGCCGCTGACCCTTCGTAGCAGTCATCGAAGCTTGCAACCACCTGATGGGAAAATACTTGACTGCATGCGCAGACGAAGTCAACCGTCTGCATACGCGCTAGAAGGGCAGAGCGCACGTTTTTTCCTTTCCTCTATGCCTGACCATTCACATCGAACGACAAGGCGAGGCAGCCAGCCTATCGCTCTCGTTCGGTGGTGACGAAACAAGGGAGAAGCTAGGAAGACAAAACATACACCCTCTTCCCCCGAAACCACCATGCATGCATACAGGCTGTGTAGGACAGACCGTAGTGCTCGTGGCCCCTGTGTAGCTGGACCAGCGAGAGCTTTCGGTCGCCACAAAGGTGACGTTGCACCGCCGTTCAGAGGAGAAAGGGGAGCATGTATGGACCTGTTGAGCCACAAGCGCATGGCTAGATGTGGCGCGGCGGTGCACAGCGCACAGCAACAGCGAGCAACAGCGCGACAAGGGCATTGGCTTCGGCCTCAGCGGGCCAGGCCTGCGGGAGGCAGGCCGACTGTTCTGCAGGACCCACTTCAGTCTCGCCGACCATTGGAGGAGTCATCGTCGTAGGTACAGCCAAAGTGAATACGTCACCCCACATTGGGCGCAACCCCTTCCCACTTGTTTCCTTCGTTCCTCGTTCCCACCACCCCAGCTACGTTTCCCAAGACCTGGCACAGCTGGCTCGGTGCCGTTCGGGGCAAAACCGAGTCCTAGTCTGCAGACACGGGAAGAGGGGCCATGCGCGAGTTCGACTCGCAAGCTGCGAAGCGTCACTCCGTAGGGCTGTTGCGAAAGAATGACTTTTAGTCACTGACCTCGTGACCAAATGCCGGCATGACCCAGACTTGCGTCCCCCCCATCTAGGCAGCCAGAACTCGAGGCCTCGGCCTCGGCCTCGAGTGCGCGAACATGGACAGGCACGGAAACACACGTACGGGAATGAGGGTAAGGTCCGCTTGGGGGGTGCAGTGACGGAACCTGGAACTGGTGGGTGGCCGATGGCCGAAGCAACAACGAGATTCCCCGGCTTTCCATGTCATCATGGCCATGTCGGACTTAGGCTTTCGATCGATCACTACTGCATTGGTAAGTCGCTAAGGAATCTTGGTGATCTAGCTAGGTAAAGGCCCCGGGGGTACGTAACTCCGGGGCCTCCAGTCCTGCTGATTGATGACTTGGCATCTGACGGG
>NW_003315036.1:2957590-2958810 GCF_000150825.1 Verticillium alfalfae VaMs.102
GAAGACGCCCCCCCCGATCTTTGCAACCGTTCACGACGCTTAGATCCAAGATCCCCAACAAACGTCACAACATGCTATCATCCCGGCCTCTCACGGTCTCATATAACTCTCGATTCCGACAAACAGCAAGACGACCAGCCCCTCGACCTCGTCAACCTCCAGGACTTCGACTTTGACTTGTTCACATCGGAAGACAGCGCTCAGTCTCAGTCGCTCTACACACTCGCTCCCGACTTCGCCCTCCACTACAAAACTCCTGCGGCGGCCTCACCCATAGCCACACCCCGGAGGCCTCGCACCACCAACTTCCTGGCGCTCCCCTCCTCGTCGACACCCACCACGACATTCGACGAAACCTCCCTCAGCATCAACAATCTTCCTGATCTGATGCCGTCGGAAACATCATGGGCCTTGGGCAACCAGTACACGTCCAGGCCCATGGGCCGCCTCCCCCACCAGCGTGAATCGTCGTTGTCTTCACTAGGCTCCGCCGGCCCTGCGTCCCCTTACAACCACAGCACGTCCAACCCGCAGATCGCCATTACCGATTCAGCAAATGACCACTACAACGATGCCCAGGCACATGACGGAGGTGCTCAGTACTACCAGTTGAGCAAAGCCATGAACGGTACTCAGGAAGGTGGCTTGTACTCCAGCTATCATGCATTTGGCGGAATGGACCACTCCGACATGGGGTATCCAGTCGCTATTGCAATGCAACGGCCGCGGACGGATAAGTCATTACTTCCAGCGCCGGAATTTCCCGTGCATTCAAGATCTCATCCGACTTCTGTGGCAAGTTCAACGGCGGGCGGTGATTCACCAGCTACACCCACGACGGGCGAACCTGACGACGACCGAAGACGACGAACTGGTAAGTGGTACATGTGGCAACAGGGAATGCACTCGAATACTCACACGTCACCCGCAGTTCTCCCGGAACCGCCCAAGCTAGATCGCACCATGACAGATGTTTACAGCGATGAGCTCTACAGTCCCAGTTTCAACATTGTATCCGCGTCTTCGCCCCAGAGCCAGCTGGCCGTGTCACCCAACAATGATCTATTCACACAGCGGCTGCAGGCAGCCAATAGCCAACACCTGAATGCTGTTCACTCTCCCACCTCATAGGGACACGGGACAGGTCACCCTTCCGTCACGCTCCCCACTGCTCCTGGTACTGTCCAAGACTTCACGAACAACATGCAGGCATCACGACT
>NW_003315036.1:2958910-2967573 GCF_000150825.1 Verticillium alfalfae VaMs.102
TTCAGGCAACAGTTCGCGATGAAAGCGGAGCAGATACGCCAAAGACCATCTCGCCTAAGGATGCTATGCTAGAGTTTCAGGGATGCGACGCGGATTCTAACTTTCCATCTCTGTTTACTCAGTCAAACCCTACGGACTTTGGGGTTTCACAGCTACCCTCCAATAATCAGTCGTCAAGTGAGCAATTGACTGATTTCTCGAGACATCTTGCTGCGAACGGGCCCCCGATTACATTCCCCTACATGGCGCAACATTTACCCGCAAGCGTACAAATTCCGCAGCACTATCCATTTATCGCTCACGCTCAGCAACACCAGCAGGCAACATCAGAAGTCAGCCCTGCGGGATCCAGTTCAAGTAGCTCATCGGCCACGCCAGCGGCACTTTCGAAGCCTGCCGGTGCGACTGCCGATGGCGGAACATACACTTGCACATATCACGGATGTACTCTGCGCTTCGAGACACCCGTTTTGTTGCAAAAGCACAAGAGAGAGGGGCATCGCCAGCCTCATGGTTTGGGCATGCCGCCGAAACACGTCGACACCAAATCTGAGCCTGTGGATGCTGCTGCCAATCTTCTCAACAGTCAAGCTGGGCCACACCGCTGCGACAGGATCAATCCTAGCACCGGGAAATCGTGCAATACCATATTCTCAAGACCATACGACCTTACTCGGCACGAGGACACTATTCACAATGCTCGGAAACAGAAAGTACGGTGCGATCTCTGTAGCGAGGAAAAGACGTTCAGCCGGGCTGACGCCCTGACAAGACACTACAGGGTGTGTCACCCTGATGTGGAACTCCCTGGCAAATACCGCAGACGTGGAAACCACATTTGAATTTTCCGTCAGGATGTGCGGCAGATGCCAATCACTTCTGAGTTGGGAATCAGTTGCTTCAGGGTCTCGACGACCCCGTTGTCATTCATTCCATGACATCATCAAAGGACCCTGAAATTTACCTGGACCCATCCAATGACATCATGGCGCCATTTTCTGCTGAGCCCTGCATGCGCCTTCTCCACTCGGACGGACGAGACCCGCTTCGACAGTCTTCGAGGGAGGACACCCCAGTTCATGAGCGAGCGGGGCTTTGGCACGCAATCATTGGTCATGCTCAATATCTAGGAGCCATTGACGACATCTGTCAGTGCGACATGCCGATCTTGTCGGTGCGCGAGGTCTTGGTAGACCTGCGGTTGCATCATCATCGCTTTCCATTGACGCTCACGCCCACACTTTACACTACACCAGCAATATGGCAATCGAGTCTAAATGTATCGTTTGCGCGACACCCTGACGCCCCCATCGCGTCATGACGTCGATTGGTGCCACAGATCTCTTACACCAATTTCACGCGCCCACGGTGGTGCGATGAGAAAGCTCATGAGTCGATACTATCCGGAGCATTTGTCTCCGTACAGTTCGACGGCAAAATAATTTGTACAATATTCACTTGTCTCGCCAAAAAAAACGAAAATGGAGTGCTTAGTGCTCAACGAAAGTTTTGATGATTTAGTTGCGCCAGACGCGGCGACACAGATGTTACAATGGTTGTACTTTGAATTTGGGAGGCATAGAACAGGACATTGGTCCATGATAAAAGCGATCTGTGAGCGGGATTTTATGTTGAACGATACTACGATTTGAGACATAGACGCCATATAATCAATTTACGAGTTGTGCATTGTCGACTTATCTAGAGAACACTGCCTCTGCCTCGAGTTTGGAAGTCGGACGCGTAATAAATACACCCTATACTGATTGAGCAATGTGATGTGGGGATTCGAAACGTTCCCCCAATGTAAGGCAGGACACCTAGGGTGTTTATAGATGCGTAGCGTTCAGAGCTGGCAGAGATAAGTTTCCATGTGCACTTCGCAATCAATCGTCGTCCACACATTCCGTTAAAGCCAGCGCAATGAAATTTTGGCTAGTCGGTGGATGTTGGAATCTCGTCACCGTTCACTGCTGCTTGGGCGTCGATGAATCGGGGTGTGATGCCTGTCCACATTTGGAACTGTACAATGTGAATCAGCAGGCTGTAAAAGGAAATTACAAGTCACGTTCCTGTAGTCTTTGGGTCACTTACTTGGTGCCATCCTTGCGCAGCAAGTACTTCTGCACCAGGAATCGTACGCCAGCCCGCATCCTCAGCTAGGCGCATTGCCGCAGTATGACGCGGCTGGTATGCCATTTCCAGCAGCACACGGGTTCTCTGTTCGCTCACAGGGCTTTTCAACACAACCTCGAGTGTTTCACGCAGCGATGGGTCCATGGGTTTGTCTGCAGGGATTGTGCTGATGACCACGGTGGGCGCTACGGCCAACGTGAAGACCTCGGCAGGACCCCCGAGTGCTCGAAGGTCAAAGTCAGTCGGAAATGACGCTCGAATGGTCTCGAGGCTCTGCTCGTTACGCGCCAGCATGTAGATAGGGTGGTAGCCATGAGACTTCAGAGCAAAGATAGCTGCTCTCGTTGTGCCACCCGAGCCAATCACCAGCGCAGAAGCTGTCGTTGTGCTTGCAGTCGATTCAGAAGCCACGCCGATGGACTCAAGGCAATGCACCATGCCCCGCCAATCTGTGTTGTCGCCGAGAAGGCGGCGTTTCTGACTTCCATCAAGGGGCATAGGGATGATTGTGTTGACGGCACCAATAACCTTTGCTGATTCAGAGACTTCATCCAGAAGCGGCATTACATCCAACTTAAGTGGAATGGTGACTGACGCGCCGCCAAAATCAGGCTCGCGAATGACGGCCGCGACCTCATCCGCTTGGTCCGTCTCAACCAAACCATACTTGTGGGGCAACCCGGTCAGGTTGAACAGAGAATTGTGAAGTGCGGGCGATCTTGATTTCGAGATGGGCTTGCCAAAAAGATGAAAGGACTGAGCATTTATGTTTCCGAGTAGGAATAACGCCCGGCGGATTTCAGCAGCTGACAGTTGACCAGGTGCCGCTTTGAAAGGGAGCGCTGGGTGGGACACGGGCGTGAGGAACCCATTCAACACGCGACTGAGCTTGCCAAGAGCACCCATGTTGAGAGCAATGACAGGCGTTGGATGAGATGCGAGCATGTCGGACTTGAATCTCGCCAAATCATAATTGTCCTCCATCGACTGTGCCGTGCCGACCAGCTTAATTACACTGCCCCACTGCAGTGCGCGATTGTAGAAAGGGGTCCATGATCCATTCTTCCAGGAGAGCTCACCTCGTGGATCGTGATGCGATGCGATGATCCGTGATCGGCCTTTGAGATTTGTGACGGTCTGCAAGATATGCTCTGGCCACGTCATCTCTAGGTCGATGAATTCAACCCCCATGCGGAGTGCAAGTATGTAAAGGCTGAGGGCTTGCGTATGGTCCGCATCTGGAAAACAACCGCCTTGAGACACAGTTCGTAGGGTAAAGATGATGGGCATCCCTGCAGCAGACCGCAAAGCTGACACTTGCCTCGCAACCGATTCCGGAGTTTGATCCTGCAACAGATCGACCCGAAGTTCGACAGCGTCTGAACCGACAACAACTTGCGGGATGACATCGACAGCAGAATCGACACTAGGCACCGTTAGTGAAACAAAAAAACTTTGTTCCTTGGCCGTCATCTTGGTGACCTTCGAACCGTCACCGCAGATGGCATCTACAAAACATCTGAAGTCCAGCGGCGCGTCCCTGGAAGCCACGGAAGCAGCCGGATGTGGGCTAAAGTACTGGAAATTGCTGCACTCGTCGTACAGTGGCTTCCTCCTGTAATAGACATCTTCGATGTCTTCGCGATAAGCTGGACGTGTTTTGTCTTGAAGCAAATAGTCAACCACTTGCTTCGTATCCCGGTGCACCAGCAGCACACAGCCGCCTTTCTCTTTGTAGGCAATGAGAAGTTTTCGGGCCTCTGGCGATTCGACAATGCCGCCACCGCATGAAAAAACGTGGCCGCTTGCTTGATTCTCCATGACGTCATGGAGCAATTGCAGCTCATCACGCCTGAAGCCTTCCCATCCCTTCGTGCCATGTATCATCTCGGGGATGGTCATGCCTGACCTTCGCTCAAGTTCTTCATCAAGATCTATGAAGGGTCGTTTCAATAACTTGGCCATCCACCTTCCAGTCGTGGTTTTGCCTGCACCTCGCATGCCGACGATGAAGACTGAGCGAGTCGTGTGATCCTGCTGGTGGCGACCTTCGACCCCAGGATGCTTGTCATCTCCGTTAAGGCGAAGGCCGAAAGACTGCGACAGAGTATCCCACCAACCCGGCCAGGTCTTCCCTGTGCATTCGCGTTCGAGTATCGTGACCGGGGCGTTAGCCACTGTAGACAGAACACTGAAACTCATGGCAACACGATGGTCATCATAACAGAAAACTCCGGCATCGGGGGTCTTGAGAGTATCCAGAGGCTGTCCGGTCACAATGATACCATCGTCAAATTCGTCTGTAGCAATGCCAAATTTGCCCAGCTGCTCTCGCATGGCTGCAATTCTGTTGCACTCCTTGACTCGCTGGTTGGCGATGCCACTAATTTTAGTGGTCCCGGCGGCCACCGCTGCTAACACACTCGCCGTCAGGAACGCATCAGTCATCGGTTCCATATCCACATGCGGAAGGCCTAGCAATCCACCAGGAGCTGGTCCCGTGACTGTTGTCGATGATGCGGTCTGCTGAACGGTGCAGCCCATAGGCTGGAGTACATCGATTGCAAAGCGCGCGTCGCCCTGTAGCGACGAGGATCCGATGTTGGGCACCGTGCATGTGGTGCCCGTGATGGCTGCAATTGCAAGGGGATAAGTTGCCGAGCTGGCGTCGCTCTCGATGGTGTATTCGGCAGGGTTTTTGTATGTTCCTTTGGCTATATGGTAGGTATTGGGGTCGGAGCTCGAACGTTCGACCTGTACCCCAAAGGTTTTCATCATCGCCAGTGTCATGTCGATGTAGGGCTGAGAAATTGGTTTGCCTCCCACAAGACGTAATGTCACGGGCTCCTTTGCGTACGGAGCAGCCATGAGGATTGATGACACGTACTGAGACGATACAGTGGCCGCAAGTTCAATGACGCCGCCAGCAAACCCGCCCGCAGCATCGATACGGAGCGGCAGGCTCTTGCCTGGACCAAGGTAGTCAATGGAAACTCCGTTGCTTCGGAGCGCATCAACAAGTGGCCCAATGGGCCTTACCTGCATGCGAGCATTGCCTGTCAAGACGGTTGACGAGACGTCCGCAGGGCTGCACAGAGCCACTACGGTGGTCAAGAATCGAGAGGCTGTTCCAGCGTTGCCAAGGTAAAGAGGGTCGCTGCTGGCTCGGAGCTGGCCCCCTTTTCCTGTGAGGACCAGAACCTCACCGGCATCTTCCCAAGCATATGAAGCTCCACCGAGCCGGGTGATGGCTGTAAGCATGAACTCGACATCGTCGGAATGTAGAAGGTTCTTGATGCGACATGTTCCCTCGCCGAGTGCGGCAAGGATGAGGGCACGATTTGAAATACTTTTGGACCCGGGAGGGGTCACCGTTGTAGCAAGCTTTGTTGACACGCCAGGTGTAATCAAGGTAGAAGCTGACAACATAACCTTGATCGCGGCATCTTCGACAGTGGTAGCTCTGGGCTCGTGGGTTTTCCCAATCGCTGAGAGCAGTACAATCTTCTTCTTCCTGCCATCATTTTTCTTATCCACCGCCATTTTTTGAAGAAGTATATCAACAGGGCATCTTTTGCCCGCTGTTAATTTGATCACCCTCTTATCGCCGAGAGAGGTGGGTAGACCATAACTTGAAATGCACTTCGCTAGCCGAGCGACAGCGCTTGGGCGCAAAACGCCAAGATACCGGGCCAATTCCGCTTCCTTAACCATGCCAATTGCAACCGCCTCGCCATGAAGCAGCTGTGGCGTGAGCAAAGCTTCGTAGGCGTGGCCAATGGAGTGTCCGAAGTTGAGCAAGTTGCGAAGACCGCCTTCTCGCTCGTCGCTAGATACTACCTCAGCCTTGACCCTAGCGGAACCCAAGACGATTCGCTTTAGTATCTCGCGAATGGGGGACAGCCTCCCGGGTCCAGTGGGCTGGTTCACAGCAGCGACGATGCTTGGAGCATTGGCTTCTAGTGTGGCGAACTCGTTCTCGTCCCATATAGCTGCTGTTTTGATGACCTCAGCCATGCCATTGATGAACTCTCTCGAAGGTAGCGTCTCGAGGAATGCAAGATCAATATAAATGCGTGAGGGTTGCCAGAAAGCTCCGACCAGGTTTTTGCCCATGGGAGTGTCGATTGCGGTTTTGCCGCCGATGGACGAGTCCACCATTGCGAGCAACGTCGTTGGGACCTGTACAAAGCGAATGCCTCTCATGAATGTAGCCGCAACATAGCCGAGCATGTCGCCGATGACTCCACCACCCAATGCAATGATGACCGTATCTCTCGTACATTGTTGCGAAAGCATCCAGTCCTCGATATGCGCCTTTGATTGTCGGGATTTGGATATTTCACCAGGTGGGATAGCCAACGTCAGGAGGCGAGGCCCGGCGGTGGTGTCGGTAGCGCCGTCGAAAGCATGTTTGAAAGGAGGCACATAGGTGTCATACAGGTTTGTGTCCGTGACAAGAACGTAGGTCGACGATTTGACGTTATCAAAAAGATCCTTAGTCACCCAATTGAGCCAAATGCCATGGTCGACGACAATATTATCCGTCCCCAGAATGGCGATTCGTGTCGGCTCTGTATTGTTGCTACAGCTCATGATCGATTCTTCGCTCGGAGAGCTTGCCGAACTTAATTGAGGTGTAGGAGAAGGATCATGAGCTTGGAGATTGTCGAGGGTGAGGCTTTGGTCAGAGGCCGATGGTGGGGGAGAGTTACGGTTTGGCCATGACTCAATTCCGAAAATGGGATTGAATTGCGTCTCCGAGGATCGGCGCTCACGAAGGGGTGTGGGTGACGTCTATAGTACTATGTGGTATAAAGGAATAGTCGAAATTGCACCTATATATAGTAGTACATAACTAGTTAATAAAGTAAGGCTGTTTCTGGGTAGGATGATATATACTTAGTATAATATATATTTAAAGTGAGTATACTGTTATAGGAGTACTAGGCTGTAGGCCTTAATTTAGGAAAGTAAATAGATTAAGATTTATTGTAGGCACCCGCCGTGGAAGGTACCTCTAGCCCAAGGCTCCTAACGGAGTTAGACTCCGCTAGAGTCCTAGAGTTAGGGCACTCCACTTTAGTCATGAGGGTATCGACCTAGACACTAGTAGCACTAGATAGCTAACCTCTTATATAACTCTGAACGTACCCCTAAGTAAGGTCTAATAGGATTTAATTAGAATACTAGTATATTAAATTTAATATATAAAGGATATTAATTATTGCCTTATATTAACTTAGTAATTAGATATTTATTATAAACTTTAAGAAGTTAAGGTTTTATAACTCAAGCTATTATATAATAATATTACAACCTAGTAGCTTCTAGAAGGGAATACTATTAGAGGGGGTTAGGGTTATTATTAATAGAGACTAAGGTTATAACTCTAAGACGATATAGTATCGTAAAACATTATATATTAGCAGTATTCACTTAGGGCTTCCAGGGCATTCACCTACTACTAGGTAGCCTATGCCCTGGGACCTCTTATAACTTAGTTCTAGGCACCTGTTACGACCTGGCAGCTTCCTAAGGGGGAACACTAGCAGAGAGGGTTAGGGTTGCTATTAGTAGAAGCTTAGGTTATAACTCTAAGGCGATATAGTATCGTAAGGCGTTATATACTCGTTATAATAAATATAAGGTAAGACTTAGATTAATCACTATCGTGAGAAAGAGTATATCTATAAGTATAAGAATATCTATCCTTTTATACCTATTTCCCTATCCTAAGTTAGTTAAGTTAGTAAGTCTATATTAGATAGCTCACGGTTACTATCGTAATCCTCTTACCGTAGATCACGGTTAAGTTAGTAACTAGATTACTTTAAGTACCGTAATCTAGTTATAGTTACGTAAATAATCTCGTTAGTCCGTACTTTATACTAGGTTATATATAGGGCTCCCGTCCTAGGCTATTAGTAACGGCCTAGTCGGGCGTTATATAATTCCCCTCCTCTAAGTCGATATCCTAGCGACCCGTACTTAGTGAGTATCGTATCCTAGGGAGTCTCGTTCCTTAATCTTCCTTCCTTTATAATACTAACGTAATATTAAGTCGTATTAAAAAACTTAAATCTCTATCCGCCCGAAAGCGATACGAATAATTTAATTTTATCGAGCTTCGAGGTTATAACGTTATACTATATTCCTTCTATTAACGGAAGGGTTAGAAATACTATATAATTAAAGGCGTTAATCGCTATTCCGAATATATTCGTTAAGGTCGCTCCTACGATAGTTCTAAGGTTCCTATTAATATTCGTAAGTTTCTATTTTTCTATAGTCCTTTCTTATTATCAGCTTACGCCCTTCTATAATATCGTATATAACCTAAGAGCTAAGTAAGTTAGATAAAAAGGAGTTAGACGAGGAGGCGCGCTTAGAGGAGCTTTAGTCCTAAGTAGCGGAGGCTCTTAATCGCCTAAAGCGTCTCCGTACTTAGAAGCGCTCCCTTTACGAGAGAGGTATAAAGATAGTAAATTAAGGATTATAGTCTCTAGATAAGCTAGATTCCGCGG
>NW_003315036.1:2968152-2973908 GCF_000150825.1 Verticillium alfalfae VaMs.102
GTCGAGCTTAATTTATCCTAGATTTCGTAGATATTAATCGTAATATTATAGCCTTTAGTATATCTAGTACTTCGTAACGTTCTACGTAAACTATTAAGTTAAATCTATAATTAACGTAGAATAATAATTCTTTTATTAACTCGCTTAATAAACTATTATATACGAACTATATAATAAGTAATAATATAACTTAATCGTCTTATTAATAATTAATATAATATTAGAGGTATTATTCTAATATTTAGTTTATTCTTTCTATTTATCTATCTATTTATAGATAGAAGGCCGTAGATAGCTTATACTTAGCTCTTAATTATATAATAAGTAATTTCTAGAAATTACTAATAAAAAGCTTATCTCTATTTAATATTAATTCTTTAAATAATCTATACTATTTAACGATATTTCTAAGGAATATATAGGCGAGGTCTTCTATAGTTCCTATAGCTTTATATAAGAGAAAGTAAAAGTATTTAGTAAATCGGTTAACAATTACTAGGATATTATCGTAAAAGGTCTTAATTAAAGGTTCCTTCGATAATAGTAAGCTAATAATAAAGTCTAACGAGATTAACTCCTAGGCTATAGTTAGTACTTATAGTACTTTAAGTTCCCCGTAAAATCTATATCTTTCTACTTTACTTTTCTTATAGAGGTTATAATTACGAATTACTACTATAACGTCTTATCTAGTTCCTTTAAAATCGTAGTATTTTCTAAGTTATACGAAGGTTTTCGCTACTCCTTAGTATCCGTAGGCCTTAGCCTTATAAACTTACTTAATAAACTCCGTAATACTCTTAGGTAGTTTAGTAAGTATTACCTATATTATAATAGCTAAGGTATAGTAATATAGGATTAAGTTCCCGTTTTTATTATTTACGAGGATAGTATTATTATTTAGGAGCATAGTTTACTCGTAATCTAAACGTTTACTTAGAATATCTACCCTACTATTCTCCGATCCCTTATAGTAGATAATAGTAAAGTTAAATTCCGAAAGGAATTCTACTTATCTAATCTATCGCTTATTAAGGTCTTTATTCGTAATAAAGTATACGAGGTTTTTATAGTCGGTATAGACCTTAACTTCGTATCGCGCTCCGGAGAAATACGTTCTCTATTCTTTAAAGGCTTCGATAATTACTATAAGTTCTTTATCGTATATCTAATAATTAAATTCTAGTCCGTATAGCTTCTTCGAGAAGAAAGCTACCGGGTATAAGTATCCCTATTTATCCTACTAACCGAGTTATCCTCCGATAGCGAAATTAGAGGCGTTAATCTCGACTTCTATTAATTCTTTAAAGTTAATTATTTTAAGGATTAGTTCGCTAAGTACGTTATCGATAATCTATCGGAATGCTTTTTCTTAGGGTTCATTCTAAGTAAACTTAATATCTTTAATTATAAGGTTCGTTAAAGGATTAACGATCTTATTATATCTTTTTAGGAATTATTAATAGAAGTTAACGAAACCGAGGAATACTCTAACGTCCTTAACGTTCTTTAATATAAGCTATTCTCTAATAATCGCTATTTTAGATTTTTCTATCCTAATTTCTCTTAACGTAATTATATATCCTAAGAAGTCTACTTCCTATATATAGAACTTTACTTTCTCGGGTTCTATTAATAGCTCGTATTCGTATAATCGTTAGAGGACTTAATAAATATACTTCTTATATTCCTCTATTATCTTAGAGAAGATTAAGATATCGTCGAGGTAGACTATTACGAAGATATTAAGGAACTCCCGTAATATATCGTTAATTATATTTTAAAAAGTCGCGAAGGCGTTAATTAACCTAAAGGGTATAACTTAATATTCGTAATATCCCCTATATATCTAGAAAGCCGTCTTCTATTCTTCTCTATCCTTTATACGTACTAAGTTATAGGCTCCTTTAAAGTTAAGTACTATAAACTAATTAGCTCCTATTAATACGTCCCGAAGTTTTAATATTAAAGGTAATAAGTAGTAGTTTTTAATAGTAATATCGTTTAATTATTAGTAGTCGATATATAGTCTTTCTTTATTATTCTTCTTTAATATAAATAGGATCGGATATCCTATTAAGGAGGTCGATAGTCGGATATATCCTTTCCTAAGGTTCTCTTTAAGATATTCGTCGAATATATCTATTTATCGTAGATTTAATCCGTAGATTTTATTAAATCGTAGGCTTTCTCCTTCTTTAATTAAGATCTTATAATTATAGTATATATACTTTAGTAATACTATATTAACTTCTTCCCTAAAGACTTTCTCGTACTATTAGTATTCTTTAGGTACGTTCTATAATCTATTTCGTTATTCTTTTATAAGCTTTTCCGGGGTTACCTCCTCTAAGTTATCCTTAGTCGTAAGGGCTAGTTAGAGGTCGCTTAAGAGACCGTCTCTAGGTCGTTCCTTAAGG
The DNA here is from genome assembly GCF_000150825.1 of Verticillium alfalfae VaMs.102. NCBI lineage: Eukaryota > Fungi > Ascomycota > Sordariomycetes > Glomerellales > Plectosphaerellaceae > Verticillium > Verticillium alfalfae. Next base: position 2,970,573 of record NW_003315036.1, read on the forward strand.
GCTAACGTACTCTACTAGATATAGCTAGCTATCTAGTTAATCTAAGAGTTCTATTTTCTAAGTTATAGGATACCTAGGATAATTTATTTTCCTCCTATATTAGTAATATCGAAGGTTATATAGCCGGGTTAGCGAGAAATAAATACCTAGAGGGGCATAGTCTCTATATTTACGATTCCTCCTCTATATAAGACCGCTTATCCTTCTACTATACTAAGCTAATAGGGTTCCTCCTTATATCTCTAATTAATATAGTTCTTATTAATATACTTAGGGCTTATATAATTACCCTAAGCTCCGTTATCTAATAGCGTATTTACCTATTTCCCTTTTACGTTTATTCTTATATAGAGGTAGTTCGTATTATAAGTTCGTTTAATAGAGTAGATTACTCTTACTTCCTTTATCGGTTATTATCCCTATTCGACTAACGCTTACCTTTTCCCGAAAATAGTAGTATTATAAATAGCTATATTATATCTAAGCTACTTAAGTCGAGGATTTCGTCGTCCTTATAATATACTCGGAAGAGTAGTTTCTTAATATATTTTATACGATAAAGCCTTTAATCTTTAGCTTTAACTATATAGTAAGCTAAGTATATATCGTTATCGTAATCTTCCTATTATATATCTGCGGGGTAGTACTTATTATAGTAAGTAAGGTCTAATCTAAATATAAGTCGTCTATAGCTTCGTTTATCTATATATAAGATCTATTTATAGTCCGGCTTCTAGAATTCTACCTTTATACGAGGTTCGTACTAATAGTTATAGGGTATAAAACGGTATACGTTCTTCCCCCGGAGTAGTATTCGTAGTTATTATATATATACTTAGGCTAGAATAGTATAGGGTACTCTATATAGGTATAATAGAGTACGGGATAGTCTCCTACTATTAATCTTATAGTTTCCTTAATACTTTCTATCTTATAGTATTTCTATAATTAAGTTCTATAATAGACTAATTCGTCCTATAGTATAAGGGGGTCGTAGAATTCGCTAAGGTTACTAATAGCGTATTCTTATATAGGGACGTAGAGCTAAAGTTATCCTAAAAGGGCTCTTCTTCTTAGCTTACTTATATATATACGTCCTATTCTTAGTCGCTTATAAGTCTAATATAGGGTACGGACTAGGGTTCCGGATAGGCTTATTCGTAAGCCCTTTCCTTATTTATATCTATTTCTTAGGTTTCCGGTATTACTTACTAAGCCTATTTTTAAATTCGTTTTTCCTTTTTAGTAGTAACTATTATAGCTAAGGTCCTTTTTCCTATAAATACCTAGGGGAACTATTTATTCTATTCTTTACTATCTTTATACGTAAAGTAATTATCTTAGTAATAGAAGGTCTAGTTAATACTAGCATAGTCTTCGTATTAAGTATAGTTAAGCTATCGTTCGTTAACGGGCTTCTATAGTTTCTTTAGCTATCGGCACTCGCGGGCTATATACCCGTTCTTACTATAATTATAGCACTTAATATCCTTACTAGGTATAGGCTTCTTATATCTAGTATTATTAAGTTCTATAAGCCTAGTATATCCTATTTATCCCTAGGCCGTGCTAATACGGGGTTAATAATATTAATATTAATATTTCCGTCTTATATTAGGACGTAAGTAATATAGAGACCGTTTTATAGAATAGCCTCGTTTCTCCTATTATCGCTTATATAAGCGGTTATTAATTTTAATAACTATAGCGGTAAATATAGTAAACTCGTCTAGCCTATCGAGCTTAATTAGCTCGTCCTTAACCCTATCCTTAAAACTAGCGTAATACGTAGCTATAAGAGGCTTATCGTCCTAACTAAAGCGTAAAGTATACTATCGAAATTTAGCGGTATAGTTAGCAGCGGAGCCCTTCTAGCGGAGGTTCCGGAGGTATTATTCTACGGTTCTCTCCTTATCGGGGTCCCTAAAAGTCTCTCGAAGACGTATCTCGAACCGAGCAAAGCTAGCGAAGACTTCCTTCGTAATTTTATCTTACGTCTTAGCTAGCTCCGTAAAATAGTCCTTCTAGATTAGTTCGAACTAAGATAAAGCGTCGCCCTATAAGAAGGCGGCGGCGCTAAAGACTTTATCCGCCTCGGTATAGAGGTCCCTTCCGTAGAAGAGTTAGAAGGCTTAGAGGTAGGTTAGGAATCCCGGGAGCTCGCTCTTTTTCCTATCGAAGGGAGCTAGCTCTAGGTAGCGGAGCCGGGGTCCCGTAGTTCCCTTATTCTCCACTTATTCCTTAAAGAGCTAATTTTCTTCCTATAGTTACGTAATCATCCCGAGGACCGTATTAAGGGTAAAGGTAGGGTCCTTAAGCGTACCTTTACTAACCACGGATCCTTCCTTCTTATTACTCGAGTAAGGACTTATTTCTCCTATAGGTTATTACTCAGGGTCATAAAGTAAACTTACTAAATAAGAGTAATTAAAATATTACGACCTAGTAGCTTCCTAAAGGGGAATACTAGTAGAGAGGGTTAGGGTTACTATTAGTAGAAGCTTAGGTTATAACTCTAAGGTAATATAGTATTATAAAGCGTTACGTACTTATTATAATAAATATAAAGTAAGACTTAGATTAATCATTATCGTGAAAAAGAGTATATCTATAAGTATAAGAATATCTATCCTTTTATACCTATTTCCCTATCCTAAGTTAGTTAGGTTAGTAAGTCTATATTAGATAGCTCACGGTTACTATCGTGATCCTCTTACTGTAGATCACGGTTAAGTTAGTAACTAGATCACTTTAAGTACCGTGATCTAGTCACGGTCACGTAAGTGATCTCGTTAGTCCGTGCTTTATGCTAGGTCGTGTACGGGGCTCCCGTCCTGGGCTGTTGGTGACGGCCTGGTCGGGCGTTACAGCACCCTCTTATCTATAGAATAGCTTCCTTATTAGACCTTACTTAGGGGTATATTCAGAATATTATAAATAGTTCGCTATCTCTTACTATCTATGTCTAGGCTGACACCCTTATGCGCAGAGTAGAGTGCCTCGGACCTAGGACTCTAGCGGAGTCTAAGTCTACTAGGAGCCCTAGGCTAGAGGCACCTTCTATAAAGGTGCCCTTAATACTACTTCCTCCTCGAGGTACTATATCTTAAGTAATCTATTATTCTCTTCTTTCGTTTTTATTATCTTAGATATATATATATATATTATTAATTTTATATATATAGTATTAATCTTATATATATTCTATTAATTTAATATATACTTTATTAATTTTATATATACTTTATTACTTTAGTATATATTCTATTAATCTTATATATATTTTATTAATTTAATATATATTCTATTATACTCCGCCAGAGCCCTGGGACTGGA
>NW_003315037.1:0-1693 GCF_000150825.1 Verticillium alfalfae VaMs.102
TTCAGGTAAGAGGCGTATTAGTAACCTTCTCCCCTTAATATTTAAGATTACCTTTATTAACTTTATAGTATTATTATACTTAAGTAATATAAGACTAAAGTATTTAAAGGTTCCCGTTAAAGGATTAAGGGGGGAGAGCTTTTATATTCGTCCCTCTACTTTAAAGTTATTATACTAAAGTCCTAAGTTACTTATTCTTAGCTTTAAGCTCTTAGATTATAATAGCTTAGTTATTAGCGCTATTATTAACGCTATTAATAGATATTATTCTTATAATAAGTATTACTTAGTATTATAAAGTAAACTTATTAAATAAAAGTAATGAAAATATTATAATTTAATAGCTTTTAAAAAGGAATATTATTAAAGAAGGTTAAGGTTACTATTAATAGAAGCTTAAGTTATAACTCTAAGGCGATATAGTATTTTAAAGCGTTATATACTTATTATAATAAATATAAAGTAAGACTTAGATTAATTACTATCGTAAGAAAGAGTATATCTATAAATATAAGAATATCTATCCTTTTATACTTATTTCCTTATCCTAAGTTAGTTAGGTTAGTGATCCTATATTAGATAGCTTACGGTTACTATTATAATCCTCTTACTATAGATTACGGTTAGGTTAGTGACCGGATTACTTTAAGTATCGTGATCTAGTTACGGTTACGTGAGTGATCTCGTTAGTCCGTGCTTTATGTTAGGTCGTGTGCGGGGCTTCCGTCCTGGGCTGTCGGTGATGGCCTGGTCGGGCGTTATATTAAATTAATAAATAATTAATACTTTATTATATTAACTTTAACTTATTAAGGCTATAGAATAAAGCCTTAGTATTATTTATAAATTAGACTTTATTATTAATATATTAGCGATAAGATATTAATAAGGGACTAACGTTTAGGTCTTTATATATTCTTAATAAATAAAGTTTTAAAAATCTTTTAATAAATATTCTTATTTTATAAAGCTTTTAAAATCTTTTTAATAAATATTTATATTATTTATATTAAAACCTTCTTTATAAATTCATTTTAAAATTTTAAATATAATTTTATTATTTTATTTATAAAATATAAATAATTTAATTATTAATTATTTAATAATTTAGATTATATTTATATTAAATTAGAAAATATCTTTAATTTTAATTATTATAACTTAATTATTAATTTAAATAATAATAATATTTTCTTTAAATATCTTATAATTATATATAAAAAATTTATTATAATTCTTTATAATTATAATATATTTAATAAAATATTAAATTAAGAATCTATTCTTATATTTTATTTATAGATTTTATAAATTATAGCTTAAATAATTTATATTTTTAATTTAATTTAAATCGTCTATCTATTAATAGATTAACGATAATCTTCTAAAGAGGATTTAAGTTCTAGAATTATCTTCTTATTATAGTTATCCTATAAAAATTCTAATAGAGTTCTTATTAATTCGTCTTTTAAGCGATATCTATTATAATAAGTAATTAGCTTTTAATTCCTTATATACCTTAGTTAATCTATTATCTAGTTTAACTTAATTATAAATTAAAGTAATTAAAGAATATAAAAGTATTAAACTAAGAGCCTCGATTAAGGAAAGTAAGTAAATTAATAAATAATTAATTAATTATTATATTAACTTTAACTTATTAAAGCTATAGAATAAGGCCTCGATATTATTT
>NW_003315037.1:3089-5912 GCF_000150825.1 Verticillium alfalfae VaMs.102
TCCCGAACCCCGGCTGAAGTTGAACAGTCTTTGACCATACCTATAATCACACAAGAAGATCAACTAAGAACAACCGTAATTTACATCAACCGGGCTCCGGTGCTACTTGCTTTCACACTAGAGCTTCTAAGGGTTACTATGCCGGAGCAGCCACTGTCGAGCCGTCTTAGTCTTGCGCAGGCTGTCATGAGTAGCAATGCGAGAGTTAAGGCCGCTAACATGGGACTTGAACAAGATAACAAGGCAAAACCTGGAACATGGCAACATGGACAACCCACTGTGAGAGTCATGGGACGAGATATTTCGATACTCAAGCGGGGTGACTATCCCTTGCAGACTATTGCAGGACCGACTTTGGGCAGGACATCGACCGCATGTCCCGAGCAAGTTGCTACAGTACAGGAAGATGGCACAGCCTCCGAAGGTGTGTGGACGAAAACTAATCAACAGGCAAACCGTTACAATGGAGGGCTCACTATACCAAGCCCTGGTAACACAGCCAGGAAAGAAGCACCTAGCTGGTCGACGTCCCAGCGCATAGACTTGCGGGGCTCGTCTTTCGTTGCGCACAGTGCTCCTTTTACTGTTGGTGATGCTGCCAAATCCGTCATTGGCGCCTTAATAGATTCGCAACCCATCCTCAAGACAGCGTCTCACAATTTCTGGGGCTACCGGATCCAGCGGCCCGAAACGTCTACCTTTTTCGAGGGCGCGGATGATGACGGTGAAACCGGTGGTGGCCAATTCATCCTGCGCCTGCTTCGAGAAGCTGATTCGATTAACCGACTTGTTGTTGTCAGTCGATGGTTTGGCGGCGTCATGTTGGGACCGGATCGATGGGGGTTGATTCGCAGATGTGTCAACGAAGCTTTGGCGGAAGGACTGCGCTTGCAAAACCCTGTCGACCTGCATCAGGAAGTAGCGGTTTGGGCACTCGACACCAGTCCTCGAGATTCGATGAGGAACCAGGGGACAAACTTATCCCGACCCAGTAGTGAGCATGGAAAATTAGGCTTCGTAGTACACGAACCCGAGGCCGCAAGACACTATCTTCTGAGTAGTTTCGCAGCCGCCTCTGATCAACCCACCAGCGTTGCTATGACCTCCGGGTCACCAAGAAGAAGGGCACGACAATCGAAGACGTCATCTTTCACAGATACACAAGCTGGAGAAAATGCTGCAAGGGTTCTTGGAAGTTTTAGGTTGCTGTTTGAGAGTTGGGCCAAGCATCTCACTCCCCGGCAACTAGACCAGAGAGCATGGGCATGGTATATGGCAATCCGACCAAACGTGGAATCTGGGCCCCAAGGCTGGGGAGCAAAGGGTACATTGTCCCTTGTTAACATATTGGCCCTTCGCTGGGCAGCCCCCGAAAATAACCAACAGTAAGTAGTGAGCAGCTCGCGACATGGGAGGGGACCCGAGTTGGTTGTGACACCAAGAATGTTGACGTTGTGCAATGTTTCCGCATGGCACAATAGCACGAGAACAGTGTATTACTAGACGCATCATCTAGATAATGATGAGCTGCAACGGATTGTTAGTTTTCCTTGGTTGATGACTGAAGCCTTCAACTTACCTCAATCAGTCTTTCTGTCAAGGTGAAATATTTTCTGTCCTGTTCGTGTGCAGAATCCATCGAACAAGACCGCCAAAGCCCGCTGAATCCAAGATCGTCCAAGACATCCTCCAGTCGAACAGGCGTATCGAGTGACTGGTTGAGGCGAGGATCTAAGGCAAGGCAATGTAGAAGCAGGTGCGCAGCTTCTAACGTTGTCGAATTCTGGCAATGCGACAGAGTGTCGTTCAGTATGGTAGCCAGCGGGCCGCACCTGAAAACACCGTTAGCACCAAGCCAACTACTGCAAATGAAGCACCCTGATCTCACAAATGAAGGACAACCGTTGGTCTTGCTTTGGCAAGTAAGGCCAGCCATCTTAAAGTTCGATCCTGGATCGCGTCCTCAAGATACTGGAAGTCGACCAGCTCAATGGCCGTATTGAGCAGAAGGTCCTGGTCATTTGCCCGACTAATATCCTGTAGCTGTCGTGTACTTGCGACCATGCCAACCAAGGACGGATTCACCCCAGACGACCAGAGGATATCCTTGAGTTCCTGGTGGCCCGCGACCCTTGCTAGAATTAGAGCCATATATGGCGAATCTAATGAGCTTCTTATCGGCCCATCACTGTCATCAGAAAAACTACCTGCCATCTCAAGGAAGGAAGAGAGAACCCTCATGGTACCCTGTCGCGTAGTAGTGTCGACCAAACCTCTCGCCAGGCATGCGCAAACAGCGAAATGGAATGATTCCTGTGAGAAATGCACATCGTATGCATCATCTAGAAGCACCGCAGCTTCTTCAAGCTGAACTCTGCCCTGCATAAGCAATGCTGCCATGTTTTCGCCCCTGAGACCGCCGACTGTGTTGATGTTACTTAGCACAGCTTCTAGGAATTGAGCTGTGCAATTGAATAGAGCCGCCGGAACCAGGCGAAGCAAAGATATCGCCAGCCAAAATAATTGAAGTCCGTATCGCGAAGCAGAGGGGAGCTTGGACATCATCCGGGAGAGTGATGTCACAATCGAGACGAACATGTCGGTTGTTGCCCTCATCCTCCAATCGTCCAACACTGTTCCGCACCGTTACTAGGGACTTTGATATAGCAGATCATCATCAACTTCCTCCTCCGCGCAAGACAACCCATTACCGTAAATGCCCTTGGCTGCACAGCAGGGTTGGTTCTGGAAAGCCGTGCTCGCCACCAAACTCATCCATCGCGAACGCCAAGCATTTGAGATATCAACTGAGGGTGCTGCCAG
>NW_003315037.1:6022-14588 GCF_000150825.1 Verticillium alfalfae VaMs.102
CTTCGCAGTTTGTTTACCCTCAGATCCTCGAGGAGGAAAGATGTGCAAGCAGCGTGTACAGTGTTGACGAGTAGACGATGAACCAGGATGCGGATCTCTACCGAACCAGTGTTGGCAAGCATGGTGACTATGTGGAAGATCTCCGGTAAGAAAGGACTGCGCCTGGACACCATTGTCGAAGGAGAGTGACAAGCAGAAGTGAAGTAATACACAGATCTCGGCCCACACAACGTTATCTGGCAAAGCTTTCGTGGGGCGGAGTGAGGTTCGATTCAACGCCTTTCGTAGCCTGGAAATGACCCTAGCCCGGAGGGTGATAGTTCCTATGCCGGCCACTATCGAAGAAAGAGCATCTAGCGACTCGTCCGCAAGGTTGAGGCTGAGTGCAGCCTTTGTTAGTTCCTCCAGGAAAAGATCCAGGATCGTTTCATCCTGCGAGATGGCGGGCCAAACAACCTGCTCCAGAGTGTACGTGAGGAAGTGATCGGCCACAGCCAAGTCAATTAGTTTCCGGAACAAAGAAGCAATTTTTTCTTTACCCCTGTCGCCATCTGCCTCGTTTGCAAGAATCGCAGTTCGCAGGCCAGGAAGCCACGGCGACATATACGCCAGGCTTATCGGCTTTTGGTCGTCAGAAAAGCTCTCCCACCCCACGAAAAACTCGGTGAGAAAGTCGAAAGTCAGCTGTGGCTCTGTCTGTGCCAGCTGCTCACTGATCGCAATGATGAAGTGTGACGCAGATGTGGGCACCGAGACGTCTCAGGGATAATCAGTACGAGCAAGGTCCAAAACAGATTGAGTCAATGTAACTTACCGATCAAGCACATCATTTTGGAGGCAGCACTAAATCGGAAGGCTTTGCACAATGAGCCAAGAAGATTATAGGAAGCTAGCCTGAGAACATCGTCGACGCTTGAAAGATTTGTTAATGCTAGGTTGAGAAGAGTCCCAGGTACGTCTTGTGGTCGAATTAGTCGCTCGTAAGCCTTGTGTGATCGACTGTCTTTGTTGTACTTGGCTTTAGCACCGCGAATTGTTTGTAGAACATCCACCTTTTTCGGACTGGTGAAATACATCACAATGCGACCGTTATCGGCTCGGAGTCCAAATGCCGAATCATCTTCGGTTTGAATCGATGTCGGAGCCTCATCAACCTCCCCGAGGCGGAAAATGTCGTTGACTGTCGTGCTAAGCCGGTAGCCTGGGAAAACCTCCTGCTTTTTGGTTGTCGTAACCTGGACAAATTGGCTCCCAACCTTGATGATAACCTCAATTTTTCCCTTTGTTTTTGAAAGCCTGGTGATGGGCTGGAAAACGTAGCGTGTATCCGTCACAACACTGATTGTCTCTTTCGGTAGGTGAAGCTGGCTCAAGTGAAAGTGAGCCTGCAAGTCTTGCAGGCTCCCAATAAGATGGTACTCGACATTTTTTGGGTGGAAAACGCTGCTCTCAGTCTTGGCAGAGACTCGAAGAATTCTACGGAAGCATTTCCTGCAACATACGTTAATTTGAATGTATCGGGCACATCTCAGCCCACATTTGCTCACCGGAAAGCACTGTTCATGTTGTATACGTAAACTCTCGTCAAATTGCGGTTCAGTTCGACTGGCGTGAGAGAGTCTAGCTTCCGAAGGAGATCGTCTTGGGGCTCATTCTGCCCATTATAGCATGTTGCATCTATGAGTAGCCCGAAGGGCTTATGCCAAAGGCGACTGGCGATCTGCGGAAGGGTCAACGCGCCAAGATCGAGGAGGCTCGGAGTCACACAGAAGGGACCGTGATCAGTCCGACCATGGAGAGTGCTACTTCTTGGCTGCTTACCTTCAAATAGCAAAAGATCAAGGTCTCATAGTCAATGCTCTCCGAGTCCATGTGCCGCAATATGATACAGATTATTGAAAGTCCGTCCTGATTGGAAACAGTCAGTGCTGTTGTACCTCCCTGAAACCTCCAGAGTGATTCTCGGCAATCAATCGGCTAGACATACCTTGCTCTCTCCCCCATCATACACGGCTCTGGCGGTTAGGAACGACTCGGTACCACGAAACGCGTTGCGCAACATAAAGTCTTGGAACATAGAGTATGAGGGTGGTGTGTTCGTCGAGACTTGCGGCCTGTTCCAGGTCACTGCCAAGGGCGGCGGCCCTAGATTTGTGATCAAGTTACGTAGTGGCTCGAGCACAGGGGAGCGGACTCGAGAAATCTCGGCTGGTGAGCGCACGTGGTCCCTACGTTCATGGCCGACCAGCTTCTGCCTAATATGATCCCAGTGGTCGTATAGGAAGCGATGCAAGGCAACGCAGGACCCGAAGTCGAAAGATTCGATGCTACTTTCATGATCCAGACTGTCTGGCGGTACCTGTGCAGCGTGTCAGTTTGAATGGTCTCGAGCTGCCAGGCGAACAATCGTGACTATATCGCTTACCGATATCTCTCGAAGAAATGTAGTGACACGATAGATATTCTGTGTGAGAAAGTCATTCAAGGGAAACATGTATGGCTCTTTCGCGCCGAACAGGACGTTGTTTGCCAGATTCTGGATCACTTTGGCGATCAAAAGTAAGCCCCGCCTCAATTCTCGAGAGGGTGGCGTGTCCAGCAGTCCCTCAACCTCAGGCGCCACGATAGCAGGGCAGAAAAATCGGAGAAAAACAAATGCACCAACTGCTGTGTACTTTGCCTCCTGGAATCTGGGAAGTACTGCTGTGGATATCTCCCTGCATTAGCTGGTTGAGTGGATTGGGGAGGACCTCGTGAGCTTACTATACTGCAGATTTGTCGGAATGAGCTTGGAACGCTGGACGAGGACGCGCAGATGTCGTCTATGAATACCTTGGCAACGATTCGAAGCTGCAGGGCATTCTTCTGCAGCTCGTCGTTCGATGTCACCCGAGCAGGGTCGAGCTCTAAACCAAGATCTTTCGAGGTGAGCACCAATCGCTCAACTACCTTCTGCAGTGTTGCTTTGAGATAGGCCTGTCCCTTCCACTTCGCATATACTGATAGCATTTTAGTGGCGACACAAGTCCGTCTCAGGATTTCAGACTCATTATCTGATCATAAAACAGTTGAGCAAGCGTCTTTTCAATGGACACTTGGAGCAGCCTACCAGTTTGTTCAATCTCTTGCTTGATTAGCGTTTCAATCAATTCAAAGGTTCGGCCTCGATGCTCGAAGATTGTGAGGAGGGAAATGGTCAACTCGTCAACCTCGTGACTCGGGCATACAATGCTCATGGCGGCGACAAGTGTCATGTCCTTGGTAAGTAACTGTACTCGCATATATGAGCGCCTCCTTCGATAAGTTGTTCTTACAAGAAGGCTACTCACATCCAAGAGTTCGTTGTATTTCTCATTTACGGCCGAGTCGGTCAGATTGCTGAACTCTGTGCCCTGGATCAGTATATTGCACAACACCTTGACGAATGCTGTCCTGATGTCGACATTGCCGTGGTAGCCGATGTTCAGGGAATGCTTGAGGCCGACATCGATATTTGCACTCAACAGATTGGACAATATAGTGATCGCTAACTCGGAGGCTGATGCGGTATCATCCCTGCTGACCCCAGTTGGCATGATGTCGCCCTTGTTGATTTCAGACGAGTCGTGATTGAGCAAGGACAAGAAGCGATTGAAGTAGGTATGAAACATCTGAGCCTTCAACTCACTCGCGCCTGCGTCCGTCTGCCCTTCGCCAGGTTGCAGCGGCAAGCGAAATGTGAGCTCTGCCAGTGATCTTAGGCAAGCTCGGTCCAAGTCCTTCTGCATTCGCTGGGCATCATCTGGACGTCCCAACATGACGCCCTGGTGTGGATCCCCACGAGGCGTTCGTGGGCGAGCAATCCAGCCAAATATGTATTCCAGCAAGTGGTTCCTGATACGCACATCATCCCTCAGATTAAGGTGCTCTTTTCGCCTATTGACAGTTTCGCATAGCTGACAGACTTTGATTTTCACCCTGAGTGTGCTTGTGCTGTCGGCCATACTGTCCATGAACTTGGTAAAGCTCAAAGTCAAGGCACCAAGATGTACAGATGATGCGGCGCCCAGATCTGAGGGGCTATCGAGTCGTTCAACAAGAGCTTTCAGGAGTGAAATTGCTTGCTCTGCAAACGCGACTTCAATGTCCTGAGCTTGGTCGCTTGGAGCTAAAGCTCCCGTGAAGAGAACCTCCAGCTCAGATTCGAGGGCCCTGAACATAGGTTGGTAGAGTGTGGGTGAGATGTCGCTAGACAGAACCTCCCGGGTCGCTTCTCGAACCCTGATGTTGTTGCAACCCAGTAGTTGAATACTCAGCCTCAGATACCGGTCAAGGAGTGGTTCCTCATGATTGTCATTAGGTAACTGGTCAATCCACCGCGCGCTGCTCAGTGTAGGTTCCTCAAGAATGATGGCGGGGTTGGCGACGCAGATGCCACCCAGAGATGCAAGAAAACCAGAGTGATTGCGCCATTCCGAAAATACCTTGTCTTCAATAGCATCTGCTGGTGTCGAGGAGACTTCCCTGGAGAGAAGCAACCACCTCTCAAATGCATGCTCCCACGCTGCGAGGATACCAATGGTTGGGTATTGCAGCCGTCTCAACAAGCCTCGCATGCGCTTTTGAAAAGCGACAAGGCCCGTGAAACGAAATGAACCAGACCCAAGCTCACGGAATATGTCACTGTTTCGAAGCAAAGGCGCTAGAACTTTTGCAGCTTGAGGGCTTGCTTCTGCAGCTTCGTTGGCCTCTAGTGAGGTGGCGACCAGAGACGTCACTAATCGACACGTTTCAACGTCAGCCGAACACAAAGCCACCAACAGGGTCGTTTCGGTCTTCGAGGCTGCTGTCGGAAGTTCAGGGATGTCACCGGGTACTTCAGATAGTTCCTAGTCAAGTTAGTGGTGGTTATTCAATCGGAAGCGAAAGCACTTACCCGCAGAGAGTTCAACAGCACAACTCTTGCAGCAAGATAGTCATAGATTGCCCTGACAGCTATGCTGCCTCCGCCTACCATTACTTGATCGCATAAGCTCACAATGAGCCGACAACTACACTCGAATCAGCTCGTTAAGAAAAGGAGCGGGAGGGAAAGTCACAGCGGTTTGCACGAGGGTGTCGAACTGACCTGCGCCTCCAGAAGCTGATCTTCAAGGTCGAAGAGTCGAGGGTGCCCTGAGATCTGAGATCCTCGATAACAGCACGGTCTACAAACAGCCGTTTCGCTACCCTAGTAGCATGTGCCCTTACGCCAGGGTCCCATGACAAGACAAGACACAGGAATGCCTCGAACATGCTGTGCGCTGGTGCTGTTGACCCTGGTTTTCTTTCTTCTACTTCGAGAAGTGACTGCGGGGAAGCTTCCAGGTAGTCAAGCACATTACAAGCCATGAGGGCCTTAGGGTGATCCAAGGCCTTTATGGTGATGTCGAGAGTCGAGTTATCTGACAACAGTCCAGCAATGTCCTGTAGTATTATCAGCCTTTCCGACCAGGATAAATTACGAATCTCCACTATCCTAGGCTAGTAATTGACATACCTTGAGCTGACTCAACATATAAGGAGTTGCTGTACCAAACAGTGCTTCGTACCTGTGGGAGTCGTTCTGTCTCGCAAGGTAACTGCAGCCCTGTATAACAGCTCGTCGAAAGCTCGTAGGTGTGCCCGAAGCAAGACAGGTCTCAGCCAGCGCGTCCAGGCCACTCTCAGGATTGAGTTGAGCTAGACCCACGAATGCTGCGCTCAGCAAGTCCTGCTCGAAGTGCGAACCGTCCGCGTTAGGTGCAGATCGTCGGAAGACTGCGTCCTTGACCTCATCCTGCACGTCGAGAGCAAAGCTCACGATGGCTGTGTCGTCCTCGGCATCAAAATGACGAGCAGCACGTAACAACAAAACTAGACAGTAGGCTGCTGCTTCATTTTTGTTACGCAATGATTTCCTCAGTCCGTCCAGGAATGCCGTCTTCTTAGCCATGCTGCTGCTCTTGGCTTCACGTAGATTGCTCGCAACCTCGAACACGTCAGGGAGCAAAAGAAGCAATGTGATTTGCATTGCGAACATCATGCCTTTCTTTCGACCATTATCCACAATAGCTTGTGTCATGTCAAAGAGCGTATCAACCCCACCATCAAGCCGCTTATGCAGTGTGTGCAACTGTACAAACTCATGAGGATGCCGTTCAAGCCAGTTAACAACCAGCAAGGGAAGTACAGCCGCGATTGCAGTCTGGAATGGCCTTCGGAGATGGAGATAACTGGAGCATATCTCTTGGATGACCTGGCCAAGTTTCTGGCTGTCTACCCAGTAGAAGGACATCAGGCGAATCGCGACTAGGTTGGCCCTGTCATCTTCGCCCACGGGAGGAGGCTGGCTAGGCTGTTGCTGAGCTACTCCAGTCGTCCGAATAGTGTAGACGACTTTCCTGAGATGATCGAAGACGCTGGTCCACGAGGAGGCTGTGAGATACTCCACAAGGGTCTTCGCATGACTTTCCACGGAAACTGGTGAAATGGTCAAATCGTATTTGTCAGTCGCGAGGACATCATCCTGAGAAAGACTGTCGGCGCCAGTCTCGAGCCGAGCATCTCGTTCTGAGTGACGAGAGCAACGGCCGAGGATGGTGTGCGCGGGGAGAACAAAGCCATCAGGGGTCGGATTGAGAAGGTTCCTCAGGACATTGAGTAGGCGCGAGACCAGGGAATCATCCAGGGGCGTGGGCACAACTTGCAGCGACCCACGCCTTGTATGGGTTTGCTTGACCAGTTTACGCAAACTATTGGAGCGGACGGCCTCCCAATGCGCGGCGCAACAGTCACTTGCCAGGGCTAAAACGTAGACTTCGGAAGAGACAACGTGGCTAGGATGTGAAGAGAAGCTCTTGTAACCTCGACCAAGCTCCTCAAGAAGGGTGATCAGCGAGTCTAGGATCGCTGCTATATTCGTGGCGCTAATCTTGACAAGTGTCACTCGGGTGCTAGCGACTATTTCGTCCTGATCTAGTTCGCGGGGTTGGGTTCCGGTACGATGTGGCAGCTGTCCAAAGGCAAGCTGTAAGCATATCAATGCCACAAGAGAGGGGACAAGGTTGATTTCATGGGGAGGAGACCGATTCACTCACTCGGGTGGCGATCCTGTCGACCAGACATCCGACGAGTCCTGCATCACCGTTCATCGCTGCTGGCCAAGGAAGCGTCGAAGTTCATACCGATTGTTCCTGGATATGGGGTGTGTTGGTAGGTCTTGTTGCTCAGGCCGGACATCTGGTGCGTGCAGGGTGTGTGTGTACACGACATACTGGCTAGATTGGGTGGGTCAGTGATGGGTGCGAGGGTCCACACTTGGCTGGCTTGGCCAGGTACCGTCGCCTTTAGGTACCTATCTAGGTACCTACGTGGGGAAAGGGGAATCATGCGGGGTGCGCATGGATATTGATTCAATCTAGACGACATGACATAGAACGCTGAACATGGCCGTGCGTCCTTCGTGTTGACTGGAAAAATAGCAACTCAAGTACTGCATGAAACCGCCAAGTTTGCCAAATTCGCCACGAAGCTCGCCATACCATGCAATGTGTCTCGGTAGCACTCGTCATACAACGATGAAGCGATATAGATCGAGATGACGGAGATCAAAGGAACATGTCTGATGGCAGCCTACAGTGGAAGCCCTATCTGGGTTGACTTTTATTCGCTAGTAGCCGCAAATTCGGGTTGTAACCTCTGCCAATCTCATCTCCGATAGGGCTGTTGCCTATCGCCATGGTAATTCTGACTACGTCCAGCTCCTCTTGCCTGGTAGCTTCCACGACCTCTTGATCCATAGTCTTCTCGGCCGGGATACGAGTTCTGGTATGGCGGAGATGCTTCGTGACTTCCATGAGACAGTCCATAGGTACTCGGGCGGCCATTGTTGAAGTGTGTTGGGGGGGGTGGGGGAGGAAGACCCATGCCAAAGCCAGGGTGACCTGGTGGAGGTGGTTGCCACGCTGAAGGCGGATGTGGTGCCTTCTGGGCGCCATAGTGGTCGCGGGAGGCGGAACCGTTCTGGTAATGTGAGGAGTGTTGTTGGGCCCTGCCTCCAGATTCTGCGTAGTGAAAGGCACCACGACCACCGTAGCCGCCTCCGCGGCCTCGGCCGCGCCCACCGTCATTATACCGTCCTGAAGGGGCGCCGCCCCAACCGCCTCGACCCGAGCGAGAGGACTTGTTCCTCAGCTGCTCTATGTCAGACCGACCAAGAGCTGTGGTAGGCATCTTCAGCCCGCGTAAGAGCATGGACTTGTGAGGGGCTGTAGTTGGAAATTCGTAATAAACACTGTCATGTTTTTTTTCCTTCGGTGAGCTTCGGGTGTATCTGACATATTCGTTTAGGGTCAAACATACCTGAGGGATCGGTCGTAGTCCAAGCTGGGCATTGACTTCCTGTCTAAAGGATACTCCAAGGACCCGTGCGGCAGATAGTCGGCGATCTTCTCAACTTGGCCAGTCATGCCTTCACTGGTCCGAGGATTCAACCCGAAGGTGGGCGCGCCTTGCTTCTTGGAGTAGAAATGACTCGTGATGTCTTCATAAAGCTCGTGATGCGCGT
>NW_003315037.1:14700-110637 GCF_000150825.1 Verticillium alfalfae VaMs.102
ATTCGCGGCATGTCAATGAAAGGAAGCAAAGCAACACCTTGCCAAGCAAACTTTTTGCCATTGAGGTCAATCTCGAACTCTTGGGGGTAGAAGTCTATGACTTCGCTGTCCTCGTTGAGCATGAGATCATGAAAGACCTCTGGAAGTGCACGGCGAGATGCAGCTGGCATAACACTCATGAGTTGTTCAAAAGGCTTCGAGATTCGCCCCTTCTCGAAGCTAATCTCGATCTTGTCCAAGTCGGCAAAATCAGCCGCGAATGGCGCATAGTGGTAGGGATAGTACCAATCCCAAGACGGGCAGCCTTGATAGTAATAGAGAAGCACCCAGCAAAGCCCCTCAACATAGGCTTGTGCGACCTTATGACGAAAGGCGATGTCATTACGATCGACGTGGAACTTTTGCTCATAGTAGCGGTCTGCGTAACCTTCTTCCCACATTCGAACGTGATCTATCGCAGCCTCTTCCGCGGCGGACGGTCCGGTATTGGGTGTTAATTGCGATGGGCCGTCCAGAACATCCGCCTTGCGTTTCACAACAGAGCTTGCTGCGGCTGCACCTTCTTCGGCTACAGCAGGTACTTCGACTTTTGGATGGGTTGTTGCGTCACCATTTGCCGATTTGCCCTGGGCTCCCGATGCTTGGATTCGATCCCTGATGACATTGGCGGCGCTTTTGTTGGCGGCATTCGCGTTGATGTTGGCGTTCGACGAGCGCCCAACAACCATGTCATGTGTCACAGCGCTGGGGTCAGCATTGGGGAAGCCAGAGACAGGAAACAAGGCCAGCCCGGAGGATGCGTTGTCCATAGGTGGTTTGCCGCGCCCGCGCCCGCTGGCGTCGGCACGGCCTCCTCTGCCACTCCGCTCGTCCTGCAGCTTTCTCCGCTTGGCGTTGGCTTCTCGGCGATCTTCCTGCTCTTTTCTCCGCTTGAAAATGGCGTCCTCCTGCTTCGCCAAGCCGTCCATGATGAGCTGTACCCTCTTCAGATCGATGTGGCCGTCCTTGGTAACGTAGCCACCCATATGAGGCAGATTTTCTTTCCAGATGGTCGTTAATGCGTCTATACCATTCTCTCGGATCTCTAGGGCCGGCAGATGTGGTAAAAAGTCATTGCCCACGAAGCAGCACATGAATACCCAGTCATCTATTGCGCGCTCGAGATCGAATCGAAACGGCAAGTCAGGTACATCAAGCTCAATAGCGAGGTACTCTCGAAATATGGATACGTGAAGCCATATGAAAGGCTTCAAGGCTACAGCCTTGTCTTGCTCGTCATATTCGCCGTCTTTGTCTTTGGCCTCGCCTTTGCAAACGCGCGCATCGTGTCCTTTTTGACCGCATATTTTGCACATCTTGGCCTTGGCATCTTGTGCGAAAACATCCTCTCGCAGTACGCGGAAATGTGGCTCATGGGTAGCAAGACCCAGCATGATCAGGTCGGCGTCCAGGCCATAGATGACATGCCGGGTATTGGGGTCGTAGTCTGGCGAGCCTCTTTGAGAGCGGACGTAGTTCATGATCTTGTGCTCTCCTTCGCCTGGAACTGTAGCGTCGGAGATGATGATTTTGAGTCGAGCCCAAGCAGGATCAGTATTAAGCTTGTATGCGCACCAATAACGCAGACTGGTTGCAAGTGTATCCATGAAGGGTGTGCCAGGTGTGATCGAGTTTGAATCAAAAGCCTTCTTGTTCATGCTTTCAAGGGTCTCAGGTGGCAAAATGCCACCATTTTGTTGTTTGAGAAGCTTGAGAAGCTCCTGCTTGTCAACCTCTTTCTCTTGGGCTTCTTGTGCAGAGCGAAATCGGCGCGATCGCTGTTGGTTCATCTTTGCTCGTGGCGCAACACCGTCTGAATTATTGTCAGTTCTGTAAATATCTGGATCGTGGCGGTTATGAGTGCCTTGATGACTTACCAACAGCGATCATGAGTAGTTTCCGTGGCCTGACCATGTTCACTACTCGATCGGTGTACTTGAAAACCTCGAGCATCATCTCCTCCTCATCCTTGGGGGCAGGGCGATCCTCTGGATGCGAGCAAGGGTGAACGATACCGTTCATGTCAAGGTAGAGATTGTCCTGTTCTTCTCCATTTGGATTGGGACCGGTGGTCTCTACCGGAATGGTCGTCCCGTCTTCCATTTGTAGCGGCTGATCCTCCACTACAGGCGAGATGATTTTCGGGTACTTGTTCGATAGCCATCTGAACGCAGCTGGAATGCCCATTGTGACGGTGTAGTCGCGCGAGTCGCTGAGACCTCTGGTTGAGAGTGAATGTACGTGGGCGACGTCGGGATATAATCTCTGGTGACGGGAAAGCTTCTGTTAATTTTATCGACGTAGTCTTGCCGCGTACTGCGAGGTGGGTGCGGCGCCGCGTGTGTGGAATTGCTGTCGCGAGCGGCGTGATAGTCTTGCAAGACGAGAACGAGGACCTGGAAGAAGTGGAGTGTAATCGCACGGCAACCTTTCGTCGTCCGAATCAAATTGATGACTGCCTCTGCAGTCCTAAACAGCTTTTCGTAGTCACGCGTGCCATTTGCGCTAGAGGTTTGGCTGTTGGTCGCATTGGGATACCTACGAGTGAGATAAGATTATGCTTAGTAATATGGGATCTCGAGCACTGACAAGACACAGTTGGCAGCATACCTAAATCGCTAAGTGTATATAATGTATGTACATAGGTAGCCACGCTGCACATGGAACCTTGCTCAGAAGGCTTGTAAGTGGTCATAGCACCTTTGCTGCAGAAAAAAACTAGAACGCGCAGGTAAGAGAGGCACCGTGATACCTAAGGGAGGTATCGATAGGTAGATAAGTGCCCACCTCGATCAAACTTAAACAAGATTCAACTGACCAGACGCCCCGTTAATGCGATGAGAATCCATGCCCAGCTCGAACACGTAGCATGGGATTTGTAATGCATGATTTGATCAACTGGGGTTGCGAAGCAACCTAAATGTGGGATACCCTATCGAGTAGACGCGAACTGCTGGCTCCCGATCGTGACATTGTGCCTTGGAGCAAGGTAGGTAGACAAGTAGGTAAGTTCGCTCCACTCCAATATTCTCTAAATACCACCTGTCGTGCGCCAAGTTGTTTTCCCAGAGCTACGGAGCTTTGCCATTGCGCTAGCTGTTCAATGTTTATAGATGAACCCTACGAAGTCGAGTCCAGGCCTAGGCGGCACGTTGCATATTGACAACTTGCTAATTTGTTTGGCACCAGCCCGGGTCGCAAACCTACGGTCACCGAGCGTTGCCATAAACGTGAACACAGTCATCTGTCTGGAACGACTGATTCTCTCGAGGGGCCTGCACGATCTCGATTCATCTGCATGGAATGGTAGTAACCCAGCCCTCATCGATTCTCGCGACTCTAGACCGCAACGCGCCATTCACGCCGCCAAAGTCGCGTTGACGAGGAAAGCAACAAGGGGTGCAAAGGCACAAGAGACATCATGTTCTCCTCTATTTCAACAGCTCCGGCGAAACAGTCGGTTAGCGATACCATATCCGTCCTAAGTGGTCGCCTGAGCTCAGCAACATTGTTGGAAGATCGACGTGCAGCCATTCTTGGTCTTCGTAGCTTTGCCAAAGATTTTCCCGCCACAGTTGCCTCAGGGGCGCTTCGAAGCTTGATTGGCAGTCTGAGTAACGACGGGGAAGATGTTGATACAGTCAAGGTCGTGTTGGAAACACTGCTGATGCTGTTCAGTCCCAACCAAGACAGCCCAGAAGCTTCCGATGAGATCGTTCTCTGGCTAGCAGACGAGTTCACGCAACGCCAGGATAACATCACTCTTTTGCTTGATTTCCTCGAAGGAGCAGACTTCTACTCCCGACTGTATTCTCTGCAGCTTCTGACGGCAATCTTGGCAGCTCGTGCAGAGAGGACCGAAGAGTGCGTCCTAATAGCACCACTGGGAATCTCTCGCCTCGTAGCCGTTCTCGATGACCAGCGCGATGCCATTAGGAACGAAGCTATCACTCTCTTGACATTTCTTACCCCCTCATCGGCGGACATACAGAAGCTAGTTGCTTTCGAGAACGCATTTGACAGGTTATTCTCTATTATAGCACTGGATGGATCATTGGCTGATGGAGGTCGAGTTGTCGAGGATTGCCTAATCCTCTTGGCAAATCTATTGCGGGCGAACGCATCGAACCAGTCCCTTTTTCGCGAATCTGGTGGAGTCAAAAATCTGGCCACCTTGCTGCAAGGTGTCTTACAAGGACAAGCAGCTGTGGCTGATGATGTCGCAGGGTGGGTTCAAGCACAACGGGGTCGTAACATTTATGCCCTTCTTGCCGTGGTTCGCCTCCTACTTGTACATGGTGCTGTTGGCACTGCCCAAAACCAGTTGGCATTATGGCAACATGGCTTGCTTTACCACGCCCTTCGTCTTTCTTTCAGTGCCGCGGTACAGACGCCAGTCAAAGCCGAGGTTCGTTTCCCCACATACATGCCGACTTGTTTAGGCCGTTCGTTGATCTATTGCGTAGGCGCTTGTGACATGTGCCGACATCATCAAGGGCAATACGACTCTACAGGAGAGCTTCGCACAACTGCAAGTCCCCTCTCCCCTTTCTCAACCCAGCTCAGGGGCGAGAGACGGGGGTGGCCCGGATAACGATCCCGAAGTATATGTCATTGACGGACTACTTGATCTGACCCTCGCAGTCTCGGCCAATGACATGTTTGACGTGCGAATTGCAGCCTGTGACTGCCTCAAAGCCTACTTCTTTGATCACGCAGAGATACGCCTTCACTTCCTCAAACGAGCAATTGAAGGCTACAAAACGGGCCTTGACGAGACAGCTAATGTGCTCGCTGTCCTGCTTCGGCCCTACAACGACGACGCCATTGTCAATCCTTACCGCCCCTGGTTTGCTGCCATAATCACCTTCCATCTTCTCTTCAACAACCCTGAAGCAAAAAGTCTTGCCATGGCAGTTACTGAGGGTGATGCAGAAGATGGCGAAGAAATAGTCACTAGTATTCAGTCTGTTGCTGCTCATCTCCTTTCCGGGCTCGGTCGCGAACAGGACAGCCGGGTTGCGACTGGATATTTGATCCTCCTTCTCGGTTGGATGTTTGAGGACCTGGAGGCTGTCAACGACTTTCTGGCCGAAGGCAGTAATATACAAGGCCTGATACAGGTAGCCGTCCGGCCTGGCCAGCTGACGAAATCATTCAAGGACTGTGTGCCATGATTCTGGGTGAAATTTATGAGTTCTCGACCAAGGACTCCCTATTCCCCAGAGCTAGCCTTCACGCAATCCTACTCTCTCGGCTGGGAAAGGAAAAGTTCATTGACAGACTTAGCAGGTTGCGGACCAACCCATTGATGCGCGACTTTGAAGTGCTCCCTCAGAAGCTTGATCCATCCTCTCCGGGTCGACTGCCTGAAGTGTTCTTTGATATCACTTTTGTGGACTTCTTCAAAGATAACTACAGTCGGATATTGCGGGCCATTGATCGAGATCCTGGCTTGGAAATTCCCGTATCAGCAAATGGAGTGCAACAAGGCATTTCGCGAGATCTGGTGGACTCCCTACGCGCCCAGCTAGGAGAGAAAAGCAAAGCGCTTGATGAGTTACATATGGCCTCCACTACTCTTGAGAGGCAGCTCGGGCAAGAACAGGCAGACCATCGGAAGAGTCGAGAAAATGCAGCCGTTGATATTGCCAAGGTCAATGCCGCGGTTGATGCCGTTCGGCGAGACCATGCTGCTGAGCTAAAGTACGTGTCATTGTCACCAACCTTGAAGCCCTACTAAGCCCTGGTCAGTAAAATGCGTCAACAGCTTGCTTCCGAGCAGGCTGAGCACGCTCGGCAACTGAAGCAAGCGATCCAGTCTAAGGAAGTCGAGTTGGAGTAAGCACATCAAGCGTGGCACCCTGAAGCAACAATCAACTGATATGTACAGGGCTGAGCGTCGCAAACTAGTTTCGGTTCAGGAAGATTACAAAAGGCAGATCGATTATACGAAAAAAACGAGCGAGGCCGAGTTAGAGTAAGGTTTCAGCCGAAGCCGACGCAGTCTCGAGGACTAACTGCAGTAGGAAACTGCGACGAAAGATGGCCTCACTTGGCGACGATCATGAAAAGCAACTGAGCAAAGCCAGTGAAGCTGCAGAAGTTGAGGTTGGCAGACTCAAACGTCGTGCCGACGCCGAAGCCGCGGATCTACGCGCCACTATCAGCAGGCTAGAAGTCGATCTTATGAAGGTATATACGACCGTGCTGCGTCGCTGTCGAGCCAACGCTAAGGAACATGCAGACGAACAAAAATAAAGCGCAGGAGCTTCATACACTTCAAGAGGAGCATACCGCGCGACTAAAGCTGACACAGCAACAGAGCTTGGCCAAGCTCGAGAAGCAGATTGACCTGGTGGAAGAGTCTGTCAGCAAATGTGCGCGCCTCGAGAAAGAACTGAATGAAACCAGACAGGACAGCCTCAAGGTATGTAGTGTCTATCATGAAACGTAGATGGCCTTGGGCATATGATGTTAACTGATCGGCACAGATTGCAGCCAACCTAGCGGAGGTTACTGACGCCAAGCAAGCGATACAGACAGAATTGGACGACCTGCTAATGGTATTTGCCGACGTCGAAGACAAGGTCAGCAAGTACAAGGCACGTATTTCTATGCTGTGCATTTATGCATTGAAGCGCTAATTATTTCAAGGCTCGGTTGAGGAAGATCGGACTGGAGGTCTCTGATGGCGAGGATGAAGAAAGCGAGGACGAGAGCGAAGACGGGCAGGAGCAGAGCGACGATGATGTCGAAAGTGAGGACGAGGCGGGCAGCGGGCGAGTGACAGCGAGTCGCAAGACTGCTTGAGACCCCCAAACAGCCTATCAAGGATATCGGCACGACACAAGGCTTACTTGAGTGGGCGGCTTTGGAAAAGAATGAAGGTTTGTCTGGAAAGCCATTTGTTTCGGCGTCAGACTCTGCAGCTTCAAAATGATCCTGAACTACATAGTGATCCCCGAATCCCCGCATTTCCGAAGCCCCAAGCTTCTTGTCTCACCGCAACTTCCACGTCTGCGACATCTGTTCTGTGTCACCAGTCGTCCATGTAGTGGAAATCCTCAGCGCTCTAGGGTTATCCTCAGGCGCCTTGAAGGTGACCTGGCCTGACACCTTCGTGTCACACTTCACAGCAACGGATCCCTTACTCTGATCCGCTAGCAGGAACCCCTGTTTCCAGTGAGTGTCAGGTCCGTATGGTCCGGTGGTGAAGACAACGGGCGACTGATCCTTGCCCGCCCTGGGTTTGGCCTCAACTCCAGGTGGAATGGTCTCCGCCCTGGTTTTAGTAAAGAAGCAGTCAAACCAGATGAGGAATCCGTCGAGTGCGACAATGTCGCGAGATAGAGTCGAGTTCCACTGCGCAGTAAAGTTCAGCTCTTCGGCTTTGACTGTATGAAGATCAAGGTATGAAATTTGAGCCGGCGCGCCGCAAATGGTCGAGGAGGGCCAAATGTCGATGCGGGCTTCGTCGTAGATTCCGGCCTTGAGGGCCTTCATGTCGAAGCCGTAGACGTCGTCCCAGAAGGAAACATGGTCCGCGACGAACTCTGGGTCTGATACTGGCGCCACCCATATGGTAGACACGCTAGGGACTAATATGCCATCGGGCCTCAGATATTTGTCCCTAGCATAAAGGACGCTAGGTAACATGGCTTCGTAGAGAAGACAGTATCCCATCCACTCGCTGATGATGATGTCTACACTGTCGACAGGAAGGCTGATATCCTCGATTCTGCCCTTGAGCAGGGTGATAGTGTCGGACAAGCCGTTGTGGTAAACATTTTCGCGTGCTTTGTCAATGATATCAGACTTGTCGACAGCGTACACCATTTTAGCACCAGCCTTGGCACAAAACATGCTAAGAATGCCTGGCGGTGGGTTAGATTGCCAACGAAGCACGCTATACTCTGCTAAGGACTTTGATCTTACCAGTGCCGCAGCCAATGTCAAGAACGACCTTGCCCTTGAAAAGTGCTTTGTTCTCGTAAACGAAGTCACGGTAGGCATCCGTACGAACAACGTCCTTGAGCATAGTCTCGTGGATATCTTGGGTCAAAGGATCAGCGAGTCTGATTTGAATGAAGACGACAGCCGTGCAGAGTGAAATACCACCCATTATCAGCATACGACTCCCAGTAATACTGCGACTGGTCTCGGGGCGGTGCTGCGGGGCCAGGATCGGTGTCGTCGCCCCAGCGGTGGTCCAGTGTCTGCTCCACGGCAGTGCGGTAGTTTGCAAACTGCGCTTTGACGGCCGCCAGTTCCCGCTCTAGCTCGCTCTTGCTGGCGAGGAGCGACTGTGTAGATGGCACCTCACCTGCCAAGACGGAGCCCTCCTTACTCAACGGCTCAACATGGTCATCAACATGCAGCTCGTCTAGAGACATGATGAGAGCATCATCTTCCACAACGGGTTTCAGATACTGGTCATGATCAATATCCTCCAACCGGATGGGTACAGGCAGAGAAACACCGTCAAGTACCCTCTGACGGACTAGTACTCGTGTTAGCAAGATGTGCAAGATGTGCAGGATGTGCTATCAGGCGTGTGCGGAGGCTCGAGCTGGACATGGGTATGGACACACTGAAGTTGACAAGCCTGACGCTTCCGTGGAAGTCAAGGGCTAGGCGTCTCTGGGCTCCAACAAAGTCGAAGTCGTATTGCTTCTTGCAGTGCTCCAGCATGCTGGTGACGTCGGCGAAGACGGCGTCGTCCAACAGGGAAACAATGGCGAGTGGCTCTTCGTGATCCGACTCGGCGTCATCCCAGTCGGCATCGCTGCCGCCAGAGCTGTTCGATTCTGTCGAGCTCATCGCTTCGTCGTTTCTCAGCTTGTTCTGGGCCATGACTGGAGAATGCGCTGGTGACAGGCTGACGCAGTTGAGGCAGTTGGGCGCAAACTTGACCATGTGCGATGTGGTGGGGTCTAACTTTGCGCCAGCAGGCCGCACCAACTTCGGGGTGTCGAACAACTGGATGGGGACTTGAGAAAAAAACAGGTCCTCTTACCTCCAAAACCCCAAGTGGTACCCTAGGTAGGTACGTTCACTACAACTCATCTTTTCCACAGCAAGCCAGTGAGAGCTGGTTATGAACTCACAGAGCTCCTAGGCTAATCTGCTCCACTTACCCACCTTTGGGCTTCCACAGGCCAGTGAGTGAGGGCCAACTCAAGACCAACCAACACAAGTCCGGATTTTCACCTCCATAACTCAATTTGTCATAGCTAATACATCGTTTGTAACCGCTATTTCCAAATTGAAGTATCCTACCAACACTGTACAGGTGCGATGGCCGCTTGGACGTTATTGTCTGTTCTTGGCCTCTTTTTCTCGGCCCAGATTGTGCGGGCTAAACATCGATCATGCATCTGCTCATCCAGGTATCTGATCTACAGTTATCTGGCAGACAAGGACAGCGTTTCGTGGCTGACGAACCACCATAGATTTGTTATGGACAGATTTCTGGATGATCTATACTTTTTCCGAGTTGGCCCGCCACATTGGCTTCTCCTGATTCTGTCAAGACTTGACCATGGGCAGGTACCACGAGGGCCCGACTGCCGGATGCTGCAACTGGGAATGGGAAAAGGCAGCTGGAGACCTCATTCAGCTCGAAGAAGGCGTACTGAGAGTTTGCAGGATCAGATTTACGACGCTGAGGAATCCCTCGCCGAGGATAAAGCCAGATGCAAGGACGATGAGAGACGTTTTTGATCGATCTTGTCCACTACCGAATCGACCAGAGGACCAGTACCAGTTGAGCAGACCACCCAAAACTCGCGCGAGCGTGAAAGATGGAACATTATACATGCCTATGTCGATGTCAGTTATTGTCGGCCGATGTGGTCAGCCCCCTGGTCCATGGTTTTAGCCAAACATACCGACGGCAACAGCAATCCCGCCGGGGATGAATGGCCTCCAGCCCTTTTCGGGCGACACAGCAGCCCTGATAGCAGTTGTAATTGCAAAGACAATACCGAAGCCAGTTGCCCACTCTCGCGCCATATTTGGCAGGCCTTCGCCTGTCACCAATCTTGCTGTGAATATCCATACGTAAGCTGTCGGCACCTGCAGCAGGCTACCAGGGATTGGGTAGACGCTACACAGTGGATTAGTTCTTCTTGCATTTCCCATTGAAGAATTGCAGGCAGTCCGGGATACTGACGCGGTATAAAGTCGATACACAAAAGCGCTAACTACAGCACCAGCCGTGGCCCCAATGATCTGACCGTAGAACTGCGCTTGTGGTGCCGCACCTAGCAAGTGTCCCGTCTTCAAGTCCTGCATCAGCTCCCCAGCTTGTAAAGCTCCCTTGACCCCTGTCAGTATAGGATCGGATTGGGCCCGATTTAGACCAGATGGTGAGTCTAGGAAATTCTTACCGCCTCGGACACGGCACCCGCGACAAGGTTGATTAGAACACTGGTCTTGTGAGACTGTGGGATGATTATGGCGAAGAACAACTGTGCCAGCTTGCTGATTCCCGAAACCGGATTCAAATCGGTCTCACCAAGCGCTCTTACCCCCATGATGCTGAGGACAAGTGCTAGTAGTACTGCGGCAATGTTGGCGTAGAGTGGAACGAGATTGCCGAAGACAATGCGTACGGCAACTACGCACAGTAAAATTGACGCGAAAAGGCCGACTGTGACCGTCTTGCCGCCAACTTGTTGATCTGGCGGCGCGTCCTCCACATCCTCCCCAACTGGAACGTGACGGTCCCGGGAACCGTTCCCAGATCCAGAAGACTCAGATGATGCATTTTGACCGAGGAGAGGATCGTTATCGTCGTAGTCTTCTGATTGGAGGGCGGAATATCTCCTTGAAAACTGGCGCGGACTACCTGTCGCCAACGACCAGACGCCACGCAAGCTACTGCGTAGCGTGACGGGGGGCTTATTGACGTTCAAGCGGGAGAACAGCGACCGAACAACCAGGTGTGCTAGGTTGACCACAGCATCTGCGAGCATGATGGCCAAAGAAGTCCACAGAATCCAGCCTTTACTGCCAGTCTCCCAGTCGCCGACCGCGCCCGGGGCCCAGCCCCGTGACTTAGCCAGTGGCGACAAAATGCCCCAGCCGACAAAAGCACCCAGCAACATATGTAGTGTTGTTTCTGGGCCCATGATGATTCCTTGTCCAATATAGGCAGGGCTGGGATTAAGCGTCCATAGCCATGACTGAGCTATAGCGGTGCCAAAGATCGGGATGTTGCGGATGGAGGGAAAAAAGAATGTACAGAGTGTGTAGACCCCTGATACTACGAAGCATGTCGCGAGCAGGCGCACGTTCTCCGCCCAGGTCGTGGATGGAGCATCCTCTGAAGCATCATCGGTCTCGTCGTCAGCAGGTGGCACAAGGCTCGCAAAGCCACCAGCTGCCGGCGAGTCTACTTCGGACGATGTCGCCGGCTTGTCTTTGCCGTGGAGCACTCCGATGAGGACCGCTGTGCTGAAGCCACTTGGGAAACGTAGCCTTTCGCGAATGATGACTTGTCGTCGTCTAGTAAACGTCGTGTCAGAGGAGGCGACTGCAAAAGCTTGGGCAAGATGCGTGTCTTGTCTAAGGGCTTACAGGGGCACAGCGAATACAACACCAAAGTAGCAGAGACCAAGAGACCATACAATGAGTTTCCATGCCTCGAGGGTGATCGGCCCCTGCTCTTCGGGCGTGAGGAGATAATTCATCGCTGGCAGCTTTCACGAGGTCAGCGGTCTCCGAACTGGTGGTGCATATACTTGGGAGCTGCCTTGGTCTAGGTTGCTTTCCACAACAAGACAGGCAGACGAAACGTACCACTCCTACGAAACCACAGCCCAGTGGCATGATAGCCATACTTCCAGCCACTGTTTGGACGAGAACATTCTCGACCGGACTGAATGGGTAACTTAGGTGGCGCGCAAGTGACCGAAATAAACCAAAGCCCATCAAACTAGCCGGCATGGTCATGGTACTGACCCATCCCGTCTGCAGGCCAAAATACATGTTGGAGAAACAAATGACAAGGCCAACCGCAAGTCCTGCGGCCACACCTCGAAACGTGAAGCTGTGCCCATGAATCTGCGGCGATACCTTTGTTCTGCGGCCTTCTGGACTGCGAAGGCCAGGACTTGACTCAGGTACTGGCTCAGGTACTGAAGGAAGCAAGCGTCGACGAGCGTCGTCGCTGTCGCTGCGAGCGGTGCTGTCCCGACGCGACATCATGTCCTGAGATAATTGGAAACGCTGTTCAA
This sequence comes from Verticillium alfalfae VaMs.102, assembly GCF_000150825.1. Lineage (NCBI taxonomy): Eukaryota > Fungi > Ascomycota > Sordariomycetes > Glomerellales > Plectosphaerellaceae > Verticillium > Verticillium alfalfae. The sequence goes on from NW_003315037.1 coordinate 26,985, forward strand.
AGAGCGTCGGATATTTTATACAAAAATCATGCTAACATGGACCACAGGCAAGCTGAACGAACGGCGGTAGCTGATGCGAGCGACGCAGATGTGTATGAGGTATGAGTGGAGAAGGCACATGATGATGATAATTACATTAGGTATTGAAGCGGGACAGGGCGCGTCACGACGAGTGTCGCCCGGACCTCTTTTGGACCCACTTCAGTGCTAAGGGTACCTCACCTAGGTACCTGGGTAGGTGTACCTTTCAAGGGGAGGTGGCTTAACCCGAAGCCAGCAACCTGTGGCACGACGCCATCGTTTCAAGGACGCAGGTACTGACACCAGCCGAACAGGGGCACTTCCCCGCCATTCCCAACATAGGTACTTGATGTTTTCAGACAAAGGAGACGCAGCATCACAGGACGTTCATCAAAATTTATCGTTTTCATGCTGTTTCCCCAACTACCCTCCCTGAGCATTCTGATCATTAAATGTTCTCACCCCAGACATCGTTAACCCACCGCTGACGCCTAGAACCCGAAGCTGTCCAGCAGCGAGCTCGAGTCTGGTTCTTCAAACATTGTGGGTGGAGGTTGATGTCTTCCCGACTGTCCCTTTCCAGATTCGGCCATTCGTACCTCGTTGCGCAAGCTTGAAAAAGGCATGTCATCCACCACGAGAGAACTTCGCCTCCTCAGAAGTTTCAGCGGGTTGGCCTCGCCTCCAAGCAAGGATCCTGTCGTTGCTGCCGGCTGAGGGAACTCCCAATTACGGACTGGTCGACGCAAGTCAGAGCCAAGACTTTTCTCGCTCGGGTATAACTTACCAAGATCCAGACCAAGAAGATCGCAGCCCATCCGATCAAACAGCTTGGCACTGTGAAGAACAAACTCCCATTCAATCCGAGGGGTTACTTTGGATGCTCCTCGAAGGGTCTGCAAGGTCTTCTGTCGAAGCTGCGAGTAGAGCACTACCAAGGCTGGGTCATCGGTCAGGAACAACTTAGACCTCAAGTCGGGTACGACTGGGGTCTCTAGAAGAGTGTATACGGGCGTCTGCCACAACACGTCAGTCATGATTCGAAGTCTTCCTCAAGAACCGTGACTTACAATCAGCGACCTGACGGCCATATCTTTGCGACCGAGCATCCAAAACGCCCACGAGGCAAGCCAGCGATTCCCCTCGCGAGCTGCGACATTGAGGACTTCGTCCTCGAGGAGTTTCCGAAGGACTGGACCGTTGTCACCCTCGTACACTCGGGCGATGGCAATAGCAAGTTGCAAGTCCTTGAGCTGGTGCAGACAAACATTGACAGCGTCTGTTAGATGGTCCGCCAATAGAAAGAATGCCGCTGCATATTCTGTTCTTCTTGTCAGTTCCCAGTGGTCAAATCGGCGCACCATGTAGACGCACCAAATCTGCGCTTGCTCAACAATGCGTATGCATTCTTAAGTGCTGTCGTTCGCCATTTCGGGTCTTCGAAGTTATTGGCCAGCAGGCGTTGTGTAGCGCCTTGCTCCTTGTTCCAGCTTGCCATGCGCCAAAGCCCTTGAAGCACAGTTTTCTTCTTCAAAGCTAAATAGTAGAGACTGCAGTCAATTGGGTTTTTCATCTCGCTCTTGGTATACTCATTCCGAGCGATGATCTCGAACTGGGTCCTCTAAATATTCGCATTATTGTCAGCTGCAAAAGTCAGGCGAAGAACCTACAGAGACCTACCATAGCATTAGTGTCAGTCAGCCACATGAATATGCCACTTTCCCTGGCACTTTCCCAAAGAAGCGACCCATGATACTGTCGTATCACAAAATCCACCAGAATGTCCTGGCTGCCAGAATGAAATGCCCACACGATCTCCCGCCAAGAAATATTGACCTCGCTAATACGCCCTTTGCGCAAGGCGTGTTGGCGAAGGAAGAGCATGAACCTAGCGCCATCCTCGTCTAATGAGCGACGGTGTTTGTCGACCAAGCCTACACAATCAATGATGTCGGCTAGTTGCATTTGCTCTTGTCCTGACAACTGTGGGAGACCGACCTTGGTCAGTCGCTCATTAATAGCCGCAGCAACATCCTCCGTGAAGGTTTCTTGCATTGGATCATCCGAGGCACCGCGTTTTAAATAGGAATCGGATTGCTGCTTGGCCACTTTTCCCGACAAAACCTAGGTACATGCATGTTAGAATTCAGTCGTATCGAAGTTGGTACACTGTACGCACCGTGTCCATGTAAAACATATCAAGTTTCATGCCGAGATAGTCGTCAATATGCTCGCCTGGAATGTGATACTTGAATGTTTGGTGTAGCGCGAGAAGGATCTGGTGTACCAAGGTAGTCTTTCCCGCCAATATACATTGGCTCAGAAACTGGGGATGAAATATCGGCAATGGCCCGTTGAGTCTTTGTACAGCCTCAAACAGGTCCCAGACACCATCTTTTTTCTGCGGCAGCCTCAAGGTACTGACCTTGGAATCGGCGAGACCAAAGCTTCTCCCATAAATCAGCATCTGATTACCCGCACCGACAACGAGATGGCCGTCCCCAAGCCAAGCAGAGTCACCGATTGGATGAGGAGTTAGCTCGCGTATGCTAATTTCTCTGATCGGAGCCCAGGCAGGGCCTTTATTGAGGTAGTCAAAACGCATTTGCGATAACAAGACAACCCGGTGTTGGAAGCCAACAGCCAGAATAGACTGCGAATCTGGGGTTGAGGTCCAGTCGAGATCTCTGATCGTGTGGTGGGCCTCGTAGTCTTGGGAAAATTCAAGGCGGGCACCACCAATATCCCAGATGGATAATTGCGATCGCGAAGAATCAACAAGGGCTGCCTTTTTGAGCGTGCTACCGCTCACGAGCGCTGGGTTTGCAAGACCAGTCTCCGAACAACAGGTTGACAGCCACTCTACGCGCTTGTCAGCGTCGTCAATACGTGCTGTCCAAAAGTCAACACGACCTGACTGAGTGTAGGAAATGGCAACGTCCTTGGCAAACACATCCAAGAAACCAGTCGTAATCGGGGAAGACCCTGCGGGATCAACAGGCAATACGTAAGCAAGCCCCTCAATATTTCGCAGCTCAAATCTGCAGAACTCCATGAGAGTCGCTTCACGCGAGCCCTCCTGAGACGCTGCATCTGGCGCCATGTATGGTGGCAAGTCGAGTTGCCACACAATGCCCTTCTGCTCTGAAGTGATTGTGGCAATATGGACGGTTCTATAGTCGTCTCGATGGTGTCTTGGTAATTTCAGGAGGCACAGAGGCTTTCCAGAGAGCTCATACGGCTGGTGGCACATTGCAATCGCCTTTTGACGGCGACAGTCCCATACGGAAATTGTCTCATGCTTCAGGAACACAACAAATCGACCTTTCCGAAGGACACATATGCGGTGTATATGACCCGCCTCCGGTACGACGCTTTGCCGGGATAGTCCAGAGGTCGCTCTGCCCCCAGAATGTGTCCAGACAACGCTCTCTCCATCAGCTGTCCTTGATACGACTGATCGCCCGCTGTAATTGCGAACTATTTTCTCGATCGGTGACGAATGGCCGGACCAAGTACATCGATTATCAAATTGATGACAAGCAAGATCAGGGTCGATTAAATCCACCAGGTCAGTCTCGAAAATGCGAATCCTGCCATTAAACTCATGGACTAAGATTCGGAGACGACCCGTGTCGCGAGCGCAGTATGCCTGGACTTCAACATGAAGATCGTGCGTTATAGAAGGAAAGTCCTGCCGTGGGGTAAAGTCCTGTGAGTTGATGTGCGCGACGCTGGTTACTTTGAGCTTCTGTGATCTGGAGCCAACATTCTCTAAAGCCAAGGCGGACATGGTATCACCATCGCCGAGAACAAAGCAAAGTTCTGGGTTCCTATTCGCCACCCCGATCAGACGCTGCACGGCCGCCTCTGGCAGTTGCTCACCCGACGGGTGCCCCTGAACCGCCTTTTCGGCAGCAGCGGCAACTTCTCTCCCATCAAGGATAAACAGCACCGGGGCCGAGGAGAGCTTGGACGCTGACCTTAAGGCTTGACCCTCTACAGACCAGGCAAGGTCCACCTGTGCCCACAGATGGAGTTGCTGGTTCGAGTGAGAATCGTACCCTGTCCAGATTCGAAGAACGAAATCAATACATGTGGTGTACAGAATGTTGTCGATTGTTTGTTCTGTATGATATGGTTTGCGCCACCGGATATTCGTCACCACGTCGGGATGAGGTAGACACGCAAGGTCGAAACAGACCTCATCTGCACCATAGGTAAGCCTTCGCCAAACCTTAACGATTGTATCGTGAGATCCAATGACGGCGATGTAGGCGGAGTCGAAAGAAAGCTGTGCAGACTTTGCGTCATTTGGTAGTGCCTTCTCCCAGAAACACGACGGGGCTGCTGAGGTTGTAAGGTATAGACGAAGGGTCGATGCGGCGACAAGGAGCTCTTCTGAAGCTCCCCATGATAGACAAGGATCTGTTTCGCTTGTTTGGATTAGGAACGACGACTGCAGTCCCCACTTTCCAGAATATCTGTCAGCTTTGGAGAAACAAGCAGTGAAAGTGGTCGGCGCAAACCTTGAGTGCGCCCTCTGCGTGTCCCAAAGGCTTGTAGACTCGAACGGCTGACCCCGTGCATGTTGCTATTTTCCCCGAAAATTCGTCAAATGCTACAGCAAGAAGAGCTGCTTCGTCGTCGTCGTAGACTGTTTGGACAAGTTGTTCAGGGCCGTCGAGGATGGCAAAGGCGTTGCCCGTGATGTATACCTGTCGCAATGACGTTAGAACGAACGGGCCTAGCCAAATATACTCAGTGACCATATATACTCAGTGATGATACTCACAGTATATTGTCTTGACCCCCAGAAGCCTGTCGCCAAAGCTTGGAGCCCGGACCTGGGTCTCCCTGGTAGGATACCTCTCATTCTATGCGTTGCTGCATCGAAGTCGCATGGCTCTCGAAGCGGAACTCTGTGGAATGATCGAGTTCGGGTGCCAGGTAAGAGATCAGATCAGAACGCGGTGCTGAAAGAGAGTTGGTGTCGTTGTTAAGGTGCTGCAAAGCCTCCAGTGACAAAGCTTCTGAATTGGATAAATTCAACCACGCGAACTCTTCTCGTGCTGAACAAGTGGAATCAAGCTCATGCGGGTGCTCGGTGCATGTCCAAAGGCTGGCTACTTCGACACGCCCCTAGGTACGTGTGTAAAGGTACCGAGAGGAATGACGCCACCTTGCAGCTTCAGGGTGCACGCTTATATACATAAGATATGTAAACACAATGTATGGGCCCAGCCACTACCACAAAATGAGGACCGCCATGCTTTCATTGTAATGGCCCGCTTAGGTTAAGAAATACGCTGCTTCTCAAATCATGTATCACTTATCTAACGGGGTATCGTCAAGTCAAATCATTATCCTGGTCGCCTGCGTCTTCTCTGTTCCGCAATGCGTCGTGCCTCAATCGCGGACAGTCGCGGTGTGCCTCTGATCGACAAGTGCGCCGACTGATTCAATTGTGACATTCGCCCATTGGCGACGTAACGTCCGCGGAGCTCACGCTCAAAAGGTGTCGATAGTGGTGCTAGAGGTGTTGTCGTAGGCAGCCGTGCGAGTGATCCTTCAAACTCGATCCGTCGTGTTGGAGTGCTAATCACATCTCCCATTTCATCCAATTCTGAAGTTGGCTGCTCCGAAAAGTCCTCTTCCACGTCTCTAGGCCAAACCCGACTACCCAAGAATGATGATGCAGCTGTTTGACCAGATCGGGCCTTTGACCACAGTACTGAGTCCTGAACACGGCTGCCACGCGATAGACCATAGGAAGACGCCGCAAGGGACATGGGCTCGGGCGCATGAAGCGTCTCACCTTGTGTTTTCCAACGCGTAAGGATCCGACGGACAGACTTCCTGGTGTTCTTCTCAGTAACGTCCGTCACAATATACAGCTGCGAGTGTAGTTGGACCGAGACAGATCGCCATTTGCTCCATACTTTGGACTTGAGCCCCAGAGCCCACGTGTTGGAGGCCTCATGCTCGACCAGACGTTGACCCTCCAAGGAGACAGTCCACTCATTCAACCAGATGTCATGCATGTAAGCTGGTGATTCCATTGCTTGTTGCAAATGGCACTGATGTTGCCAACATGCAAGAGTCTTATGGATGCGACTGCAGTTCGCATGGCGCTCCTCCGATTTCGAGGCACTTACCACGATATCAATATACCGCAAGCTGGCCCTCCACTGAGAGAGTTTGTTCCTTGCTATCAGTGCCTTGTGACGCCACCTGCAACGAACATAGGCTCTTTGCACAGATGATGACCATCGTGGCACGGCTTGTTTCCACGTCTGGAGCATTTTGGTATATCCAAGATACACCCGTGCTCGACGCGCCCACTGACCGAGCTCAATATCCCTGTCTCCGATTGTGTACCAGCGCATCAAAGCTCGATGGGCGTATTGATGAGTCGCGTGGATCGAGGCGTGATAGAGGGCAGCACCGTCAGTGACTGCTACACGTCGCCAGGTCTTGAGTACATCACTCATGAAGACACGCTGGTGAAAGCGACTAGCAGCGTCCTTCGGGACCAGCAAGAAGCTCGGACTGGCGCTCAGTGATTGAGATTGGGTCAAACCATGTCTAGTTGCGATGCCTTCGTCCTGTCTGAGATCACCCCAGCGGCGAAGCAGCACGTTGATACTTCGAAATTGCAATTCGTCGTGGAGCTGTCGACCACGTACTATAAGAGTCCAGAGTCGCAGAGCCTCGAAAATATACAAACAGCGTTGAAAGCGAAATGCTGCTTCTCGATGGGCCTCTTCACAGTCATGCGAGGTCTGGAGCCTTGTGAAGGCGTTGAGGCGTTGAGCTCGATTCGCTAGGTCGAGTAGACCTCTTCTTTGATGACAGCGGTCTTGCCACTGCTGCAGCGTACGGCTTGTCATCCTCGAAAGTATTGATTGCGGCCTGGGAAGATTCGCGTTTATTGTTGCCGTTCTTGTCGTCCATTTGTTCATCACTCGTTGTAGTAGCCGTCGCTCATACTCTCCACGGCGGTTCTGCGCAGCTGCTACAGTGTCGGATGCAAGACTTGACCAAGTGGCCACGTGTTTATGCACTGCCTTCTGGTGCCGTGTCTTTTTACTTTCGGCTGCGTCTACAAACCAAGGAGAGAAATACCTGATTCGTAAGATGTGTCGCCGTGCAACAGCCGCACGCTCAAGCTTCTCGTCGGAAAAGGCAGCCCAGTGAGAAATGGCTCTAGTTAATTGCAGAAGGGCCCAGGCTCTGGACGCTCTTCTCTTAAGACGACGGTAAGAACCCTCAGGATGTATCTCATCAAGATTAGACTGGAGATGGTGGGATCGCGGGACAGTAGGCTTAATGGCTTGCCATTGAGCAGCTCTATGGTGGCTCTCCTTATCGTGGTGGATGGGATGCTGGGTAGCATATTCCTTATCGGAAATATCAGAAAGATGTTGCCTTGTGTTCGAAGCCTTCGACCAGTCGAAGGTGATGTGAGCAGAAGGCCGTGGAGGAATCGGTGATCGCATTCGGACGGGAAGGCGTCGAACTTCTTGAACTGCATCAAGGCCCATATCAATGGCGGGGGTGGTGGTTTTGGGCAAGCTTGTAGACTCATCGGCTGATGGGAATTCGTTGTGAGAATCATACCGGACGGCTATTTGCTCTCCCGGCAACTCGAGACTGCGTACTCGAAGCTCAGGCACGACAAATTCATGGTTTAGTCTCGTAGGATCTGTTACCAGATGCTGGGAAACCGGAGAAGGGGACAAGCCATGGTCTGGTATAACAGAGATGTTTGAACCTCTGCCACCTATCCTTCTAGCAGTATTCTTGTTCTGAATATCGGTGGGATCGTCCGGAGAATTCCAAGCTGCGATATCGGTAGGTCCTGTGTCACGTACGTCGAGGTGATCGGCGCGAACATGCGACGATGCGGCGGAAGACACAGTGGCACTATCCGAGTCGAGTTCGAGCTCAATTCCCATCCGGAGCAGGACATCTCGACAACTGTCCAGCAGGGAACCTACCCCACGTTCTCCTCCTATCCGAAAGACCAGTCGTGAGAGATGATGATCTTCTTCCGGATCGATGCCATAAAGAGGTAGCACCTCATCGTATGCGCTGAAAAGAGCATTTGTTGCCAGCTGTTCCCCTTCAGGTAAATTGTTGAGTATTTCCTGCGCCCTGGAGACGACGCTGTAAAGGATTTCGATGTCTAGCGAGAGTAGTTAATAAACGGTTGAAACAAGGGGCTCGACTTGCTCCGTACCATCGTTGCTATAGTACGCATCCGGAACTTGGGACAACGGTGGACTGGCAATGCCCTCAAAGGGAGCTTGCGCTGAGCGCGGCGACAGCGGTGGCATGTGAATCAGCACCGGAAGAGTCGCATGCTAGTTCGTCAACACATATAGCTTGTAGAGGGACAGGCAGTGCCGCCACCCTCAGAGACACCCTGTCGATTCTGAGGGCAGTTTTGTCATGGAGACAAGCGCATTTGCAGTCAAGAGAGAAACGAAGTGGTGAGTCTATGAGCTAGGTCGGGGTTTGTAGCTAATGTGAAGCTGGTGCGCAATGGATCGCCTTGGGAGGAGTGTACATCTCGATGTTGGAGTCGCAAATTCCTGACCCAGGCGCGTCCTGGGCTGTCGCGACGTGCAGAACGTGGCCATCCAATCGTGTTGGAACTTAGCGGGGTCGCGTCTAGTACCTGGGTACCTTAGGTAGGTACCTGATCAAATATCTGAGCTTATTAGCCCACCCCACATCAACCGCTACTTGCATAACCTCGGAATGGCACGTGCGGCTCAAGTAGATTATCCATTCATTTGTACGACATCGTCACACGACGACCTGCGCGCGAGTGTAGCCTGCGTCGCTTTCTTCTACGGCTTTCTTCAAGCCAAGCCTTACTTATACACTGATTACGTCAAACAGACACGAACGATGCCTAGTCGTACGAGGCCTATTCAGAAGGTTGCTCTGGCAGTCTCCCATTGTAGCACGGAGGTAAGTGAGGTTAGGAGAAACGCAAGTTTCACAGCAAATTGATACAGAACTAGACATCTGTGTACGGCAAATGTATCGTCTCCGATTACAACGCCGTTCACAAAGATAAGTGCTTGAAAGAATTTATGAAGCTGAAGAATTGTTACCTGGTAAGTGGTTTTCCCGATTCACTTTTTCTGACCGCCAAGACTGTTTATCGATGTGTCTATCTATACATATTCCCTGAGAGTATTGACGCTTTCTCAGGTGGCTTCTCGCAACATCAGATGAATGTCGTGTGTTGTAAGGGGACGCGATGCGAGTCCAGCTGACCGCCGGATTGGTTATTAGCTCAACTACACACTGAGCAGGATATGCTCTAGGTGGAATGAATTTGAGCCCCCGACGGACCTTGACTGTTCCCGCGGCGCGCTCCCTAAGCTGCATCACTGGATAGATGAGCCAAGGCAATTTACAAATCGAGAGACGGAGATTACGGAGTGTTCAGCAAATAAATATATGTATTAATCGAGGTACTATGTATTCAGCTTGTGATATAGCGGCAACGGCTGAACATGAAATGCATAACACGAGGGTACAGATAGGCGTGTTCTATCTGATACTATTGTGGTACCTGCCTAATCAGTCGACGAAGACAACACAGGGAACAGCGCATTATAGCCCAACATCGCCATCGCAGCATCGCAACGACCCGGACCGACACGTATAGCGACATTCAACCCTTCGGCATCTCTACGTCGGCGGTGCCGTACGTATTACAACCTCTACTAGGGCCCACCTGATTCCCTGGAAGAACCTGTCAACACAACGCAGCTTCGATATGTCGTTTCTTTTTGGCAGGGCTCGGACGAGGACAGTCGTGGACCTTCCGAAGCAGGCGCGGGAGCATATCATGCGCTTTGACGTGCCAACTGCTGGCGCAAGGGTGCGGTTAATTCCCATGTCCGTCTCCTCGATCAGGGCTTCAGCTAACACGAAGCTCACAGGGTGAGGAGCTTGCGAAGGTGCTCAGCCAGATGAAGATGATATTACAAGGAACACAAGGTCTGGCCGACTCCCGAGCCCACGAAGCTACGCCATAGCATTGCAACTAACACGGAAGCAGAAGCTGATAGCAGTCCCGAACAAATCTATCAGCTAGTGACTGGTTTGATCGAAGAGGATTTGCTGTTTCTGCTTGCCGTCAACCTCTGGAGATTGCCATTCGAGTCCCGAAAGGACACACAAGTCATATTTTCTTACGTCTTTCGATTCCGCCCGACCACAGCATCCCCCAAGAGTGACCCAATTGCACTGTCCTACGTGGTGAACCAAAGACCGCAGGTCCTTCTCGAGCTATGCAGAGGTTACGACCACAAGGAGAGTGCAACGCCGGCTGGCTCCGTGCTGCGAGAAGTTCTCAAGTCCGAATCTGCCGCCGCCGCCATTCTGTACGATGATGGAGATCAGCCAGGCTCCAGCTCCAAAGGCCTCAGTGTCATTGACAGAGATCGAAAACAGACCGGCACGGGCGTATTTTGGAAGTTTTTTGAATGGGTTGACAAGAGCTCATTCGAGGTCTCGGCTGATGCATTCACTACATTTCGTGTAAGTCTCAGCGCCGACTTAGTTCATGTTTGATCGAGACTATGCTTGATTGAACACAGCAATACTGACAAAAGGGTTGACAGGAGCTTCTAACTAGACACAAGGAACTGGTCCCAAGATACCTGTCCGTCAATTTCGACTTGTTCTTTGACAAGTACAATAGCATCCTGGTGCAGTCAAACAGTTACGTCACGAAACGCCAGTCTATCAAGCTACTTGGTGAGATCCTACTGGATCGGTCCAACTACAGCGTTATGACAGCCTACGTCGACCGCGGCGAACATCTCAAGATCTGTATGAACTTGCTCCGTGATGATCGGAAGATGGTACAATATGAAGGCTTTCACGTCTTCAAAGTGTTCGTGGCCAACCCACACAAATCGATTGCGGTCCAGAAGATCCTGCTTATGAATCGGGAAAAGCTACTGTCGTTTTTATCCCATTTCTTGGAGGACAGAACAGATGATGAGCAATTTATTGATGAGCGAGAATTCCTGATCAACAGATCAGGAACATGCCACCCAACCCCATCCCTCCGCAGCGGCATGTGGTTGAGCATACCGTGTCCCAAGGAAATTTTACAAGCTTCACCTAATTGTCGTTATCGAAGATGTACGTCGCGTGCTCTGGTAGTCTGACGATGCTTCCAGCCGTGGGATTGACTGAGCAAACCTCTCTACAGCCACATAGGAGACTGGAACTTGAACCATGTGCCGGGCGTCTTCCCTTGGAACTGTTTCAAAGTTATGTTCAAGGGCTGCCCTGCAATCAACTTGAGCGAGTGGTCCCTCGCCCGACATGAAGGAGCCAGGGTTTGGATCGTCTCGTGTACTGCCAAAACGTGCAACCTTTAAATGGTGCATGTAAACAAAAGCGTGACTCGTCTGGCGACGGCAGTTGGACAAACATACAATTTCCCCTGGGCTTCTGCAAAGGGTGCTTTGACTGTGCTGCTCAAGGATGGATATTGATCATGAAGGTAAGCAGTTCTTTTCTGCAGGTTTGTGTCATTTAGTTGTTCATATCACGAAACCGTTCCTGTACGGGCGTCACAATGTTAGGCCGGTAGGTGCTTCGCGTGTACATCATACATACTCTTGTCACAACATTAGCTAAGGATACAAGAATGGTGAGAAGCTCATCAGCAATGTCAACGCAGCGGTGGAGACCTGCTGAACGGCATGCTGGTACAATGAAAGGACGACCCCTTCCCCTCGTCCCTTTGTTCTGACAACCCTTCGTCTTGCGCAGAACCCCATTTAAGCTTCGTCAACGCGACGGCTTAGCCAGCATAATATTCACACTCTCGCGAGCATTCTGCGTTGCCCACACACTGTCTTTGCCGCCTCGACGCCATTCTTCTCCTGAGGCATCTTCGCCACCTCCCCTGGTAGCTTCACCCACAATGATCTCCAGGTCGCGCTTCTGGGAGCTGAACCAATCTTGAAGGAAAACAGCAGGGTCGTTACCAAGAGACATGAAGAATGAATGCTTGGCCTTAGAATTAGCCACCGCCCCAACAAGTGTTGTCAGCTGGTCATCTAGCGCCATGATCTCCTTGAGCGCGTTGCCATAAGTAGGACTTGCAACAAATGGAAGCGTAGTATTACGGAAGGAATCGTCGACGGCGACTTGAACATCGTATACTGTAGGCTGTGGGTTGCGGTGGAATGCCTCATCGACCCGAATGGTATACGGAAGGCTGACTGGGGGTAAAGGCTCGAGAAAGCGGTCGACGTATTCTCCCAGATTCGGTATAGCACCAACATCTCCGCGCGTCACAATCTATTCGAAGCACAGAGCTTAGCAGAGAGCTGTATGGAAACGGGGGTAGCAACTCACCTTGCGCAGAAGGGCATCACATCGGAAATGACGCTTCTCTTCATCTTCCTGAAGCCCTGAAGCTCTGATATAGTCCCAGACGCCCATGATCGCCTCTTGCCTAGTAGCTTCAACCATATCGATGATCTCCGCTAGTTCGGGCCGTACCCGATGTCGCTCCGGGTTTTCCTGGCGCGTCAATTTGATCGTGATATTCATGTTCTCGTCCCCATTGCGCTTGAACGTCAGCTCGTCAGCCTCTGTGGATGCTGGGGACTTTGCGTGGTTGGGCTTGGTCGTGTCGAACTTGTTCCAGGTGACCGTTTGATCAGCAGCAGCGCGTGAACGACTGGTATCGAATTCAACAGTCAAGTGTTTGAAGAAATGGGTGAAGCGTTGGCTGGTTGATTTACTCCCTGAGTTGGCATCGCCGGTGTCCGACCCATCAGGTTCGTCAGACGAGTTATCATAACCATCGTCGAGCAAGCGACCTTCGATTTTGACGCGATAAGATGCTTCCACGTTCGGTGTAAAATCGAACGTGTCAACAGCAAGCCCGTTGGTCTGCCACACTTGGTCCTCGACTGTGTTGTTGACCCATATGCGAAGAGTCTTGTAGCGCTGCGCAATAGGTGGTTAGCGACTAACATCTCACCTATTAGTAGATGGCAGTCATTACCTTTGTGGTGCGGTTGAGACTATCCGCTATGTCTAATCGCTTCCGCATCAAGGTTGCATCCAGTCGTCGCTCAACGCCACGCAGTTCTCTGTATCGTTGCGCCACAGAATCGCCTGTAGCAAGACAGTCCTCGATGCCTTCTGGAAGTTCTTTGTCGGTCGGCTTGCGGCTTCGTCTCTTCAGTGCTCTGGCTGCGGTCATCTTTTCGAGATCAACCGCTTGCGCTGGGATATGGGGTGGGAGCGAGCCCATCGAGGCTCGGTTCATCGGGGCGGACTGTTGGGGGCCTGGAGCCGTTGGACCTGAAATTTTTCAGTCAGATGATGTTCACCAGCAGCACTTCGATACAGTCAGCAGGCGGCAATTTACCCATTCCATTTCGTCTCGGGCCCGGATGAGGAGTGCGCTGTGGGGCTTGTTGGGTACCAGGCACGTATGACCCAGGCCCAGCTCGGAATTGAGGCTGCATGCTAGAGTATGGCAGTTGAAGTGGCTTTCCGTAGTGTTTGAGTTGGGTGTAGCGCGTTTGTTCTTTGCGGGCTTTGTATTCTTGCGCTGGCGTTGACAACACCCGTGGTTGCTTAAATGCGACGACGCGACATCCTAGGCGTGTCAGTTCGCGAGGCTGGAGTCCCAGATTCCTTCCTGTCATCCCCGATACATGACGGAACAGGTTAGCGCAAGCGCCACTATTGGCCCAACTTGGCTCAGCCACTCCCCTGCTGAGCCACTTATGATTATTCACCAAACTCTGTTACCTGTCATTGTGCGACAGCGGTCTAGTCTTGACTGCCTGGCAACAGCGAATTAGGAAATGCGCAGGTTTTGGACGACAGCAAAAACCCGGAACAGCAACAAGCATACTTTTCAATCCCGACACCCTGTATTCGAAGCACTTTGTTCCCGCGAGTCTCCGCTTACAATACGGTTCAGGGACATAACTATTCTCTAAGTATCGAATCCAGCATCTCCTCACGTTGAACAGTCACATCAACGGCTACCCAGGCTGTTTAGTTATACTAGGTGAGCTGCCCGACCGAGTAAAGAGCGAAACAAGTGCTGCTTCTCGTGGCTGTGTATAAATGTGGTTCAAATTGCCCCCTGTCGGTGGGTGCGGGAAAGATCATTATTCGCCTCCCTGAATCAACTCAACGCTGCGCATAATATTTGGTCGGATGTCTATATTTAGCCACCTTGTCCAGCTGCAATAAATTGATCATTGCCTCCATGCTTCTATCCAGGACGCGAGTATAGTACTTGAGTTGACGAAACGCCATGCTCCTGAATGCTGATCAGACTCGATATAATAAATACCTTATAGCCCCTGCGTGCCTCGGGCTCTCTCTGCCACAAGCCTCTTCTTGTCTTGGAACTCCGATGCTCAAGGACGCAGCCATAACGGGACAACCGACACCAGGCATCATCGGTCTTCCCGATTGTTTAAGATATCTCAAAATTGCGCACCGAGTCCGCTCTTCGACTGCCGCTTACTGAACCGATTGCGCTTTGGTGTAGGATCCTCCAAGCTCGCTTGACTCTTACTGAGATGATTTCGCCCCGATCGCTCAGACGCTCCCCCGCTGTATCCGTCCCCGTAGGGACCACGCCCGCCGAGGGTGCTGGCTGGACTCGACATAGTTGATGACATATCAACAAATCCACTGTCAGCAGCATATGAAGGGGCCGAGTTCTGAGACAGCGCGAGCTCCCTCGCTCGCACCAACGCCTCAATCCAGTCGTCCGCCGACAGGCCGCCAAGTTCTGATGAGGTACCTGCGGATGACTTTGGGTCTTCGAACGTGTAGTGAGATTTGTCCTAGGTGTCATCGGTCAGTTACAACCTCTAGTCGTGGAGCATCCATCTATCGGCCGGAAGCTACTTACTGTATTCACACACCATACTGTCTGCCCTTTAACATCCACCTGAGTTTTCCAGGAGCATTCAGGAGCCAAAAGGGAGATCTCCTGCTTGGCACGTTTGTCTTCGCCGCCAGCGGGTGCAAGAACAATGCGCCCGCTCGAGGTGATCATGACGAGCCTTTGTCGTTTCTTTGTAGTGCTGCCGCCGAAAAACCTGGACAACTTCTTATGACCCTCTCCGTGGTCCCCGCCTTTCCCGTGAGGACTGCTGGGAAGTGGGCTCGAGACGACCATCAAGTCGCCGAGCTTCACAATCCGCTCGTTTGTGCGAGTCAATACTGGCGACCACTCGATGTCTAATTGGGTTGGTGGAGGGAGTTCGGTGATAATCCTGACCGGCCTCGCTGCATTGTTAGATGTCGAAGGACCTGTTGGCAGCGATGCTCTGGCAGTATTTGACGTGTTGGGAGCCGAGCTTGCATGTCCGTTCAGCTGGATTAAAGTTGGCTCCTGGGGTGCAGGATTGTAAGGCCGCAGGCGCGGAGCTTGTTGTCTCCACAGAGACTTGCCGAAGGGTTGACCGTCAAAAAATTCATGGTTCTTTATGTGCTCCACGGTCAGTCGTCGAGCTGGGTCGAGAACTAGGCACCTTTCGACTAGGTCCCGCGCCGCTGCCGGAAAGCCTGTTGGAAATTCGTACTCAAGGTTGACAATCTTCTGGAATGTCAAATATTCTGTGCCAGCCTTGAAAGGTGGCCGGCCGGCCAGAAGCTGGTAAACGATACATCCAAAGGCCCATAAGTCGCTCGCCTTACACGCGTTTTTGCTTGTCAGAAGTTCCGGACTGACGTACTCTGCTGTGCCAACAAAAGATGCTGCACGGCTTTCTCCATCTTGGTCTATAGTACTGCCATCTAGTGGACCCCCACCTGTAGGCGCAGGGCCTTGCAGCTCTCGTGGCGTCTTCAGTAGTTTGGCGGTGCCGAAGTCGGTAATTTTGACGTGCATATTATCGTCGAGCAGTACGTTCTCAGGCTTGAGGTCGCGGTGGATAACCCCCCTTGAGTGCATGTAATTGATGGCATCCAAGATCTGTGCTCCATAGAACCTGGTGCAATCAACGTCGAAAGTGCCTGTTTTCTTGAGCACACCGAGAAGCTCGCCTCCATTGCAGAGGTCCAACACATAGTACAAGGAGTTTTCATCTTGAAATGTGTAGTATAGGCGGACGATACCGGGATGCTCTGTCAAGCGGTTCAATGTATCCTTCTCGATGTTGACATATTTGATTTTCTTCTCTTTGATGATGTGGCGTTTCTCGAGTACCTTGATAGCGTACTCCTTCAGGGTCTGCCGATCCGTGGCCAAGTAAACAGTGCTGTATGACCCTTCGCCCAGGACACGGCCGAAACTGAAGTCACGTACCCCTTTCTTGACATGTCGGATGACAGTCTTTCCATGCGAGTCGACATCACGCCGCATGCCCACCGCTGCACCACGATCCTTCCATTCTTCGCTTGAAGACGGCATTGAGTCTTCAGGGCCATATGGTTCCCGTCGTGATGGGGCGGTAGCAGCTGAAGCTGATGCATAGCCTCCTCCCATGCCCTTAGAGCTTCGTCCCGGTGGTAAAGTTCCAGTTGTGGGTGCTTGGGAGCCTTGACGAGAGCTGTGGCTTGACTCCCGTGAAGGCACAGGGCCGGCCGGTCCAGGGACAGATCGTGAGTCGCTCCTCGTGGGCATGCCGTACATTGACGACCGGGATCGCTCGTTCTTCTGCGCCTCATGCTGCGAAGAGACTCGCACATCTTCAGGGAGCGTGCGGCTCATAGAGCCATGGTATTGACCGGATTGGGGCCGGCCATTCGAAGAGAATGATTGGCCGGCTAGCCGATCAACATCTGGTTGGTATATGGATGTCGGCTGGCGGTATGCATTGAGCCTCGAAACATCTTCGGTTGATGTTGATTGCTGGGGGGCGCCCGGGTTAATGGAGGCGCCGTATTGATCGCGGGACGGACGAAGGCTCGGTGACGATTGCGATCCAGATCTGGCCGGTGCCTGCTGCTTGTCGGATGAGGAGGTCGGAGGAGGGTCGCAGACCGGCAGCGAAGCAGACGCCGCGCCTTCCTGAGATGGGGCTGTGTCGGTGTCGTCCGGGTTGGCTATACGCAGTCCTCCAAGGGCTTTGGACAAGCTGAGATCCCCGCTCATGGTGCCTGATGTAGGAACTCAGTTTAATGTTGAAATGGCGAACTGCGTGGGACAGTGGCCGCAGCACGACCTAAAAGGATGAAGCCGTCCGAATAGAAGAGGTCGAAAGTCAGGGTCGGCATTGGACACAAGCCGTGATCTCAGGCTGACGTTCGATTGGTGCAAGTGGGTAAAGGCTACGAGCTACCTAACTACCAGAAGACAGAGTGATGTTGGCTGGCAGGAGAAGCTGGGCTACGTAGGTACTTACGTCGGTACCTACCTCTGGGTACCTATTCACTCCTATTGCACACCTCCTCGCCCCAGGGGTCCTATGGCCCGTGAGCAAATCACAAGCCTCTATAAGGCCCTATCGGATCAGCAATTTCGGGCGAGATTGAATGACAGAGGTTTTATCAAGCTGGCCGAAATAAGAAAGAATGCTCAGCTTGTGTCTCCTGGGGATGTCCATGACCACCCCTCGATCAGATGAAGATGAATGATATTGTCTCACTGGCTCGACGTACCTTTCACAGAGACGAGTAAGGTCTCTGTCTAAGGGTGTCGGCGACCTAGGAGAAACGTGTGCATCAGGTAATTGAGGGGTGCAGATTGGCGCAGCACCCTTAAATCTGTGGGGCTGTAACCTGTGGCGACCAACAACCACGGATTTGGTTCACAGTTAGATGAGTTTTCAAACACACGTCAACAGTAATGACTGATATCCACCTTTCCGTTGCTCTATTCCGAGCACTGATTATGGTCTCTGCGTTGGTCCACTTCGCAATTGTGAGGTTGTCAGATGTAGAACGAGAAGGTGCCATGGAATTAGTACGATTGCCGAATGCCTGGCATCTAGGTAGGCAGATAGAGGAGAGCTAAGTGGCTCGTTGCTTCGTCAAATTTCCAGTCTTGGGTGCCTCAACTTCAACTTGATGGGGTTAGGAACACATCAGGTGACTCAGGCGAGTGCCCTCCCCTCGTCTACAGTTACGAAGTTCGCACTCTGGGAGCAGATTTGTCTTGCTGTCGCCACAGGCCCAACCCCGCATAGAAAGTCACTGCCTGCCTGGCTGGGGAGTCGTTCTCGTAACATGGAAGTACCGCATCCCACGGGAACAAACCGAATTCACGGACGTAAGAGCTGCCGGTCTGGCCGCTAGAACCCACCTAGTTGAAGGGTCTTTCTGCGAGCCCTCGACAGTTAAGCTTCGTTACGACTAAGACACTATACCTACATTCGAAACTTGGTTCCTGATGGCATGACCAAAGCAGTCCAAGCGGACCGTGCGGAGCGCAGAACATGCCTCGATTTCGCAAGATTTTAAGCGAGAAGGGAAGCTCATAAAGCAAACGGCTACGGTGTAAGATGTAGTTTCGCGCTCGACTGTTAAGAGAAAGCTTCTTCGTTTTCATTCAAGGCAACGTGATGACTTACTCGGTCTTGTCCTGCATCGGGGATGCCAGGTGGGGATCGCCTTTCCTTCGGCAACGCAAGCGAGGGGAATCAGCAGGCTTATATCACGTGACACACTTCCATCCTTTGGGTAAAAGTGGCTGAACTAGCGCTTGGGGTTGGAAGTGCCGTGCCGCCTAGTAACTTAGGTAGGCCAGCCATCACCTGAGCCAGCTTTCTCCGCATCCTGACAAGGCGACGGCAAGTACCCAGTACATGTACGTGCTGGTACATTCTTCCGGATAGAGCACTAGTTAGGAGCGCAATTGGAAGCACCGAAGCTGGCTCAGTCAGATCTGGGACATGGTCCATCTCACCCACCTCTCCCTCATTCTGTGGCAGCCCGATTTAGGAACCCTTGTTTACCAGCCTCTATCCACTCCTCTGTTTCTTGTCATCTTGCTCCCTACATTGATGTGAATTTACATCGACGCTGAACCATACCCCCCTGCCTCCATCAAGAGCTTCGAACCCGTCTCTTCTGCTACAAGCACTACGTTTTCACGTATACGCGCGAACCTCGACATCTTCTACAACCTCTCAACATTCCAACGAGTTGCCAACTCTCTTACGAAGTACGATCGCAGCGACCGCTGACACGACCAAACCCTCGGTTTCGACCCATTACATTCCCACCGCCAACGTCACAATCGCTTGCCTTTACATATTTCTACTACAAATTGTCCACCCCAAGCCCGTTCACGGCCACACCAGGGACGATAGTCGCCAACCCACGCCTGGCATTGGTATAACGCACGCTCTTGAACTAACATCTTCATCTCTTGTGATAGAAGAACAGTTTCCGTGTGAGAGCCAGAGAACTCACTGTACAGTCAACTAACACCACAGCAATGGGGTCTTTCGCGCACCCCGTCGCGGCTTCGTCGCCAGTCATAGCAATCCCTCAGCACGCGCCACCGTCAACCAAGTTCGCCATCTCTCCTTTTGAACAGGCAGGTGCGCCAAACATCGCCCCCGCGCCGGCCGAGGGTCGCAGAATGGCTGGTCGCAAACGATCCAGGGATGAGGCATCGCCGAATCTCACGGAAGAGGCACCCGAACCAGTCCAAGAGGCGGAGGCAGGCTGGGAATATGGCGAGGGCATGATGCTCATCAAGCCGGTCCAGGGCTACATTGCCGATGCCAGTAGCCAGTCAGGCACCTGGGTAGAGGAACAGAAGGCACGCGAGCAGGCCGCGGCTGCAACTGTCGTTGCTTCCCAGCGTCCAGAAATACGAAGCAACAAGTCACAGCGAATGGACCACCCTGCCACCTCTTCTCCCGGCATAGTTCCAATCGTCACCGGTAGCGGAGTCGTGGTCGTGGACAAAGCTTCGGGACGGCAAATTGATCTCGCTGCGCCTGCGACGACTTCGGCGACCGAGAATGCTTCACATCCAGTTGTGGACGACTTTACACTGCACCTCGGCATCGGCTGGCGCAAGATCAGTCAAGACGAGCACATACAAGCAGCAGCTCGAGGATGGTCCCGCTACATCGAGAATCACTACCCGTTGTCCGCGGTCACACTTCGATTGGAGAGCCGAGGCCTACAAGCCTATTTGGTGGAGGCAACGGAGGGCTTCTTTCTTTTCGCTGAGGACTTGCGACAGGGCCAACTCGTAAGCACGAGGGCGGACGTGGCGCTACAGAACCTCAAGTGCTCGCCGCCTGTGTTTGAGGGCACCGAGGTCCTGACAGCCGCCGAATCCCCCGGCGCTACGGCCCCAACCGACGCCGCGCCAGCCTTCAGGATGGGGTTGCAGACGGACACAGAGATGAACTGAACACATTAAGAAGTCGACAGCTGCCAGAGGTAAACCAAATCCAAGGGAGGAATTGACGGTAGAAAGGTAGTTTCCTCTTGTCAATATCACGTTTCAATTTGCAGAAAACGAGGCGAGTGTGTGTGTGTGTGTTTGTGCACAACTTAACTCGAAGGGAGAGAGCGGTTTGACTTGGGGCGAACTACTAGGGAGAAACGCACGGGCGGTCGGGACAGGGACTCTGTCTGTTTTGTTGCTCTTCATCGGCTAACTGAACTGGAGGCGTTATGGTTGTGGCGTTGTCATACTTTGTATTTCATCTTGGAAGACATTCGATCCGATCCCGAAAATCAGCAGAGAACGAAAAGCAACCGCGTTTTGAATGCATGTTCTGCGCCGTTTCTCCCATCCTCTTATCTGGACGGTCGATGGCCTGTCGGCATTGCATGACTGCTCAGCGCCCTGACCGTGGTTCCACGTGAGCTTCTGGGAGGACTGACTGGTGGCTGGGGAGTGGCAAATCCGCAGCTGTTGACCCAGTGTGGGAGGGCCTCTGGCGCCGTCTCATAGGTTCACAGACCGCTGGGCTCTCCAGGAGTCTGGACTGCCCTTGAGTGATAGGCCATGGTTGTCCGTGACCCTTTGCCTCGTGCCTTGATGTCGCACGTCGTCCTGCCTCGGGACCATGCACAAACCTGCTTCTGCCTCTGGTGCAGTTCTTGCGCCTGTCTAGTCGCTGGATCCGATACCAGGCCAGTCTAGGCAGCCTCGTCGAATGGCGATACAAGGGGGGCCTGCCGAGCCTTTGACCATGCCCTACAGTATGAAGCAAAGCGCTCTTGCTCAACCGACTGCTGGGACGCTTAGGTCATGTTCCTGAGCCAAAGCCAAAGCTTCCATCGACATAAATTCTCATCGCGACGCCTAGAACTTCTCGCCTTCTTAGGACTCATCGTCTTGCTACTACGCCCTTGCTTCATCTCTGACCGTCAGACAGACAGACGCCTTGCCGGCACCTGGCCCGTCTTCGACCCCACCCGCCTTGATGGTCTCGCAGCCCGACACGTCCAATTCGCTCACTATTCGAGGCTCGTCCTCGGTCGTCTCCCGCCCGTCATCGTCATCCCGCACGAAGCGATACAACCGTTCCCACGTCGGCGGCACTTCATTCATACCTCAAAACGAGTTCCCTGTCTTCACGCAAAGCGGCGATGTTGAGATACTAGTTCGAGTCGCCGACCATCAGAACCGCTACCTCCTGCATCGCCACACCCTGACCCGTTGCTCTGGCTTCTTCGAGGCCAGCACAAGCCAAGAGTGGTCCCGCGCCCAGTCCTTGCCGGAACCCTCTTCGTCTTCGTCGTCCTCTACTACACGGCCCGGTCGCGGTCGCGATGATCAATTGACGGCAACACGAGCGCCCAGCTCGCCTGCACGCAAGAGATGGCGTTATGAGCTCGACCCCGGAGTTGGGGACGGTGACATTCCAATGCTTGTCCAGAAACACGATGTCGCCGCCTCTACTCCCTCTCTCTTTGGCTCCGTCGACTCCGAGCTGCCTGTTTCCTCTGGTCGCAACAGCGGCAGCAAGCCATCCCGCCACGCGCACTCGTCTGTGCATTCCAGCCACAGCTTCTTCCGCTCCGTCGCCAACCTCAGCCTCGTGCCCGCGCCCCCGGCTGGCCCCCCACTCTCGCAAGCCGACATTGATCTGCTTCGCGGACTACGACAATTCTTTTTCCGGTATATTCTACAACTACCATCCGCAGCTCGGACGGCGTCAACATTTGCCGATGCCTACGTGCAGTGTAAGTCCCTACTCAGTCTCGCCGACCAATACGACGCGCTGGCTGTTGTCGGCCCAGAGTCGACCATCACCTACTCAGTTTCAGTCAAGACTCTGGAACAGATAGCCAAATATCCCATTTCCTACCTGAGGCTCGGTATCTTGCTCGCAGCAGGGGATTTTTCAGGAAGCTCTGATACATGTTGTCGGCCAGTGGCCTGCCGGTGAAAGGAGTCTGCGTGCCGCGCTTCCAGATGGCGTCCTCGACATCATCGAAGACAAGGTCGACGAGCTTGAGGAGATGGTCACCCGTGTTGAGAGCCGCCTGTTCCGCCTTAGCTTGTTCACGGCGCGGGGTGACCGGGTAACACCCAGCACAGCCTACCTCGACTGGCTGGCTCTCAGTCTCTTTCGACAATGGCTCGCGGAGAACACTGGCTCCTCAGCACCCGACCACCACACTTCGTCATCGCGAACCGGCCGTCATAACGAGCTTCAAGTAGGCCCACTTCACCCCCAGGCGCCACCTATGGCCACAGCAGGAAGGGCTTTCCGCATGTTGGGGTCACCCGCCGCTTCTCTTTATTTAAGTCATGACGATTGCAAGCGATTCTTGAAGCTCACACCCGAGTTGTATAGTCGGGATAATCTGCGACGTTTCGAGAAACGAATTGACGAGGTCAAGTCCATGGCGCGTGAGATTGTGCGCCCCTTGATGAGTAGCCGCCTGGAGCTGGAACTCGGCGGCGGAAGGTCGACAGATGCCATCACTTACCTGACATGTGTCACGGTTAGTGACCGGGACCTTCCGTGGCGATACGAGTCATGATAGGGAGACTCGTCTGTCTTTGGGGGGCCGCGGGCAGTGTGTGTATGCTATTCGCTAACAGACGTAGGTCAAGGTGGATGGCACACGTGGCAGCATGTAAAGTTCTTCCTGTTTTCTAGCTTCTTGTTTCTAAGGATACCCTGTTGTTATTTGCGAGTTGGAACCAAGACAGATCAAGCAGCTGTGCTTCGCAATTCTATCGTTTGACCTGCCTCAATCCTCCCCGGTCAAGTCGATAACCGCTACATGGCTGTAATTCCATATCCTCTGCTGGGTACTCGTTGCCCGCTGACGTCCGACCCCTTGTTCGCCGTCGTGGACCATAAGTTGCGCAGCCTCATAATCGCCCAAGTCGACCTCTTTAAAGAATCCACACGCACTGGTCCGTGGTGCGATAAGTTTTCCCTTGCTTGCGGATCTTTTTGCAGTCAATACAGCCTCAAGATTTTTCCTAACCTCCGTACCGTGGGGCCTGGCTGGTCGCGCAATGACATGACTTCGACCGGCATGATCATGGCGCGACGAAGAGGTGGCATCGCGGCCTACTACACTGTCTGATAAAGCTGATTTCGGCTGTGCTGAGCTCTGAGATGCCTTGGTTGTGCACTTTGACGTGATTAGGGGTCGCATATTTTTGGGCTCGCTCCGAGAAGGGTCTGTCTCCCGTGTGCGAAGCCTGTTATCTCTCGCCAAAACCCCGTTGTGCCGCGCAGTTCCTAAACCTTCGTCCCCAGAAAACTGGGAGTGTCGTCCATCGTGCTGCGGTCCGTTTTTCATCCCCGCATCCAAGGCATCATTGCATGTTACGTCCAGACTAACTGGCCTATCTTTCGAAGCTTCGGGGCTAGTTTCGATAAGAAACGACTCTGTGTGCCCGTCAGGTTTGGTTGTCCTAGGCGTATGGTGTGAGCCACTGAACGCCCATGGATTTGATAGCTGCATGCTTCCTATGGTGGTCGCTTTCCCGGCAGACTTGGATGTGAGTGGCTTACTTCGAGGCAGTGACGCTAGCGGGCGGTTCGGCGACGTGTGTGGTTTTGAGGCCGCTGATTCCCGAGGTTGATGGCCCCCGAAATTCGTAATATTGGAGGGCAGTGGTTGAGGTAGTTTGAAGTGACTGAGGCTCTGCGAAACCGGTGGTACGGCAACGTTCTTTCCGGGACACTCTCGAGGCCTGGATTTGGTTGACTTCACCCACTTGTCGAGTGTATTTGGGGCTTTGTTGGTGTTGTTTCCGGCTGTCTTCTTCTTCCTTTGCTTCGCCAGGTTTGATGCGGTCATCACATTTGTCTTGGCTCGCTGCCTCTCCTCCCAATCCTCAACGCAGAGTGGCACGCCTAACTTGACGAGGCTCTCGGGAAGCCAGACTGCTTGTGCGGTAGTCGGGTCGAAGGTTGTCCTGGCGACTTGCTCGCCAGCCTCGACATCGTTGTTGCTTGGCACTGCCCCCTCGAACTCGCCATCACTGTTGAGTGCGAGGGCCTGCCTTCCCATCTCTGCCACCTTGTCTGACTCTTGTGATAGATCCAGTGGCACGATGTCAGCTGGCACGTGGAAGACTCGAAGCTCCGGGATGCCGTCCGTGCTGAAATGACTTCTCTTGGCCGATATGCGCTGAACAAGCGCCAATTCTTGTTGTTCTAATGATTCCAGTCTGTGACTTTCGAGCGACTGCGTGATGTGATCGTAACGTGCAAAGAGCTTCTGAGCAAGCAAATTCGGGGACAACACCTTGATCAGTTTGACAGCGCCCGGCCGATTTGTCCAGTCAAAAACCTCGTCAGTGAACCGTCTGAGTCCGCCAATATCGACAGGTCTGGACCACTCGACCGACCCGATTAGGTTTTCCACAGCTGCCTTCGAGGAGACAGCTGGGTGGGTGTAAAACCGCAAGACTTTGACATCGGGGAAGTTGTCCGGTATGACAATGGCTTTATGCTTCGTGCGGAAGAACTTGTTTTCGTTGGTGCGTAGTTCGTGGGTGAGATTTGCTCTCCATTCATCAATGCCGGTCTTGTCTGCTGCTTTAAGGCTGCACAAGCTCTTGCCGAAACCAGCTCGAGCCACCTCGCAAGCCAGCTTCAACCCGCAGCCGGGCACACCTTCAGGGAGGTAGTCGCCACCACTCATTAATGCAACCAGAACCATGCCCTGACGATCAAGTCCAGAGGCAACCAGGCTCTGCTCGTTAGTGTCATAAACAGTGACATGTGTTGGCGATTTCCCTCCCCGCAATCCCTCGGCCGACCAGTTGCGAAATGTTCGGCTACAGCCGAACATGATGGTGTCGACGTCTTCGCTGAGGACAGCGTCAACCAAGCCTTCCTGCTGCAGGAGGGCACATTCTGCTTCGGCCTCGCCCGGGGCTTGGTGAATGGGGAAGCCAAAGAGGCGAATAAGACGTTTGGCCATGGCTGAAGCAATGCCATCTCCACGTCCAGAGCGCTTATTTCTTTTAAACAGAGGCTTATTGGGACCATCAAATACGAACACCGGTTGCACAGGGAGTCCAACAAGTCGAACCAGCCGGTAAAAGAATGTTCTAATAGCGGGATTTGTGCCCCCTAGGAATAAGAGTTATCACGAGAAGCACGACAGGAGAGGGATTTGGAGTCAAATTATACCCTTAGCAGCCTGCGCTTGAAACTGCCATATGGCGATATCTATGGCGACGCGGAGAGGCCTCCCTGTGTTCTCCAGGCTCTCGGTAGCGAGCTTGGCGAGTGAGATCCTCTGGCCGGGGCCAAGTTCACGGTATATCCTGAGTGCATGTTAACAATTTATGTGTCAGGAACCAATGTCATGGGTGAGGCATACCCCTTGATACCCATCTGATGCGTATGTCGCTGTGGATCGCTGGTCAAGCGAATCGCGTTGGCCAAGCACAGGTGAGCCCTGATGCAGCAATTGGGTGGTCCTAGAAGCCTTGGGAGCTAAGATTAGAATTCACACGCCACATATCAAACAGCATTTTCGTGAATAAGGGCAGGCAAGGCACATAAGGATAAAGACAAGGTCGCGATGTCGTTCGATGACGTTACCTGACATCGTTACCGTGGTAACATGAGCCCATCATGGTATGTCGATTAGAAGAATATCACTGTGTTGAGACATACATAGCCGGAGCTGTTTAGCTCCGAGCACCGACATTTGAGCTTTCGACTTTCAGCGCCTCGGTCTCCACCACTTCTCAGCCGTTGACACAAACCACCATGTCGACCTCAGCACAATCGGCGACACCTGGTCTAGCGCACCGCTCCATCTCCAATATACGCTCTGGTGCTGGTCCGCAGGCTGGTCCGCCCAGCCCACACACTCCGCTTCGTGGCACGACGTCTGCATTTGGGTCGCCTTCCACTCTCCGCGCTGAAGAGGAGACAATTGTGATCGAGATAGGGACGCGTTTCGTCCGAATTGGGTTCGCAGGAGACTCGGTTCCTAAAGCCATAGTCTCTCCAGGTCCGGTACAACAACGCCGCGTTGGCGATTTTACATCATGCTTCCACGGTCATCAACCGTGCCGTCGTCCGTGCCTCCGAATACAGACCTTCCATCTATTGAATGGTGCCATCTTCACGAACTATGGACGTCGGACCTACGGTGCTTAGACCTGGTCCTCGTGGAGACAAACTGGACCGCCTCCTGCGTGAAGCCTTCACGAAGTACGTAGATCCTCACCATTGACACAGATGTGAGTCCACCCAGTGTTGACACGGCTACAGAAATCTCTAATCGATTCCCGACCCCGCCGTGTCTTCCTCGTTCTACCTCCAGCGCTGCCTGGTGCCGTTAGTTTCAACCATTCTCGATACCCTATTCCATCGCTTTCAAACACCACTGGTATCGATTTTGTCATGTCCTGTTACCGCTGCTGTTGGCGCTGGAGTACGGTCCGCAATTGTTGTGAACTTGGGCTGGGCTGAGACGGTTGTGTCGAGCGTCTACGAATACCGAGAGATCCGCCATACGAGGAGCACAAGGAGCGGCAAGATGCTTGTACACGAAGTGCATGAACTTTTAGCCTCGGCGCGCAAGAGACCGCCGACGCGGCTTGAAACCTCGGATGCAGATGGAGTTCGGCGCTCAATTCGTGTCTTTGGTTTCGACGAGTGCGAAGATATTGCCTGTCGCATGACGTGGTGTCAGCAGCTTGACCGCGCCGCGGTTCCTGAGAATGAGCCAGGACTGGCAACTGTGGAGGAACGGGACGAATTCACCTCTTTGACCCAAGACGAAGTCAGACAGCACCATACGGTCAGGAATATGCATCTAGGCATGTCGTCTTGTTCGCCCCCTGAAATCATCGAGCTCCCATTCCAACGCCTATCAGAGCCTTGCGAGAATACATTTGTGGCCCCTCAGTACACGCCAAGCAGCTTTGATGACGACGAATTGCCCATTCCCCTACTTATCTATCGCCACTTATTATCGCTGCCTATCGATGCGCGCGCGGTCAGTATGTCGCGCATCATCTTCACAGGCGGGTGTTCCAACATTCCCGGTCTTCGCAAGCGACTGTCAGATGAACTGTCTCGTCTGGTAGGCCTGTGGGGCTGGGATCCAGTTCACGGCGATGGTGCACAACAAGTCAAGGCTAAAGCGAAGCATAGTAAAAGCCGGAGCCGTGCGCATGCACAAGCAGCGGCGGTGGGAGAAGACGGGCAAAAGGATGACGTCTGGCATGACGCTGCCAACGCAGTTCCGGAACATGACAGTGTACAACAGCTTCTGCAGCGAACTGGAAACCCTCTCGAAAGCTTACAGGGCAGCGTTCGAGTGCTGGAAACATTAGGACCCTGGGCTGGGGCCAGTATGATTGCCCACCTTAAAGCAATGGCGGTCGCAAACATTGACCGTGAAGCGTGGCTGCAGCAAGGTGTCGCTGGGGCCACTCGCCCTGGGGAAGTTGACGTGAAAGCGCAACAACGGCAGAGCCTGGGACCTGGGCTCATGCGCGGTGCCTCGGTGGGAGGCTCGGCAAGCTGGACCCTGGGAGCTTGGGGAGCTGTGTAGATGCGGTAGTAAAATAAACACCACTAGTTGAGAACCCCCATTACTGATCAACCTCCTTATCTTGCTTATCGAGATACCACTTTCTGAACATGGGCATGGACTTCTCGATTAAGTCAGTTCATGCATGCTACGAACTCACTGTAAGATCACTTATGCTAAAGTACCTAGTCTACACTTCCACGCCGGGTATCGAGGGTCCTGTACAGGTGCCTACAACAACGACAATGCTTCCATTTGCGCGAGTGGGATGCACTTCTGCGGGACTGAGGAGGACGAGAGGAGTCTTCTATGGCAAATTCCGTCGCTCATTCGCAGACATGAAACGGCCGTCAATAGCGCCCAAGCCAACGCTTGACATCAAACACATACGAGAGAATGCAAACCTCCACGCAGAAAACTGTCGCAACAGGAACTACGGAGCTCACAGTGAGAATCCGGCACGCATCGCAGCAATATTTAAGCAGTGGCAGGATCATCAGCGCTCATCGCGTTCGTTGAGGGAGCGATCCAACCAAGTTCGACGGTGCATCGCGAACCCCACGGTTCGCGACGCTGAAGGTACTGCCAATGATATCTCCTCGCTCACAAAGGACCAACTGCTCGAAGAGGCGCGCAGACTGAAGAAGGAGCTTTCCGGCGTTGAAAAGCTAGAGGCACGTCTGGTCGAGGAAATGGAAACGCTTGCTTCGACAGTTCCGAACCTATCGAGCCCCGAGTCTCCTGTTGGCGAAGAGCCAACTCTCCTCAGCCAGATCAATGAGCAGCACCTCGAGAAGGCCTCCTCATCGGACCGAGTTTGGCGCTCCCACGTCCACATTGGTGCGGAGCTGGGCATTCTCGACTTTGCCAGCGCCAGCAGCACGTCAGGCTGGGGGTTCTACTACCTACTGGACGAAGCCGCCCAGCTCGAACAGGCCCTCGTACAGTACGCGCTGGCAGTAGCCGTCCGCCACGGCTGGCGCCAGGTCGCCCCCCCTTCCATGGTGTACAGCCACATTGCCAATGCATGCGGTTACCAGCCTCGCGACCAGAACGATGAACAGCAGATCTATTCGATCGCGCGCCCGGCCGAAGATGTCGAACGCGACAAGCCCGAGCTTGTACTCGCGGGCACGTCAGAGATTCCTCTCGCAGGGATGAAAGCCAATTCGACCGTGAGCGAGTCTGATCTTCCCGCCAAGCGCGTTGCCGTCTCGCGATGCTACCGCGCCGAGGCGGGTGCCCGTGGTGCGAGCACCAAAGGCTTGTACAGAGTGCACGAGTTCACCAAGGTGGAGCTGT
This sequence comes from Verticillium alfalfae VaMs.102, assembly GCF_000150825.1. Classification (NCBI taxonomy): domain Eukaryota; kingdom Fungi; phylum Ascomycota; class Sordariomycetes; order Glomerellales; family Plectosphaerellaceae; genus Verticillium; species Verticillium alfalfae. The sequence goes on from NW_003315037.1 coordinate 56,262, forward strand.
TTGCCTGGACGCCGCCTAACTTCGACGACACAACTGAAATTTTCGACGAGATGCTGGACATGCAGACGGAGCTGCTGGAATCTCTCGGCCTCAGCTGCCGCGTCCTGGAGATGCCCACGACCGAACTCGGGGCTTCCGCGTTTCGTAAAATTGACATCGAGGCCTTCTTCCCCTCGCGCCAGGAGCAGCAAGGTGGTTGGGGTGAGGTGACGTCTGCTAGCATCTGTACAGACTACCAGACGAGGAGGTTAGCCACCCGTGCCCGGATAGACGGCCAATTGACGTTCCCTTGGACTGTCAACGGGACGGCTCTTGCAGTGCCAAGGGTGCTGGCCGCACTTTTGGAGAACGGGTGGAACGAAGAAGAAAAGACGGTTCATATTCCCGAATGTCTGAGGCCGTGGATGGATGGCAAGACCGTCATCACATCGCACCGCAGCGGATGAAGAAGGAAAGTGACTTGTAAATCTCCAACCTGGCCATAGTGCTCCACTCAGAATGTAATACTAGGACGATTGTCATTACTGTCGTTACCGCTACAAATACTGATCAAAAACGTAGGGGTACAGGAAGACCGATTACCCCGATATCCGTTATCCCCTGCTCCACGAGAACTCAAACTTATCCCAATATCTGCCTCGCCCACCCGTGAAAACTCCCGCGAGTTCGTTGCGACGAAATCTGAACTTGCTCCAGTGCATCATGCCCCGAGCCCGTTCTCGTACAGCATGACTTCGTTGCCTCCAGCAGCTCCCGCACCAAGGTCGGACCCGACAGCACTCTCCGTCCATTGGCTTTGCAGATCATCATCTGAATCATCCAGTCTTGTGCTGTTGTCGTCCTCTCCGACCATGCTGTCCGTCATACTCTCGGTGAAAATGGTTGTGCCCTGACTAGTCCGCCGAAGAGTGTCTGTCTCACTGGCATCATCGCCAGCAGCAGACTGACCAACGGACCGCCGCAAGCCACTCGGCGTGTCAAAGGAAGGCAGATCAGAGTCTTCATCCACCTCCCGTACCGAGATGTTTTCTTTATTCTGGGCACCGCGGTCTTTGTCGAACCCACCACCCCAGCTGCTCTTGCGGAGGGAACGGCCAACCGCGGCTGGGGTCCGTACGCTTTGGCTTCGAGCCACACCTCCACTTTGTACGTTGTTGTTAATCTGGCTGAGAGACAAAATGCGGCGGCCTGGGCTGTTCACTCCCGGAGGCGCCAGGTTGCGCTTCGCAGAGAGAGCAAGGTTGACAGCAGGAGAAGCGCGCGGCTGCTGGGTCGTTTCCGCCGACGCACGTGACGATGTCTTTGGCACCTTGACACGCTTGCGGTTCATCATCTCCTGACCTTTCGCAGCCTTGGACATGAGAAGAACGCGAGAGTGGTCCATGACGCCCTCGAGAATCCTGCGCTCCAATCCCTCGGCTCGGTTCTCCATCTCGTGCAGCTCTTCGCGACGGATGCGCAATGCCATCTCGAGCGACGAGACATCAGCTGTCAACCTCGTCTTCTGCTTGTTCATTGCGTCCTGTTCCATTCGAAGACTTTTAATCGAGTCCTTCAGGAGATCTTCCTCCTGTCGAAGGGACGCAAGATTCTGGTCAACTTGGTCCTTGTGAACGAGCTGCCGCTCCAGAGCAAGAGTCGTCTCTTGCAAGGACTTTTCTTTGGCATCGTTGGCCTCGGCGACTTCTTTCGCCTGGTTTGCGAGGAACGATGAGATTTCGGCAGCTGTAGCCATGACTTGTTGATGAACCTGCTCTAGCGTCTGCAGTTGAGAAAAAGCCTTGTCCGCCTCCTCGGTGTGGTTGACCAATCGGTCCAGCTTCTCTTGCATGACAGCATCATCGTACTTCTCGGTGCTCTCAACGAGCTTGTCGAGCTTCTGTTGCAAAGCTGTGTCATCGTATTTCTCCGTGCTGGACACAAGCTGGTCAAGCTTCTCGTGCACGACTGTGTCGTCGTACTTCTCGATGGGAGGCAAAAGAGGTGGCCCGGGCTCTGCTTTTGCGACTTCGAGCCTGCTGTGAAGGTCGGTTGCCGATGACTTAGAGTGTTCATAATGCTGGTCGACAATGTCCAGGACATCCTTGACAGCCTGGAGAATCTGGGGCTGGAAGTCGCCAACTTGCCCCTGCAATGCACCAACAGAGGCGATGGCCTGTGTGATTTGATCCCGAGTCTGTTGGTGCTCGGTCTTGTCGTTGGAGCTGTTTTCTTCTGTCTTGTTGGCGAGCTCTTCCACTTTGCTGAAGACTGTTCTCGAGGCCTCTTCCATCTTTTCAAGAGAGTCAGTGACAGCGGAACCAAGGGTGTCGATAAGGGTCTTCAGCTCTTCGGCGACGTTCTTTGTGCTCAGCAATGCCGCGTCGGTTTCTGCGTCACGAGCCTCTTCTGCCTTAGCCCGCTCGTCGGATGAAGTCTGGAACTCGTCATACTTGAGCATGAGCTCGGCAATCTTCTCCTCGATCTTGGCGCCCAGCTTCTCGGTGATCTCGCTGAACTTCTCATCAGTGTCGAGTTTGGCACCAACGACGCCTGCCTTCGATTCCTCAAACTCGGCTTTTATGATATCAGAGAGCTCTTTCAGTTCCTGGCCAACGTCGGCATTAAGCTCGACCGTTTCCGAGACGCCCTCGAGCAATTTCCCTAGGGCTTCGATGCCAGTGGCTCCATCCTCCAGCTTGCCCTTGGCCAAGGTTTGGAACTCCTCCAGTAGAGTCTTGACATCGGAGACTCGCTCGCCTACCCCTACGATCTCGGCTTGTCGCTCTTCAAGCGCTGCTGTGTGCAGGGCACCAGTTGACTCAACGCGGGTTTTCAGATCTTCGAGGGTGGTGCTGATGGTCTGTATATCTTCGCCTGAAGCCAGGGCAGCCATGTCCGTTTTGATCGTCTGCTCAAAAGCAGTCTTGATGTCCAGACACGCAGCTCCGACAGCATCAACGTCACTCTTGGTCACTCTCTCTGGGTCGGCCAGCCCCTTGCTGGCCTGTTCCTTCGTCTCCTCGAGCCCGTTGGCAATTTGTGCCACCAAAGCCTCGAGTGTCAGCATGTCGTCCTTGCTTGGCAGTCCTTCGATCTGTGCTGCGGCATTGCTGACTGCCTCGCGGGTATCAGCCACCAAAGCCTCAACACTATCCAGATGTTCTTTGCGGATAGCCTGCTCGCCGTCCATGAGATCGTCGAGTTTGGCCTTTGTATTGCGCAGGATTGTCTCGATCGCTTCCACGTCCTCCCTGGATGCGTTGTCGGTGCTCGTAGGTTTGACGGGCGCTTCTCTTTCCTGAGCAATCCCCGAGACTGACTCCTGAACACCACGAAGCATGTCTTCGAGGCGAGAGAAGTCCTCCCCTGCGCTCGTCTCCCGTGGCGGTTTCTCGAAAGTTTCCACATTCATGGCCTCCACCTTGATGCGAAGCTGCGTGATAAGGACCTCGAGGTTTTTGATATCATCATGTCGCAGCGCGTCAGCGGGAGCGGCAGGCACGACGGCGTTGTCGTTCATGGTGGTGACAGCCTTATCCTCTTGCGCATGCTGACGCAGCGCGTCGATTTCTGACCGGACACCATCCAGGCCTGCTTTCAGAGCATCTAGAATCTCATCGTTGGCCGTGAGATCCACCGGTCGGTCGCCGACCTTATCAATGCTGGAGCGTAGGTCTGCCAAGCCTTCGTGGAGGGCATCCAGGATCTCGGCATGGCCAGCGAAAGGGCGATGCATCTCGGCTCGCACGCTGTCGAGGCCGATTTTGACTGCTTCGAGGACATCTGCATTGTTATTCTGAGGACTGACTGGTACCATGGATGAGTGAACTGTGTCGCGTAGTGAGTCCATGTGGGACTCCATCATGAGCCTGGAGTCCTCTGTGGCCTTCTGGACCAGGGAAGCCATTTCGTCTCGTAGACCGTCCAATGCCTCAGCCAGAGTTTCCATGAGCTCTTCTTGTTCCACGCTCGTGCCACGCTCGAGATTGATATGGCTCATCAATTCTTCCATGTCGCTGCGGAGCCTCTCAAGGCCGTCCTTGGTCGCGTCGAGCACCTGCTCTGTGTCCCGCCCATTGGCGGCAACATTCTGTTTGGCTTCTTCAGAGACTGCTTTAAACTCCTGGCGTAGATAGTCCATCAATTGTTGAAGGCGCGAACTGATGTCGTTGTCGTCGCGTGGTGGTGCAAGGAGCGAGGTGGGTTGAGGAAAATCGAACCCTCGCAAACCCTCCTGGACTGCGCGAACCATGTCGTCACGAGAGAGCTCTGCGTTCATGGCTGATGGTGCGACAGGGAATTCGAATTCCTCCAAGCATTCTCGTACGGCGTCAAGAATCTCATCGCGTGATAGTGCCGTTGCGGAATCCATTCTTGGTGGCACGAAATGCTTCAGACCTTCAACCACGGCCTGGAAGACCTCATCTCTAGTGGCGCCAGGAACCCTGCCGTCTTGCGCCACGTAGTCCTGAAGTCCTTCTTTGAGGTATTCAAGGACATCTTCCCTACCGAATGACAGTTCCTCGGCTTCAACCTGCGGCTTGTAATCTTCCCAAGCTAGCCTGACAGCCTCAACAACGTCTTCTCGGCTGAGGTCTGGAGTTTGCGGCCCGGCGGCCTTCGCGTCGCGGAGAGCAGCTCGCATGGCGTTATAGATTTCTTGGTAGTCGATCGCAGTGGCACGAGACGCCGCTGATGCGGTGGACGATCGTCGGTGTTCCCGGACCAGCTCACTCATCTGTTCCTTCATCTGATCGAGACCTTCGTCGACGATCTTAGCAATCTCTTCCTTGCTGGCAGCTTCATCGCCGACATTGCCCGTGTCCTTGACCTCATCGAGTCTGCGGCCGATTTCGCGGCCCATGCCAAGGACTTCACCTCGAAGCTCACGGACGAGAGCCTTGACCTCGGCCGTGAGACCGCCGCTTTGAGCAATACTGTCCTTGACACCGCGGATGACTTTGACAAAGTCGTCACTCAAGGGTTCACTGGCTTTGACGGCCAGGGCAGAGGAGTTATGCCGGTTGTCATCGCGGACAAGAGCTGCCATTCTATGCGCTACCGGGCCGGGCGAGTTATCATCGAATCCGACCTCCAGATTGGCAGATCTCTTGTCGGCGTGGTTTGGATTGCGGTTTGGAGAGCTATTGTTCTGTCCGCGTACAATGGCGTGTTGTGAACTCTTCTTGGCGAGGTTGAGTAGTTCTTCAACCTTTGCTGCTGGGGCCACACCAGCCAGCCTGTCAGCAACCTCGGACAGACGATTCAATAGCAAGTCCTGCCCTTCTTTGGTGCCCATGTCCCGCATGACCCTTTCAAGGATGGCGACTGAGCCGGATGCATCCTGAGAGCACAGCGATGGTGTGCTGACGGAATCGCGGTCTAGGGAGGCTGAGAAGCTGGTGGGGGACGGGATCCTGGGGAGGGAGAAGGGCCTGGTAGACTTCGATACCGAGCCGTAGTGTGGTTTGTTGTCGAGATACAAGCCTGAACCGTAAGGATCCCGCGAGAGTGGTCGGGAATTCACTTCGTTGAGATTGGTGATCATTTCGCGGATGCTTTTACGGATATCTTCGTCCCGGGCCGTCGTGGCTTCTTTGAGACTGGAGAGATCGGTCGCATTGTCCCGGCTGCGGCGGCTCAGTTGCGCCATGTCTCTCTGGAGCGCAGTCGCTATGTTTGTAAGGCTCAGGATCTGATTGGAAAGCCCGTCGAAGTTCAGCGGAGCACGCACGAGGGCCGTCGATGTGGGTGCAGGATTGGCATTCTGGAGAGGTAATTCGGCCTCCTTCGGGGCCGGGGCCGGAGAGGGCACGTGTTGAAGGGCCAGCATGGTTGCGGACTGTGGCGGCGTGTTGTCTCCGAGTATGCTTTGGTGCGTTCTACGGGCCGTCGGACGGACGATCGGCGTCAGGCTCGGTCCCGGCGTTGGAGAGGTGAGGATGGCGTGGTTCTCCTTGTCCGACAGAACCGACTCGGAGAAGCTATGTGGTGCCCTGGAAGGGGTTGAGGGCCGCAAGTTCTTCTCGGCAGGTTTCGTGGGAGAGGAAGGCCCAGGCTGGGGCCCGTTTTCGAGCAAGAGGCTGATGTCGCGGACGGTGCCGGTGTGAAGCGACTGCATTCGTCGGTGTTGAGGACCTCTGACAAGAGACTTGTCTGGGGAGCTATCGTTTGTGCGCTTTGTCAAAGGGCTGGGCATGCCGCTGCTCTCGCGGGCCCTTTCGGCGAGTGTAGCGTGAGCAGACTGTATTGCGCTCGATGTACCCTTTCGTGGCGAGATGCTGGGCGACTGAGGATTGAGTGGAAGCGGCGGAGGCGCGCGTTCGGGATCAGAGCTATCCCACCTTTGGCGGATTAGCTTGGACCAAGTCATTCTGCCGAAGCACACGAAAACATGGTGTTTAGTAAGAAACTATGACAAGCTCGCACGTACATGGGAATGAGTGCTCGACCATGATCAGAAGATGCCGAGTGCTGATGCCTGAGATGGCCTTCTCCCTCCCACGAGGGGTCACGGTCCATGAGCGGCATTCCGGCAGTAGTCCTGGTTGAGTTGGAATGTTGAGGGTCTCTGGAGAGGATGTTGCGGATGCTTGGAATGTTCACTCTCAATGGGGGTTTTTTTTCCACCAAGGGAATGGTGGTGCGTTGATACGCAAGCTCCTGGCTTGTCGTCCTTGTCAGTCCTCGAATGGTTCAACGCGCAATATGATCAGTCGAGAGAGAGGAATAGCAACAAGGGCTGTGTTCGGCCTGGCGACCAACTTGGTGTTGTCGATTGTGTACCAACATGGAAAGCTCAGACGAGGTGGACTTGGAGGTTCGTTTATTGATATGCGAGCTAGTCGTAGAGGGGATCCCTACCTGGTTGGATAGCTGACACCCCCTGCCTTGCTCTGTCAATGGGGTTGGTGACGCGCCCAAAGCCCTTGTGTTGCTGTCATGTTGCTACAGCAACGACGGCATCGGGGCTCGTGCTCGGCGGAAGCTGGCACGTCATTTGCCTACGTGCACCCAATAAGGCCCCGGACTGGGTTGGGACCACTAGAGCTGAGCAACTACCTAAGCTGCCAAGCACCTCACTAGAGGCACCTCAGATTGCCGTCGGTACCTTGTCCGCCTTGCCAAGTTTCGTGAATCACAATAGCAGTTGAGTCTCGACTGTGCATGTACCGAGCCCGGCCTACAGGTAGATAGCTAGCTCTGTCTCTATTGGCTCAGTCATGTCACAGTTGCCAAAGTTCCCTTCGACGCCGCCAACAATCAGGACATAGGGCCCCTATGCAGAAGACTGCCCAGCCAAACACTTCCGTGGGTTGTTTCCAAAAGATCTTCAATTAAAATTTCATTTCTATTATACAACGAGGTACGCCATGCAATGAAGCATGCACTCCATCAAGGCGTTCCGGGTCGCGCCCTTCAGCATCACCACCATATGTAGCCAACGTCATCGGCCATGGCAAAGTCAGTCGTGGACCGCAGTCCAAAATCGCCTCGATGCGTTGGCAGGTCGTCCTTACCACCGACACCGGTACATCATTTAGGCAGCATGCCGTCGAAGGCAGGAATCAGCGTCTGAGCCAGCCAGAACGAGAAGACGAGCTTCGGGCCGGTCATCAACAACTAGAGGTGAATTGTAATTAGCCACAGCTCGTTGGACCAGCGTAAGGCGCGGCGCGTCCGTGCTTGTACAGCGTACCTTGGGAACCAGGCCCTTGAAGAAACTGGACAGGCCTTCGTTCTTGGCCATCTTGCTGAGAATCTTGAATCCACCCTCGGGGTTGTCGAAGTTGCGGTTCTGAATCCTCGTCTTGATGACATCCAACGGCGCAGAAACGACCAGGGAAGCCGAGGCACCGGCAATAGACGCCACAAAGTTCTGGAACCACGAGGCCTTGTTGTAATCCTCAAGGTGGAAGATGAACTCCTTGGCGAAGGCGGAACCTCCGAAAAGCTGCGCAACATCTTGTCAGTGTCCCCAGTACAAGCCATCGAAAGAGAACCACGTACTGCGAAAGATCCGGGAGCGTTACGCGCCGCGGTCCAGCCCCAGCCCCTGTACAACCCAAAGCCCTCGTCGGCGACAATCTTGAACACACCCCTTCCGCGGAAAGCCTCGGGGTTCGTCTGCCTCTTGATCTTGAGAACATCCAGCGGCAGAAGAACAATCTCACCGATACCGATCAAGCTATCGAGCCCTGTTAGCCAGGTCGTTCATCATCATCCCACAAAACACGGATCATCTCACCTGCCTGCCGTTGAGTGCATCACGGCCTTGCCCGTCTTCTTGCCAAAGGCTTGCTCAAAATCACGGCCATAGTGGGTGTCCAGGTAATCGCGCGCGATCGGCTGGCCGCCATACTTGTATATCCTCTGAAGCACCTTGTAGCCAGCAGCATAGCCCAGGCCGGGGAACAAGGAGAAGAACTTGCGGCCAGCTGCCGCGTTCGCAGTGTCCCTGAAAACAACCTTGTTCAATTCGGCGGCATTCGTAATCTGCTTCGGTGTCAGAGCGCGAAGAAACGCGAAAGGTGGCTACATGAATCGCACCTTGGTCTGGTTGCTCATGAGACGCTTCGCAATGGTGTCGACCTAGGTGCACTTGGTGTCAGAAGGTGCGGGTCGTGGTGTTGCGTTCGATCATGTTCTCACTGGATGGAAGACGGCCAGCTCGGCAATACCAGCGGACCCTGTAGTTTGTAAGTGTCAGTGACCGTATTCAAATGGCCGATGGGTGTTGCCACGTTACCGGATCCAAGGAGCCTAGCCAGGTTCGACTCCTTCTGTCGACCCGAGACTGACGGCGGAGACATAATTCGTGATGTTCGAGGGTTTAGGGGGGTATCGGTGGGTTTGTTCGATGTTTTCGTGCAAACTGCGGGTCACCAGAATGTTGATTGTAATCTGGGACTGAATGCCGGGTCGTGGCAGTTGTGTCGAGCTGTGGTGTTGCGGAAAAGGGGAGGCAGCTAGATCGCGCGCTGCTCAACAGTCATGTAGCTGCACACCAGGAAATTTTTGTCTGCCTGTCCGGCGTCGGACATGGCTTCTAGAGCTATGGGCAGCGTGGAACTTGTTAGGGGTGGTCCCCGTCGTATAAGGTTGGTATCAGCTAGCTGATTTGTTGCCCTGGCTTATCGCACGCACTCATTGGCCAGCGTTCAGTACGTTCGGGTCCTGTCGGCATAGTATGGTGCCATCCTAGCGTACCTGTCTCCACCACCTTGTCGTTTGCCTTGGTAGAGTCGCGATGTAGCAGTGTTTGCCTAGGCAAGACCCAGTCCTGCTTCATCGTCTGTACGCGGCTCCCACGGGGGAGGAAGATTGCCTCGGGACAATGCCATGTCGTCTATGATGCGCATCAAACTCCACCTCGGCAGCTACCATGCCGCGCCATATATGCCCAACCATATCTGCAAGCCCGGAAGTAGCCGTTCTACTTGCATCTGCAGCACTTGGTCGAGGGGTCTTCTCTCTGGCAGGAGACAGTGCCATGGACCCCCCGTAGTGTCGCTGGAATCATAAATCGGATAAAGAATCGTATGTGACGGTTATACAAGACACAACCATTACATCCAAATATGTGGCCTCGATCATACAGATATCCAGCAGGTTCGCTGACTTCACAACGATGTGTTGCGTCGTGAACAAACAATATCAAACACAGAGCCTCGGCATTGAGACATCAATTAGATCAAGCCTATTACTCTACAGCCTACATGCACTGTCAGGATGATGTACCAAGGCATCGGCCTGGCAGCTGGCGAAACGATTTGCCCTTGCTGAAACAAAGACATATATTCCGCACAACAGACGAGAAGCATCGTCCGGAAAACTGAAAAGAGAAAGCTACAAGAAGGCGCTTCGAGGGAATGCAGAGAAAAACTAGATCCAAGCTGGACTACTGCCATCATCATCACAATTACCACCCGTACTCGCTATTTACGCCCCGGTCTACTCGTCACTGTCACGACTGGCTCGCGAGGTGGTTGGCAGCCTGGAAATTGACGTCTCGTTAGTCCCCAATACGATAAATAGGTAATCGGTGCGCGACTCACTCTTTCCAAGTTGTAGTCGTACTTCTCGAGGGCCAAAAGTGCGTCGGATCGAGAGTATCCCATGTTGGTCAGATTTCTGAGAATCGGGTCATCATCTTTGCCATCCTCGGTCAAGCCCCTGGCGGGCAAAGGCCTCGACTCCGGTTCGGCAACGGGTGCTACGGCCGGGGCCGGGACGGGGATGGCGACTGGGGCCGGAGCATTCAGCGGAGCGGCGGTACCTGCGGCGGAGCCGTTGGGGGAGTCCAGAGTCGCGAAGATGGAATCCCAATCATGGGCATCGGCCGAGCTCTTGTCGGGCCCAGCTGTACCGGCACCTGCACCAGCAGGAGTAGCTGACGTGGTGGACGCGCTGCCAAAGTCGTAGCTGCTTTCCTGCCCAAATGGAGCTGTCGCAGGCTCGCTCTTGGCCTGGCTTTGAGGGGGGCTGCTGTCGAAGACGGGATTGAAGTCGTCCAAACCGGATCTCGAGATGGTCTGGAAGTCATCGTCAGCTGAACCCTCTTTGGCGTCTTCGAGTCCGTCAAAATCGTCGTCTAGATCGTCGAAGACTCCTTTTGCTTGGGGCGCTTGGTCGAACGGTTGACTCAGTACGTTTGCGCCGCTTGAAGCTGGCGGTGCAAACGGGTTGTCGTTCTGGGGTGTGATCGGGCTTGTCGGCTCATGCTGGAGCGAACTGGTGGGTGCTGTAGGTTCACTGTGCATGTCAGCAGGCATGTTCGATCCTTGGTGTCACATCGCACGGTCAAAGCATAGAGGCGACAAACCTGTTGTTCTTTACCGCAGTTAGACTCGAATTCGCCACAGTAGCATTGGGCACCGGCACCTGAGTCGCCGCTGACCCATCGCCGGAAGGCGCAATAGCAGGAGCCTCGTTCTGCTTCTTGGGAGGCGAAGCAGGCGCGAAATCGTCATCAAATCCACCACCCTCGCTGGCCGTATCAGAGTCGTCGTCTCTCTCCAGCTCGGAGATGGGAGGGAACTCGGAGTCAAAGGCCACAGCTGGCTTGATGGGCTCGTTACTGGACTTTTCAGGGGCCTTGTGAGCCTTGGTGAAACTTGCAAAGGCGTTGTCAAAATCCGACTTTGCCTTTTCTTCATCCGTGGCAGCAAAAGGATCACCGCCTCCACCACCCGTCGTCGCGCCGACAGCGCCGATTGCAGCTGATGGGCTGTCATTTGCGCTGGCCTTGCTTTCGCTAGCTGAACCCGTCTCGCGAAGTGTCTCGGAGCCCTCACCAGTGGGAGTCGGTTCGTCTGGGAACGCACCGGGGGGGGCCTGTGTGGGTGTTGCGACAACAGACTCAAATGGTTCACCGGCTCGGGAGGCTGGTGGGGACACGGCGCGTGATGAGGAAAGCGATTCGGATGCGTCCGAAAAAGGCAGGAAGCTTGAACTGATCTGACGGGACTCAGGTGGCGCAGGGGGCTCGGCGGTCAAGGTCTGCTGGCGACTCATGGTAGGGGACGCAGCAGGAGGTGTGGCCCAAGAGCTGACACTGCCAGTAGATGTTCCGGTGGTTTGCGGCTTGAAAGACGTGATGGGAGGGGGCGGGGTGTCAGTCGACCGGGTGGGAGGCTGCGAAGGGCCAAATATGTCGTCAAACGATTGATCGGCGGCAGAAGACTTGATCGCTGGAGAGGCAAAGGCTCCCATGATGTCAGTACTTCCTGTTCGCTTGAAAAACGGGTTGTTCGCGCTGGCTACAGACGCTGCCGGACTGGCCACAGATGCAGAGCCGGGAAGCGAGGAGCCAGTGTCTTGCCTAGAGAGGGCCTCACTATGGCTCTTGGCGAGATCAGCTGCCTCAGACTGTAGCCTTTCCCGCTCGGCTTCGTTCGTCGAGAGTTGCTTCTTGTTAATGGCAACCAGGCCCTTTTGCTGCCTCGCCTCTGACTTGAGCTTCTCGATTTGAGGCTTGAGCTGGGCGACTTCGGCGTTGACCGCTCTAATCTTCTCCTTAAGTCCGGTATTTTCGTGTCGGTCAGCCTCGAGACTACTCAGTACCTGCTGGTGCTGCGTCTGCAGATCTCGGTACGTCGTGTCGAGCTGCATGCATTCTGCCTGGAGCTTCTGAGTCTCCTTGCGTGCATCGCTGAGTTGCTGTTGTAGAGCCTGCACATCGCCAGCTTCCTTCTCGTAAAGCGTACGCAGCTGTGCAAGGCGCTGCTCAAAGTTCTTTTTTTGTGCGCTGGCTTGATTAAACTCGTTCTGTGAGGCATTTCGCTGCCCTTGAACCTCCTGCATCTGCTTTGACAGAGATCCTACCTGGTTGGATAGATTGGCCAGCTCGGCAGTCTCGCTAGTGAGCTTCTTGCTGATCTCAGGGTCGTTATCGCCCAGGAGATCGTCTGACGCTGCGCCAACCGCTCTGTTGGATCCAATACCAGAGCCAGCCGAGTCGCCAGTGCCATGGACAGTCAGGCCTCGCCCAAAAGAGGACGAAGGGACAAAGGGCTTGAACTGAGTGTTCGCCGGCGACGAGGGCTTTACAGGGGATGATGGGGTCTGTATGCTGGCGCCCGCAGCGAATGGATCAACGGCGTTTGAACCGCCCGTGTTCTGCGCCACCTGGGCTTGCGCAGCTGGCGTAGGGGTCGTGTCCAGACCAAACAAGTCATCCAGAGCGGACTTGGGCGCCGCGACGGGAGGCTGAGCTTGTGGAGGAGGTGCAGGAGCGTCAAAGGGAGAGCCCGTCGCAGCTGCGAGGCGTGTCCGCTGGCGCATGCTTGGTGGGACAAGGTTGGGGGGTAGCGTTGATGGCAATGCTGAAGAGCCATCACGTCTGGTGCGCTGTTGACGAATAAGATACATGGCCACAGCAAAAGTGTCGCGGTTCAGGACGCCTTCCGAATTACAGTCGGCCAGGTCCCAGATCTGTGCCAGGGCATCTTCAGGAAGGCTAGACTGGCTGAGGAAAGGCACTGCCTCTTCTCCCGTGATGTATCCCTTGCGAGTTTTGTCGAGGTCGTCGTAGAGCTGATCAAAGCGCGCTTTGTCGGCTGGCGTGACAAGCCAGTCTGGTCCAGACACCGTTGACGATTGCGCTGTGATGGGCGGACGCCCGAGAGGGCTGCCTGTGCGTATGGGTGCCGAGCCGCTCAGCTGTCGAGGAATGGCGGAGATGTGGCCCGTAGCCGTCGGCGACTGACGTGGAGCGGCCAAACGTCTTGTGGCGGCCTCGTAGAGCGGTGCTGGCAGAATACTGGGAAGACCACGGAGTGCGCCCGATTTCATCGAGGTGAGCAGGTGCATAGCGATGACGAACTCGGTCTGCACAAGAGCCCCTCGTTGCTCAGTGTCGGCCAATTGCCAGATCCGTCCCAGCACCTCGATTGGCAGACCAGCCTTCTCGAAGATGGACTTGGCCTGATCGCCCGGGAGCAGACCCCCGGGCTGCAAAGCCTGACGCTCAAATAACCCGGCATATTGATTGACCTTCTCGGGGGTCAATGCCGGAATTCGAACAGGCCCGCCAGTGCTCTGAGCCTGTAGTGTCGCTGGTGGCGGTGGGGGAGGTGACGAAAGGCCGGGGAGCTGGAAGCCGTCGAAATGGGGCAACGGTCCGGGTTGGGATGCCAGCTCGGTCGTCGGTTCGCGGCCTGCTTGGGCATGGCCGATCAAGCGCAGAACAGCGCTGAAGCCCGCCGGGGTCAGAAAGCCCCTGTTCTCACTGTCGGCTATCTGCCATATCTGTTGCGCAAGCAGTAGTTAGCATCTTCTGCCCAAACAGCACGCACGTGTTTCCAGGTTTTCGCCGGGGCGGGGAAAGGTGAGCAACTAGCCTCTCCTAGGACTTTGGAGTCCAGCCGTGTCTTGTCAAAGAATTTGACAGCAATTTCACCAGTGACCACGCCACACCGTCGGTATCGGCTTGCCTGAACAGCTGACCGAAAACACGCTTCTCCTCGGTAGTGAGATTCAGGTTCGACCGGGCTGCGAGGACATGCACGTTAGAAGACAGATTCAATCACTGACGATTCTGGGGGGGGAAATTGCAACGAACCTGAATCGCCGGCTGCGTCGGCCATGTTTGCGTTTGCTGTGAATTGTGGTCGTTGCAATAAAGGTATGTTTGGGTCGTCGTTCGAGGTGGCTGGATAGCTGGCGTTTGTTTGTTCGCCCCGGCCAACACGAGGCTAGAAGCAAGCGGACTACTAGCGGGATGCCCGCGGATGCTGGAAGTTGCACTGTTTGCACCCAAGGGCGAGGAGCGCAGCTGTCCAGATTGATGGCGGCGCAGCTGATGTGAAGTTGAAAGACGCCTTGAGGAGGCTGGTGTTTACGCAAGTCCACGGGCTGGGGAAGTGAGGTACACACCTCCCGACCCCCCCGTTGGCTGTCGTGGAGGTAGAGACAGGTGGGTACCTGATATTACATAATCTCGACCGGAGCTCCCTATCACAGCCAATCGGCGACACGTCCTGGTGCCTAGTGCTCAGGAAGCTCCCCAAATTGCATCATCTTGCGTGTGTCAATACTGAGCCTGTCGTGATCCTCATGCATGTTTGGCAGTTCTTTGTTTCTGATTAAAAAGAGGTATATGTATTGGCTTGGCCTGTTGTCAATAGCAAGTAAGAAACGTCGCGACCCTTGCTGGTTCATCTCATGCCATGGTCAAGGCTTAATAGCGTCTCATGAGAGATGTGTGCCAACTGAGAAGTACCTTGGACTCTTACCGAAGAATGACTGTTTACTCTACCCGTTCACCAAATGGCACCAATCGCCGAACGGAACACACCTGGGTTGACTAGTACTCGGCCTCGAGACCCTCATCATCGCCAACAGAGTCCGTCGCAACCTCCTCGTAATCGCGCTCCAGAGCAGCGAGATCCTCACGAGCCTCAGAGAACTCGCCCTCCTCCATACCCTCACCGACGTACCAGTGAACGAAGGCACGCTTCGAGTACATGAGGTCAAACTTGTTGGACAGTGCGGCCCAGGCTTCGGCGATGGCCGTCGTGTTCGAAAGCATGCAACTGAATACCCAGGTCAGCAATGCGGTCATTCGGACTTCCAGTGCACGTTGGAGAGGGGCTGGGATGCAACTTACACAGCGCGGCTGACCTTGGCCAGATCACCGTTGGGAACCTTCTCAGGAGCCTGGTAGCAGATACCAAGCTTAAAACCGGTGGGGCACCAGTCGACGAACTGGATGGTCCTCTTCGTCTTCAGCGTGGCAACGGCGGTGTGCGCGTCCTTGGGGACCACGTCACCACGGTACAGAAGGCAGGTTGCCATGTACTTGCCGTGGCGAGGGTCGCACTTGACCATCTGGTTGTTGGGCTCGAAGCAAGACATGGTCATCTCCATGACGGAGTTGGCCTCGTGGGCCGCCTTCGCCGACGAGTGCATGGGAGCGTAGGCAACGAGGGGGAAGTGGATGCGAGGGTAGGGGACCAGGTTGGTCTGGAACTCGTTCAGGTCAACATTGAGCGAGCCGTCGAAGCGGAGGGAGGCGGTGATGGAGGAAACGACTGTGGACCACTATTAGTCTCTGGAGCTGCGGGCCTTCAAATAAGAGGCAACATACCTTGGGCGATGAGACGGTTCAGGTTCTCGTAGTTGGGGCGCTCAAGACCAAGGTTGCGACGGCAAATGTCGTAAATGGCCTCGTTGTCGACCATAAAGGAGCAGTCCGAGTGCTCGAGAGTAGTGTGGGTTGTGAGGATCGAGTTGTATGGCTCGACGACCGAAGTGGCAGTCTGAGGGGCGGGGTAGACGCAGAACTCGAGCTTGCTCTTCTTGCCGTAGTCGACCGACAGACGCTCCATGAGGAGGGCACCAAAGCCGGAACCCGTGCCACCGCCGAAGGAGTGGAAGACGAGGAATCCCTGGAGACCAACACAGTTATCGGCGACGCGGCGGACCTTGTCCAAGACCTGGTCAATCAGCTCCTTGCCAACGGTGTAGTGGCCACGGGCATAGTTGTTCGAGGCGTCCTCCTTGCCGGTAATCATCTGCTCGGGGTGGAAAAGGCCGCGGTAGGCGCCGGTGCGGACCTCGTCGACAACGTTGGGCTCGAGATCGCAGTAGATGGCGCGAGGGACATACTTGCCCTGACCTGCATGGGAGCATACACGTTAGTGACTCCCGTACCGCTGTCAGAGATCGGTGGGCCAGCGCGTACCAGTCTCGGAGAAGAAGGTGCTGAAGCCGTGGTCAGGGTCGGCGGCCTTGCGCTCCTCGGTCAGGAAACCATCGGGCTGTATCACAGGCGAAAGCATCAGTACACATGCCTGAGGGTGGGAGTGGGGGACTCCGCTGAACAGGAGGGCGGGCAATAAAGAAAACATACCTGAATACCATGCTCCAGGCAGTAGAGCTACAGAGTCGCTCGGTTAGTGATCTGGTGCTACTACATCCATGTTGACCGGTCGTGCCATGTGGTTCTGGCGGGGGTGTGGGCTGAGAGCAACGCGTGCTCTCAGACAGTACATACCTCCCAGCACGAGTTGGCAATCTGGCAACCGGCCTGTCCGACTGTGTGAAGGGGCACGTCAGTACGTATTCCTCAAAGATCCCATAGTCCGGGGCGGCAGCTGAACGGGTCCAACGAAGGGGAAGCCCAGAAAAACGCGTAGTGCGAGTGGATGGTAGGAGGGGTCGGGCGTACCGTTGATGCTGATGACTTCACGCATGATGGGCAGTTTCGGTGAGAGCAAAGGGGGTTCGGGTGTATGCGGGTTTCGATTGGCAAGCTCGTGAGTTGGCACTCCAAGGAAGTACACACAGAAAAGGATAGCAACAGCTCCAAGGTGTGTCGTCGGCCGTAGTCTTGAGAACGACTCCGGGCAAAAAAGGAATCGTCGGTAAGGTCAGATAGGGTCGAGGTTGAGGTAGGTTGGGACGAGTGAAGGACGGCAAGACCTGGACGGGGAAAGGTCGAGTCGGGCAGGGGAGGTGGGGGAAATTTGACCGCGACAGGGGTCCGTGCAGGAGTTTTTGTTGATCGTGCTGCCTTAATTGGTAAGCGCGTCTGTGTTGGGGTCCTGGATTGGACGGTCCCCGCCAGCGCCGTGTTGTCCTCCCACGCCAGTCAACCCTCGCATTGAATTGAGCAGCATTTCACCGCTATTCACACTCGGCAGTGCGGGAATCCAAAAAGGTGCCCATCGCATCGACCATGTGGTCTGTCAAACACTTCACGTTTCCGCTGGCCCTGTTGATGGCCGCAGTGTGTGAAGGCAACACGGAGAAGTCCATATTCCTCGCCCCAGCAACAGTCAACATCCCAGCTCACCAGCCCACGCTGGAGGTCCTGGGCCTGGACGTCCTCACCCCCACCAGGTCATCCATAAGGTCGCATCTGAATGCTTCATTCCCCGACGCCGGCTCGGCCGTTGGCTCGGCCACGTGGTTCTTGCTAGACGACCTTAGACCCTCACAACGCTACGAGTTGCGCGTGTGCTGGGCCGCCACGGTTCGTCACGGATGCCTTTTCTTCTCGTGAGAGCTGTTGTTGGACTAACCAGTGGCCCATTCAACGAAGCAACCCACCAACTTCATCTTGGACGTGTACCCCTTGGAAAAGGTTTGGGAAACCCCCGATTTGATCGCCTCACTCGCAAGCTACGTGGAATCTCGCGCGAGTATCGGGACCACCGAACCAGTGGACGCAAGTTCAAACGCTGCAGGTGATAAAACGCGCGGTCGTGGCCGAACGACGTCCGAATCTGAGGCATCTGTAATGTTGCTGCGCGTGCTGGCCGCCGCCGATTACTATTCACACAATGCCGTCGTCATGACTCACGTCGATCCTGTCTTGGTGGACATCATCCTCGATCCGTACCTTGTTAATATTGTACCGCAATCACTAGCGCCGACAGTTGTGTACATGACTCTTGTTGCAGGTCTGGCTTGGGCACTTGCTCAGCGTATCCGCAACCACTTGCTGGTGTTGACCAGCTCGCCAGAGCAGGCTGTGAGGAAGGCCATGTAGGGGATGAAGGCTATAGCTCATGGCTGGGGATGAGCGAAGCCGGTTTGTTATGGTTCTTTTCTATTGCATTTCAAG
Source organism: Verticillium alfalfae VaMs.102 (assembly GCF_000150825.1). NCBI lineage: Eukaryota > Fungi > Ascomycota > Sordariomycetes > Glomerellales > Plectosphaerellaceae > Verticillium > Verticillium alfalfae. The sequence goes on from NW_003315037.1 coordinate 74,320, forward strand.
TGCAGATAACATTTATGAACAAGTCGTCATGTAATTCATGATACAATATCCAGTCTGCTTGCGAACTAAACACGAATCTGACTGAATTGTCGGCTGTCAATAGACAGGTCGTTCTCAATCTGCCCGCAGGCAAAGAAATCCCGGGATCACAGAGTACGGGCTTGCATCAGCCCTGAACTGGCAGCGTGGATCTCAACCATACTTTTCGGCCAAAAAACTGCTGTCAGTATTGAGAGCCGTAACCGTGGCCTTGCTGATTCGGGCCCTGTGAGTAGGTCGAGTTGTTGCCGTGGTAAGCACCAGGCGTGTTACCGCCGTTTCCATACGAAGGCTCGTAGGCACCATTGTTGGCGTGGCCGTATTGTGGTTGTTGTTGTTGTTGTTGCTGTTGTTGATGATGATGACCCCCTTGTGATGGGGCATCATATCCGCTGCTTTGTCCGTAGGCGCCGGGGGGCTTTCCGGAAGGCGGCCCGGGAACCTGTCCGTACGTGGGGTGTGTCTGATGCGCCGAGGCCTGACTCCCGTTTTGACCTGAGGGAGAAGGAAACGAGGGGTTTGGGGCATGGTTGGGCGTCGTTGTCTGATAGGAAGATGCTCCGGGCGCATTTGCACCACCACCGGGCGGTTGGTACGACGTCGGAGGGGCTTGGCCTGAGTAGCCGCCCGAGGCGCTGCCCGAGTTGGAATATCCGTAGCTGCTGCTCTGGAGGAGGTAGCATGTCAGCTGCACGTCCTAGATTGCAAAGATTTGGCGAGAACGTACCCCGTGCGATGGCTTGTTTCCACCGAGCATACTTGCAACACCGCCCATCAAGGAACCAGCCAGGCCATGCTGCTGCTGCTGCGGCTGGTGACCCGTAGTCTGACCGCTGTGGTACGATTGCGGCTGCTCAGGCTTATCACCTGAATGTAAGAAGCTGTTCGCCAGCGCACCGCCGAGTTTGCCAAGTGCATTCTTGCCTGCCCCTCCACCGCCGTGACCCCCACCCCCCAAGAACTGGTTTGCGAGATTGCCGAAAGGATTCGAGCCGGAGCCGCCATGGTTGCCGTTCGCAGTGTGGTTGCTCGAGTCTTTCCCACCCAGCAGGGCGTTCATGGCCATGCTCTGTATGCGCGCAAGGCGAGATCAGTCCCTGTGCCGCGTGGCGCAATCCTGGGAGGTGGGGAGAGCACGACTTACACCAAGGCCGCGGTCGCCAGTCTGTCCGCCAATGCCGCGCGTGCCGTCTGGCGGCATGGGGGGGTTGACCGGCTCCATGGAACCATCGACGTGCCGGACGGTCTGGCTGCCGTCTGGGTGTGTGATCAGTTCCTGCTGCCGCGGGATGCCATAGGGATGCTCGACACCAGGTGCTGGCGTGCCTGTGGGTGCAGCATCCGTCGGCGTGTCCCACTGCGAAACGCCGGTAGACAGCTGAACGAAGTAGTACTTCTTGCTCGCGCCGTCCCACTGCGCGATCCAACCTGGTGGAAGATGAGGAGGGCCAAACGTGGGGCCTTCAGCGCCCGGCGAGGTAGGCCCAGCCATCGGGGAGGGTGGACGTTCTCCGAGGGGTAGAGGTGTCGAGTGCGTCGAGAGCGACAGCGCGCATACAATATTGCGTGGTTTGGGTCTTCAGCGGAGGACGTGGTCGTGGCACCCCGATGTGGTATGTTCGAGGTATCACTGGTAGCGGGAGGTGACGGAGGGGACCAGTAAACGATATAGGCGTTGGTCACCTAGAAAGGCCGTTGCCAGCCCAACTTCTGAGGGGCCATTCGGTGCCGTCTGGAACGTTCACTCTCCTATGAAAGTAAAGGGTATATACCGCCATGCGTCACCCAGGTCCCCATGTGGAATTTCCATTTGGTATCATTTCGGTGTTTAGTACTACCTGAACCTCAAATATATGCTTAGGTAGCTTACCTATCTAATGGAGTGATAGCACCAGGGCGGTCGCCTATTCCTGGTCATGAGCAATGTTTAAGTGCCTAGCGGGTTGCTCCCAAGCCCCCCCCCACACTGATTGTTCCGAGTCTGTCCCATACTAAAAGCGGCGTCGGGAGAGAATTTGGCACTGTACCTACCTACCTTCGAGGCGGTTCAGGAGGCAGCCTGCCGAGGGGTTTTGGCTTGCTAGCAGTGGCTGTGTAACCAGCAACAAGGGCACGTACTCCCCTGTTCCTGACCTAAATGCAGCCAACAATGCAATGCGTCTCCATTCACCGAGAGGCAGTTTCTTTGATCGCCTGGTTTAATTCTCTACACAGCCTGCCGCGCCATATACTAGAACAACAAACGAAAGCGTTTCCAGGAAACATAGCTCAATAGGCAAGCACAAATTCGGCTCACTACATTTCACGTACACGTAGTGCCAGCAGGAAAGTATAACGGAAAAAAAGTCCCTATTTGGTTTGCCAAGGGCTCAACTACTCTAAACTGATGCAATGTGACAAATCAACGCCAAAAAAACTCCATCCGGGTGTGGCTCATGCCATCATCGTTGTGATCGATATGTACGTCAGCCGCTGCTGCTTCAACAAAGACAGTGGAGGAGGACGGCTGTCTGCGGTAGAAGAGTTACGTCGAGAAGGGGAGGTCAAGCCTTCGTCGAGATAGCGAGGAGAGACGAAGCGACGAACTCGGCTACTCGTCCTGATCATGACGAGGGCCTCGCTGATGCTCGTCTCGCAGGATGTGCCAGGCGCCATCTGCATCAACACAGACCAGAGGCCAGAAGCACATCGCTGGAATTGGCTGCCTCCAACACAGTTCCATTGGCCCTCGTTGGCGCAAGCGACGCCTGGCTTTTGAACCCCAGCATTGGTTCCGTTGCCGGCACCCGATCCGGGAGTCGAGGTGGGCTTCGGAGCACTACCCGTGCCGGCCGTGGTCGTGACAGTTGCCAAGGTGGTAGGCTTTGCCGGAGGAGGGGCGGTTCCAGTCTCCGCGGGAGGGGTGATAACAGTCTCCTCTGGTGCCTCGGGGCTGGGCTGAGGGATGAAGACGCCACCAGGGCTATCCGATGTCAGTGAGTGGTCAGGAACAGTAGGCATAGAGGATACATACAGTGTGGTCGAAGTGGTGACGGGGCCAGATCCAGGCTGCTCGGGTGCGGTGGCGGGAGTCGTAGGCACAGGGTTTGCGCTAGTCTTGGACGGAGAGCTCGCGGGAGGAGCACCATCACCAGGGTTCGGGGCGTTGCCCTGGTCAGGAGATGCGCCGGTATCACCGCCGCCGCCGCCGCCAGCAGCGCTACCACAGCTGCCCACAGGCGGCGCAGTCTTTGAGTTGGCCTTGGCAACGCTGGCGCCCGGGTTCGGGAACTCAACGTCAGAGCCTTCAGTGGTGGAGCAGCCGTTTCCGACATTGGCGACGAGGATGTCAGGGCGGCTATTGAACGAGGTGGCCTGGCGCTTAGCACTACCGCCAGCCTTTCGTGGAGACGACGGGACAGTTCATGTACATCTCGCGTTGCCAACCTGGTTGACCCAGGTCCAGGCGAACAGCGCGTCGACGGCAGCCGGAGTGTCGTCGGGACAAAGTGAGTCATAAGTTGAGGTGCCGTCGGGAGGTTCAGCCGCCGACATAGCTCTTGACGACCTTGAACGTCTTGCCACCGTCGAAAGGAGAGGAGGCCCTGGCAGCTACCGCCGTTGTGGTTTGCACCACCCTCGATGGTCAAGTTGTAGGTCTGACCAGCCTGCCAGCTCGCCACGGGAGCGGCGGCGGCAGTGCCGAGGAGGCCCAGAGTACCCTTGCAAGGATAGTCGCTACCTGAGGCGCTGAGAGGCGTGGTCATGCTGTAGTCGATGTCGCTGCCGGCGAAGGGGTTCTTCTTGGACCGGAGCGGGGGAGGCCAAGACATCTCCATGTGGGCGGAGACGGAGTCGAAGGTGAGAGCGGCCAAGAAGGCGGCGTAGAGAGAAGGGGTATACATGATATGCGTGTGTGTTTTGCGTTTCTTCACTTTCTTGTTTGGTGTGTTGCGTGCTTTGCTGTCTGTCTGTTGTGTGTCTGGGAAGAGCAGAGTGTCTGGAAGGACCGAATGTGCAGTTTGTTATATACGTGTCGTCCTATAAGTTGAGCCGGCTCGTGGAACGTGGTGACTGTGTGGAATCGAAACAACAGACAAGACTATTGTTCTTGAACGCAGAGGCTGGGCTGGGTTGGCTAGCTGGCAGCGAACAGGGTACACCTTCCAGAGGTGTTTGCTTTGGTATGCGATGAGGTCAGGCAGTAGCAAAAACCGTGAGGCCTCGTGAGTAAAAAGACTGGAAGGACGAATGTTCCAGAGTGGGCGATATGAAAAGAATCAGAAAGGCTGGGAGAAGGAGTGACCCGAGCCTGGTATGAAGGTGTGGGTTTGCAAAGAAAACCAGCACTTCAAGTGTGAAGTGAATACAAGGCACAATGGAAAGAGGCAAAGGAAGGAATGGAACAGTGAAGCAGTGCAGAACCAGGCGTCGTCGAAATTCCAGTGCGAGGCCAGGCCCCCTTTATTGTTTTGCTGCCTCCCACGAGTCCAGCTCCACGCATGTCCTGTCACAAGCCCAGGGTGGGGGACGCAGAGGGACGCAGCGAGGCCAGGCGCGGCTAGGCGAGCGGGCTCAGCTTGGCAAGGAAGGACCTCTGCCCCTTCCCATCCCTCAAGCCCCTCTCTCTACCGGCCTCCGCTACGATGCGATGCGATGCCGTGTGATGCGATGCGACCCAACCCCGGAGCAGGCGGCAGCAGTGTAGGGCGGCAAGATGAGCGTGGAAGCGGCACGAACGACGGAGAGGCCATCACTCGCACCCTGCACATCGAATCGTCCATCCCATCATGTCTGTGATGATGCGACAGAGACAGGGCCAGAGCCACATGTCGGCCTGGTGATCGGTCCGTTACTGGACGCTGTTTGCTTGTTCATCCAAACACCCACGATATCCATGCCGTGCCCCCCCCCCTTTCTCCTGATGCATGTCCATGCTTCTTCACCTCCTTCTTCTTCCGCCCTCTGGTGACCAGGTCCCCAAATCACCTCGTCGCACTCACAAACAGGCGTCGTGGCCCCATGCACCCCCTCCGCCGAGGCAGAAAAATAAATGACGAGTCGCTTGAAATGGAAGCTGTCGTCGAGGCTGGACCGCGCCAGGAGACGGATAGAGAGGATGGGTGGGGCGAGACAGCACTGCACTGGAATTGTGGGATAACTCACGAATGACATGGCACCACCAGGCATTCGCGCCAACTTCTGAGGCACACGAGTGACCACAGGGGCTGCTGCTTCAGGGGGAACACAGCGCTGCCAGCCAATCGATGGGCCTTCGTGCCTGGAGGGATCGACCACCCTCGAACCCCTGGCGCAGCGATGCACAGCGATACACAGCGACTGGATTCGCCCATTCCAGTCGCTGGTGGCCCAAGTGCCGATGAAACGTCGATCCTCCGAAGTGGTAGCCGCCATGCTGGGCCCCTGTTGCCCCACCGCGTGCCGCGCCCTTGACTAAACGCACAGCACAGCAGCCTACCAGCCCAGCGCAGCCGAGCATGCCTCTCACATTGTCGACGCAAACCTCGATGTACCCTGCCACCACGCGGCTCGTGGCCTGACTTCACGCCTTCTCACGGCTCTGTCGCTGTCTCTGTCTTGGACGCGGTATCCGCCGAGGGGCGCCGCCTTCCCGAGGCATTGAATCTGCATAGCCAGCGGCCTCTCTCCATCTCGTCTCTTAGTCGACCTAGGTCTTGGTGCCCCAGCTGCATCATGGTGAACCATAAGACGACGAGGCATTGGGATCTATTTTTTTTTTCTTTCCATCTCTCCTGATATCAATCGTTCAGAACGTCCAGCCCGTTGGTTGACCCTGCTGCATGTATGCGCCGTGCTTGTTTTTTCGGTGGGAGGGGGGAGATGCCAAGTCCAATGTTATTCTTCTGCCCAGTGCTCATTAACACATCAGGTTTGAGGCCTGAATCCCGCATCCCTGGTGAGGGACATCGGCGTGCGATGTGGCCGAGTCCCGAGGCCTTCGTCTGTACGTGGGGCCCGAGCACTCAAATTCCAAAACGCGCCATTACAGGTGGCGTCCAGCATGTGTCAACGCCACTCACAAAGACACTCACACACCTGCATCCCGTGTCTTGTTACGTCGTTACTCTCGAATTCAAGGAACCACGTAGGTGCCATGGTGTGTGCCATCATGGCTGCGAGCAGGCAAAGAAACTGCATCTTGATTTCTACTCCACGACGCACGCGCTGCTCTGCATGTTGTATTGCCAGCTCGCCCATCTCGCCCACCTGCCACTTTCCACCCTCCGACTGGTAGTCCATCAACCTCATCCTACCCCACGACGAGCTTGCTGTATCCCGGTATGCTGCTTGCTGTGTCAAGAGTGCTCTTGGGAAATTACATGCAGCCTAGAACACCCCCCATGTCGTCGTTTGCTGCCCCGTAGTCAAGTACCAACGGGCGGGTTACTTGGCCTCGGCAGGCCCTTCAGAAGCCCGTGTTTGGGAGTTAGCTGCCGTGCCGTGGCCTTGCGGGTGGCCATGAGCTCCGTTGTTGCCCAGATTCTTGCCACTGCCGTAGTTGCTACCGGCACGATGCTGAGCCCCGTATGCGTGCATTTGTTGTGGGCTGGTACCAAAGTGCGGCGCCCCTGAATTGTTATATCCGCGTGCATTTCCGCCTGGTCGAAGACGTTTGGATTAGCAACTCGTCAAGCCTCAACCTCAACCTCATCTCAGGGGTTGAGCAGGTGGCGCGACCATCTCAGGGGAGTGTCCCTTACCTTGAAGGCCGGGCTGTTGCGGCGCAAAAACAGGTTGCTGGTAGGGAACGCTTGGGCTCATCCCGTAAACTGTCTGACCCTGCTGCGATCCTTGGTGCGCCATCATGGGCGCAGCAGGCCGTCCGGGGCTGGAATATCCATTCGACCCTGGGTGAGGTGGGGGGCCACCGTTAGGGGGCGGGAATTGGGCGTGTCCCCCGTACATCTGCATCGGTTGCCCAGGCAGCATTCCTTGCGGACTCATAAACTGCGGCTGCATGATCATAGGACCACCCATGTGTCCGGGTTGCTGCTGCAGGTACTGGTGGGTGTTGGAAAAGCTTCGATACTGGTTCATCTGCGGCGTACCGGGCCCGCCGTATGGTTGCATCATCGGCTGCGAGTACGGGACTTGAGCGGGCGAATTGACTGCCGGTGTGTACGTGATAGGGACATGGCTCATCCGGGGGCTGGCAAAGGACTGCGCAGAGTTCGAGTGCATCATCCGGTGATCGTCCACGCCATTCGTGTAAGCCCCATGAGGGGCAGGCACATGTTGGTTATGGAGTGGCATTGTAGCCATGTTGGGCGACTGGCGAGGAGCCGTGCCATGTGCATTTTGCTGCATATGCAGCGGCAACTGATAGTGGTGAGCATTATTGGAGGTGACATGTGGAGGCGTTGGTGTAGTCATGGAAGGGGCCGCGAACGACTGTTGTTCCAGGAATTCTTTGTAGGTCAGGCGCATTGTCGATTCCGGCTTCTCGTCCTCCTCCTGGAGTTGGCGCCACGTTGGTATCGTATCATACGAGGGCCTGAGACCTTCGTTATCATCCCAATTACGCACTTTAGGTGGGGTGAAGGTCTTGATGTGGGCAAGGATGAAGCACTTCTGAACATCAATGGCCTTCGTCTTGCGGCGTATCAATTGACCAGCGGGCGCGGGACCAGCGGCGGTGTCAACCGTGGTCGTGTTTACAGCCGCACCTGAGCGAGGGCTCGATCCGGCGCTTGGGTGACTGCTATTGGGGTTGAACGAGGTGGCGAACGGGTTGGGCCGGAACTCATGGCTGTTCGGGTTCAGCTTCGGGCCCATATGGCCGGGGACGCCACTCAATCGTCGGCCGAAGGAAGAATCTCCAGCGCTGTTGGATGGGCCCGTAGGCGGAACCCGAACCTCTGGGGTCACAGGCTGCTGATGAGGCGGAGCCTGCGACATCTTTTGCTGCTCTGTGTTTCGAAGCCTCTGTCCCAGAGATTGGCGGGCTTGCTGGTTAACGTGTTGGCCTTGACGATCATTGCGATAAGACTGGTTATGGTGAGATGGCGGCGCATACGACTGACGCGCATTGGCGTTGCGCACAGAGGGTCCTGAGCCGGGAGAGTTGGCGTACTGCGAGGGCGATGGGCGGCTTCCCGCACGTCCATCAGGAGTGCTCTGTGTAGCACTAGCTGCGGCAGTGGATTTGTTGGATACATCCTTGGCATCCTTGTCCTTGGAAGCAGACTCGACCGTCTTCGTTCGCGCCACGTCCTCCGCATTTTGAAGAGCCTTGGCCTGTATTTCCTTCTGCTTGCTGGGGTCCTTCGCAATGATAGAAATCAGGTCGGTAGGCACAGGGGTCGACAGCTTAAAGCCTTGAGCAAACTTCTTTAACTCGGTCAACTTGACTTCTTTGTCAGCCTTTGCCTTGCTTGTACGAATCTTGTCGGCGTTCTGTCGTTGTTGGGTAGCAAAAGACTTGAAGGAATTGAGAACATCTCGTTCGACTGTCAGAGCAGCGCTCGGCGTGCCCTCCTTTGCCGCCGTTTGAGGTGATTTAGCACGGCTACTCGTAGATGGTGCACGAAGAGGCGTGATCGTCTTGTCTGCTTGCTTGACTTCAGTCTGCTTCGCAGTGTCGGCGGCCGTCGCCGGAGGGCTGTCAGCCCTTGCTGGCTTGGGTGCCTCGCCCTTTGGCGAAGATTTGATAGTCGCCTTGGAATCAACAGACTTCGACTCATCGGCTGGCTGTGTCGTCGATAGCTTCCCAGGTACCGGTTGGCTCTTCGCATCCTCGGGCCTAGCAGGGGATGGTTTCTTGCTAGGAGCGCGAACTTGTGACGAGATGATGGCAGGGTCGACAGGGGCGCCTGTGACAGTTGACTGCGCTGCTGGAGCTCGCTTCGCTGGCGGCATGTACTTGTTTTCACGGGTCGAAAGCGGAGGGAAGTCCTGCCGTCTAACGCCACTATACCTGAGTTTGATGTTAGGTGGCGAGAGATGACACCTGCTTCAATGGTCAACTTACTTGTCCTCTTCGTCACCACCGCGATCATCGCCGCCTGCGTAGTCCATAATGCGCTCTTCAGCTACATGTGCAGTGGCAGCTTGGCTCCCCGAAATTTCTCTAGCCTTCTTCTCTGCCGCTGCCATCCGCTCGCGGTATTGAGGGTGACTCTTGTCGATAGCGGTAGTGTAAATGTTCTCATCGTAGTCGGTCTTGATACCGAAACGTCGTTCATTCTCTGCGAATTGATCCCAAGGCGCGTTGTTCTTGTTGTTCGAGCTTTCAAGACCTTCATCCATACCGTCCGTAGAGTCGGGCATCCATGGTTGCAACGTCCGCTCAGCGCCGAGTCTGCTGTTGGAGATGGCCGTGTCGGTCCTGAACCCTCCTCTGGAACCTGAATATGAATCATGATTAGACTTGTCAAGTAGAAGCGGACTACCGTGCTCACCATTTTGACCCCTGCCTGGGCCGGCGCCATTGTCTTTTTTAGGGAAGGGCATCTTGTGTGCTTATCCCGTTGCAAGGCTCCTACTGCGAAGATGCGTGACAGGTGGTTGTACAGTCTCCGGTACTGCTTTTGAAACGGTATCGCTAGCAGCCGACAAGACAATGTCACTGCAGCTTGCAATTCGAGTCCAACAAGCCTACCAGCATGCCCAGGTCAGTCAAACTGTTGCGAGGCTTGGTTGTCTATTGCATATCGATTCTTTCGAATGGGAACGTGAACATTTCCATAGGTCGAGATTTGGGGTAAGGAAATATATCACGGGGCGAGGCGCTCTTCCAGTCACTGACCTCGAGTACCCGAGTATCCCCTTCTGTGGCAGCAAGGGCAGAGCACACAAGGTCTTGAAGAATCGATGCGAATGGGGGAAGTCGCAGTCGGTTCAGTAATGGCAAACCGCCGGTATTGAATCGATCGCCAACGGGCTTCTTGATGTTGGTTTGCCCTGAGAGAAAAACTGTAGTTAGCATGTTTGCTGTTTGTAGACGGTATGTGATAAGGGGAGGGCTGAAGCTCGAAACAACAGTGATAACAGAGAAGCATGCTCGTTCAAAATCAGTCCAATTATGTCGTACGCAGAAGACGTACCCTTGAACTCTGTTGTAGAAAGAAATGCTCGACTGTGTTCGAATGAAGGAGACCAAGGCCGGCTTGGGATATCTAACCGGCCAAGAATGCTACCCAGAGATCCAGTGTCAATGATGCCGCCGGGAGCTGGCTTGGTGGTATCTGTGCGAGGGCGGTGTGCAAAACGTACCAAGTCGCGGAGAGTGCGAGATGGGGTTGTAAAAGGAGGTGCTGATTGAACGGCAGCGTACCAGGCCAGGGCGAAGGAAGGGCCGGCGTTGATAAGGTTGGGGGTGAGGCTTTGTTTTCGGTGTGTCCTGGAGACAGATGAGGCGATGCTCCAAGGTGGCACCTTCCCTGCGAAAAGGTACTTGCGTACTCGCTACTTGTGGAGGAAGGTACTCAGTGACCAACCCTTAGTGTGGAAGCTTGGGTCTCGGACCTCCCAAGGTTGCTGAGGGACCTTCCCCCTTGAAGGGCGCACACCGTACCCCACTAGCACACCATTTGTACCCTGTCCCGGTCCGTAGTGGCTCACCAACACGCGACAATACATCGGTGCTGGTGAACCAGTACTTTAAGGAGGTGTGGCCACTGACAAAGGCTTCCATTTCCATGTGAACGAATCTCTCTATCGGGGAGGCACTCCCCATCAACGTCGTCAAAACAGACAACATCTCAGATATTCATGTGGGCAAGGGGCACACTTAGATGGTCGCATTTTAGCCATACCCTCACCATTGCACACGCTAGCAACGGCTCGCTCCATTGATGCTTATTCGTGCGTGGGCGAGCCTGTATTCAAAATCCGGGCCACAAGCGGTGCACAGACAAATAGAGAGCCCAAGGGGTATGTGGAAAACCACCGGGCATCTGTTGGGTGGAGTGTTCATTCTAATTGCAAGTCGCATGCAATGGTGACAGGGACCACTCACAGCCAAAAGGAAGAAGTGTCGAGATCTCGGCTTTTGAGGTTGCCTGTGTAGAGACATCCCCAATCGGGTCGAAGTCGTGGTTGTCAGTACTTTCATCGTCAGAGCACAGCACCACAGGTGCCTCATATACCAATTCTCTGAGCACGAAACAGTCTAAGTTGTGATGAAAGGTCACTTGGCGGGCGCAAAGTTGTTGCCGTGGATGGGTGTGGTGTTACGGGAACAAAATGATGGAATCAGACTCGGAATACTAGCTAACACTTCTACCCTGTATTTCCACAATGCACGGCTCGTCCTGCTCGAGTGACTGTTGATACACGGTTGCTCTAAACGCTCTATACTCGAAGTCCAAGCTCCTCGGCGTAAGGAAGCACATAAAGGTCTCCAACACTGGCGACAGTGGCCTTGCCGTCGAGGATGGTCTTGGTTGCCTTGAGATTGCAAGTCAGTATTCAGTCACGAACAACGCATTTTGGAAGAGATCCGCTTACTGTCTTCAACTTCTCTGCTGTCACGGACTCAATGGGCTTGATAATGTCAGCAATGTTGACGGGCTTGCCGGCCTGGGCGAGGCCGGATCCAGCCAGCAGGAGGCTGGCATTGCGGCCCTCGCTCGCCTCCAAAGCGTCGAACCTGGCCCTAGCGATAGCCTTAGCCAAGTCCTCCTTGCTGACGGAACCCTCAGAAACGCTCTTGATCGCCTTGACAGCCTCCTCGGCGGCCTTGCGAACGGCAGCAGCGGATCCAGAGATTTGAATGGTCAGGAGACCGGCGTCGGAGTAGCCGAGGTTGGTCGTGGCGAGCTTTAGGCCAGGGCTGGTGCCGACGGCCTTGGAGAGCAGGCTGAAGCCGGAAGTCCACTTGATGTTAGACTGGCCTCCGAGGAGAGCAGCCAGGACGGCCAGTTCGGGAGACTTGGATCCGTAGTTGGAGCCGGGGAATGCGATAACCATGGCATTGCCTGCGGTGTGCGATGCACGCGACTCGCCGCCGTGGTACTTGGTGGCAGTTGTGTTCAGAGCCAGCTTGCCGGAGGACGCAGTAGGGGCAGACTTGAAGAACTGCTCAGTCCACTTGGCCAGCTCGGCGGTCGAGGCGCCATCAGCGACAACAGCGATGTTGGACTTGGCGTAGGCAGCGTCGGCAAAGTCGGCAATGGCGAACTCGCTGAGATAAGGCTTGGTAGGGGCGCTGGTGGTCAGGTTGAAAGGCGATCCCAGGCCGCGGTGGAAGGCAACGGCATGAGCGGCATCGAGGGCGAGCCCAGCAGGGTTGGCGCTGGCGGCCTGCTGCTTCTGGCGGACGGTCTCCTGGACCTCCTCGTGGAATTCGTGCGCTGGTAGCAAGGTTTAATGCAAGAGCTGGGCATTTTACGATGGGCCGACTTACTGGTGTACTTGGTCTGAGAGACAACCTCGCCGAGCAGCTCGACGTAGTAGGGGAGGTCGTCGCGGAGGAAGCTTGCCTCGAGAACGAGAGCTTCCCGGGTGTGGTACGCAGCCAATTGGCCACCGAGCAGCTCTGACTCGCGAGTGATTCGGAGAGCGGACCGCTTCTGGGTGTTCTGGAAAGATTCAAGAGCCCGAGGTCAGTCTTTGTCATTGCGAATGGATTGCGAGTGGATGCAGAAGGGAGGAGTGGGCTGACCTTGAAGGCGAACGACTCCAGAGCAGCAGCCAGACCAGGCAGAGGCTGGTAGCGAGTACCGGCCTTGGCCACGACGGCGAGCTTGGCTGTAGGACCGTGGGAGTCGCGAGCAGCGACCTTGACGCCGCTGGCTTCGGAGGGCTCGTAGATGCCGGAGGAGGCAGCGCTGGCAAGACCTCGGCACTGGGAAGGTCGGGCGGCGGCCGACTGGCGAGCCACCTGCTGCGCCGATCGCGCGAAAGACGTTCTGGAGATCATTCTGAGAGCAGCTGCTCGAGATGTGCGATGTTGGTTCGTTACGCCTGTGTCGTGATAGCTAGGTCCGAAGAATGTGCCTCATGGACGACTACGACGACGTCCCGACCAATTTTCGATGGAACGACTTGTCAATGTCCAATCAGAATGGGTCCATTAGCTTGGACCGAGCATGTCACGTGCATCTTGCGCCTCAGGCCATAATGCGAGGTCAAAGCCGAATTGGACTGTATTGGGCCTTAAATTCTCTTTCTGCATAACTCATGCATTTCTAGGTAGTCATTGTTCTTTGGGATACCTGATAAGATAAAGCTGATCCACTTCTTCCTACTCAAGCACTGACCGGCATCGACGTGTGCCCCGCCACTGCCTGTGTCTTGTCGCAGGTAAGGAAAAAAAACCGATGGCTGATTGAAGGACTCACACCTATCTTACCTTTCTCTGCCTTGCGCATCATAACCTGGCTCCGCCAACGACCACCCCTTGGCACTGAGTGAACGGAGCCCAATGCTCGTGTGGTAGTCTCTGTGATAGCTCTAGAGATAGTGAGAGAATCTCTAGAGGCAATACGATTTGCTCAATCGATTACACACCTGTTGCCCAAGATGTCTATGCTCATAGTATGTCGCATGACCCAAGCTGTCTCCCAATACCTTTACACCCCAAACTAACTGCTCTACTCTCAGTCCAAACATGCAGCTGAGCTTTGCGCTCACGTCGTCAACGATCTGTTTGGCGAATTGCCAGCTGTAAGCTTAACATCCGCTCCTCAATTCATGATTTGAGACGTCCCGCCGCTTCATCGAGCTTCTCAATGACATGTTGGCTGACCGGTCTGATCTCGTCCACAGAGAATCATTGCTGTCCTCCTCAGCAAAGGCAGATCAACCATTCCACAACTTGTCCGACACACGTCCCTGCCACCGAGGCAAATGCGACACGGCCTTGCCGTCCTTGTGCAACAAAACCTTCTCTACTACCACGCGATTGCCGGATCAAGTGTCACCAGCTACGAAGCCAACCCCGATGCATGCTACAACCTCATCCGTTCTGGCAAGATTATAGATATGGTGGGGACAGAATACGGTCTGGCCGAGCAAGAAGTGTTCCAAACGATCATGCAATTGGGCCACGCCAGGGTGTCAGACCTCGTACAGGCATTCGGCTTCCATCCAGACCAGAACGGCAACAATGGGGGTCATTCCTCAGACGGCAGGCGGCGCGCAGGGGTAACAGGTTCCGCACACGTACAAACACTCCAGGACTTGCACACAACACTTGGTCGCCTGATCATTGCGGAGCTCATCGACCAGGTTGGCCCCAAGACATTTCGAAACATCGAGGACGTGTACCGTGAAATTGAAGAAGATGCTTTGAGAGGAGAACCTGGCGAGAAGCTGACAGCCAAGCACAAGGAAGCGCAACAAGAGACAATCGTCTCACGCTGTGTTGCTGCTCGAGAAGAGAGCAAGAAGCTGAAACGTCAGCTAATGCAAACCATGCCGTTCATTGCCAAGCGACGAAAGCTCACCAATGGTGTCCATTCCAACGGTTCCGTCGCCAATGGACATGACCAGGGACTAGGGGTCAGTCGCTTTCGTCCCTCTCAGTTGACTCTCTGGCACTCTCTAACACTGTTTTAGCCCGATCTGGTTCTCAAAGTCAACTTTGAGAAGTGTCTGGTCGATCTTCGAAATCAGACCCTCGCGCAATACGCCTCCGATCATATTGGGGAGGTCACGGGACAAGTTTACCACACGCTGCTTCGTCTCTTGTCAGATAAGATTGCGCGGTGTCGCATGGACCCGAGATTTGATCTGGAGCCGGGCGAGGTTGGTGATATTGACGATGACAACAGTCGTCGCAGAGCCAGTCCACAGGTGGCCATGACAGCCTTACAGATTTTAGATGCTCTGGATCCATCCATATGTGTCGCGGCGGGGGTTGGTAAAGCAGCACGCAAGAAAATCAATCAGCGCAATGCCGAAAAAGTCAGGTCAATCCCGAAGCATCTGGTAGAGGAATCGGAGGACTCGGATGACGGAGCCACACTCGGAGGGGACGGTCGCGACGACGACAGCGATGACAATGGCGATTCCGACGACGACGAAGACGGGCCCCCCAGACGAAGACAAAACGGGTCCGGCACAAGGGGCGGAAGGGTCATGTTTGAAGACGAAACGCTGCCGAAGCATTCACGGCTGGATGAGATGCGACAACACCTCCTCCTATTAGCTGAAAGTCCCCAGGGATTTGTGCGGCACTGCGGCACACAAGGCCGTGGTCAGTTTACCGTCGACTTCAAACCGCTGATGGAGTCCCTGCGACAGGTCGAAGTTGATGCCGTCATCGAGCAGACCTTTGGACGGCACGGCCTTCGACTAACTCGCATCCTCCGTGCCAAGGGCAAGCTGGACGAGAAGACGCTGCCGGGCCTCGCACTGATGAAGAAATCAGACGTGCAGGGCAAGATGCTTGCGCTGCAGATGGCCGGATTCGTTGACGTCCAAGAGGTCCCGCGCGACAATAGCCGCACGGCAAACAGAACCATGTTCTTCTGGTTCTTCGACGCGACACGCGTCGATAACCAGCTCATGGATGATGTTTATAAAACGATGCTGCGATGCTTACAGACTCTGGATGTCCAGAGACACCGTGAGCGAAACATCCTGTCTTTTGTGGACAGGAAAGACGTCAAGGGAAAGGAGGAGGAGGTCATGACGGCCGAGCACTACAACAAGTACAGCCAATTTCTTGATCTCCAAAGCAAGCTTCTTGGCCAAGTCATGCGGTTGGATGAGTTGATCTCTGTGTTCAAGGACTATTAACAGTCTGATACGGAAACAGACTGTCAGGAATGACGGCTACCTGCGAGTAGCCATGTACACGGTTGCGATGTGGGATTTTCTACCAAGGAATTCGGTTGCTTTTGGACCGACAGTACGCTTCACGGCGCACAAGGTGTTTATCAGCGGTTCTCAGAACCCGTATGCTTGCTCGATCATGCAAGGTCATTGCCTCCTACCACGGGAAGAGCTAGCGCTGCAGGGGACGACTCTCGTTTCAGGGTTGAAGGGAACAACGTGGAAAGGTAGCTCGAAAGAGTTGCAAAACAGGTCATATTACACGCATTTTGTTGTCGATGTGATAGATTGCCACTCTCAAACATGCCGATTGCGCAATCGTAAACTCGACTCGCTACTTTCTGGGGAAAGGTGTATATTCGTGAAGCTGTCCATCGAAACGCTTTTCCCATTGACATATACAGTCGACATCATAACGGACCCACTGGGATAGGACATGATACATCTTGTTCAAACCCTTTTCAGCACTTGGATCAATACGCGTGGGTATCTTTCGAAGAAAAAAATTGTAGATAGCTCGACGTCATGCGTGGAAGTAAAATGTATCAATTGTAAAGGGTATATCTCAATATCAAACTGTATGCTGCGAACCGCCACTGCCTAATCAGTGGCCGATGCTGGCTTCTCCAGATGATCAGGAGGCCGACAATTATGTATGAACATAGGGCAAGAGAATTCCATCCAGACTTTGGCAAATGCGTTGTTGTTAAGCTGGATGATTGATCCATCCCAAACTCGGGTCCGGGCTCGGGTCCGGGCTGGCGGAGTCGAAGTATAGAGAAGCCGGGCTGATACAGATGTACCGTCCGGGCGGAGGGGTGATCCGGGCGTCTCGTTGATGGTCGTGTTTCTCGAGCATATTGTCCGGGCATATCAGGTAGTATTTTTGTTGCGGCTCGGTTGTCACGCCGCTCCCGCGACATTTGTCGGGATGTCCGGGCTCCGGTCAAAGAGAGGGAAGTGGGTTGCTGGCCACTGGTGTCACGCATGTCTCTCAACGGCCTTGTGCCGGATATCACCACACCTGCGCCGATGCGAAGGCCCGAGGCCGCGTCCATACACACTGCAGCATACCTTCACCAGCGGCGAGCACAAGTAGACGACTCTTTCTGGGGCGTCTAGATCAAATCACTTGCTCACCTGGGGACTTCTTCCTTTGAGCAATTCTCGCTGGACACGGTGTCCTTGGGCACGTCGTCAAGCGTGCTGCTCTTCTTACCTTGCAGTGTCTCATCAGAGCTTCTCCCATAGGTAGTTGTGCCGCCAGTTTCCTCATCAGACACGCCATCTGCGTAGTCGTTGTCGGCGTTGGCGCGCTTCAGAATAACACCAGGCGTTACGGGATATGTGCCATCGTTGAGGCGGTTGCGCGGGACAAAGACATTAAACCATCGGGGTAGGAAAAGCCCAAAGATGGAAAACACAATGACCAGATGCATGAAACCAAACCCGGCAATGTGGAGAGGATTCATGCGGTTCTCGTAGAATAGGGGATATGCCATGGAGAACAGCATGCCAATGATGGGGGCGGTGATGTATCGTAGGACAGGGCCGAAAATGTACGGCAAAGTCCAGTTCTTCCCGGTTCCGATGATCGAGTTTAGATCGCGACGGATTTGGTTACCCTGGGCATTTCAAGTCAGTCAGTTGATTTCGAGAGGTCAGGAGCACGAAGGTAGGTAGCCGCTCGGTGCATTATGACATACCGAGTAGAAAGCCAGCCACCAGAACTTGCGAACAATGTTTCCGCTAGTTCCCCAGAAGCTGGGAGTCTCGGCCTCAGGACTTCTGCCGACGAAGAGCGAAAAGGCAAGGCAAAGGAAGAAGATGCCAAACCCAACGCCGGCTCCGGCCTCAGGCGACACGGCGTGGCCGACAGCAAAACCGAAGATCTGCCCGCCGATGTAACCAATATTGTACAAGACGAACGACGGCAGACCGCACTGGTCGACAACGTCCTTGTAGCGGTACAGAGTGGTGGCACAGGTGGCTTCGGCCCAGACTATGAAGAAGAGCGCGAGGTAGTTCACCCAAGTGTCGGCAGCTGCAAGGAGATCATAGCCAAACTCAGTGGTGAAGGGCAGAGAGATGAGCATGGACACGAAGATGACAACAGATACAACAGCGGGACGAGGCCACCTGCGTCCCCAGTCGGTGTCCATGATGCCGGTGAGCAAAGCCTCCAGCATGGCAAAGGCCGAGCTCATACCGAGGAGGAACAGGGTGGCAAAGAAGATGACAGCGAAGAAGTTGGCGCCAGGCATCTGGGCGAGCGCCTCGGGATAGGTTAAGAACGCTGCGGTGAAACTGTCGAGGGGCTCGCCGTCGGCGGGGTCCATACCGAGGTATCCCACAACACTGAAGACGGCAAAAGCAGCAACGACTTCGATGAACATGTTGCATGTGCCAATAATTACGGCGTCCTGGACCGCGTTGGAGTACTTGGCGTTGTAGGAGGCATAACTGGTGTAATAACCCATGCCAATGCCGGCGGAGAAGAAGATTTGCCCGCAAGCCTCCTGCCACAGAGTCGGGCTGGCAAGCTTCGAGGAGTCCCAGACAGCCATGTAGAGGCGGACGCCATCAATAGCGTTGGGTAGGGCAGCGCTCCGGCCGATCAGGATGACGATAAGAAGCAAGGGAATGCCCATGGTGAAGTAGATGACGCGGCCGGTCAACCCCACGCCGCGAAAGATGCACATCCACATGACAAACCAGGTGAATATGGTCCAGCCCACGGTCTCGCCGATCATGGCCGTGCCGGGGTACGAGGTATATCGGGCGATGCTGCCGTCGTCGGCGATGCTGCCAGGGTTGGCGGCAACCTTTCCTAAGATGGTTTCTTCGTAGAACTCGGCACTGCGGCCCATCCAGGGGAGGGGGCTCGTGAAAGAGTGACGGAAGAACTTCATGATCCAGGCGATCATGGGAACAAAGTAGATGGTGACAGCGTAGCCGTTGTAGATGACACCGAGCCCAATACCCTTGGCGTGCTTGTTGGCTGTATGCCAGGCAACGACGCAACCGGCGCGGTAGGCCTGGCCGATGGCGATCTCCAGCATGAGGGTGGGGATGGCGAGAGTTATGAGGGATAGGAGGTAGGGAATGAAGAATTGGAGACCGTTGTTATTGTAGACAATGGAGGGATATCTCAGCAGGGAACCGAAGCCAACGGCGCCGCCCATGGCGGCAAGGATGAAGGAGCGGCGGCTGCCCCACGCATCACGGCCGTCAGCCGACTTGTCGGCCGGCGGAGCGACTTTGTCTAATATCTTTTGCAATACACCCTTCATGTTGATGGTCGAGGTCTGGGTGATGGCTGCGGCCAGGCGTCGTTACGGACCGGAGGTTCTGTCGACAAGTGAGTACAGCAAGGCTTGCGGGAAAGCACGATGACGACGGCAGCCTCGAGGATTGATGTCGAGGCGATAGGATGAGTAAATACCCAAGAGAGGTAGGCACCTGGGACGAAGAAGGGGAAACATCAAGGGGAAAGCTAAAATAGACAGGCACAGGTATGAACCACGGTTATTTATGGGCCAGTCGGCTTGGGGGAAGGCAAGATGGACAAGGCTTTCTTGACTTCTTAGCCCTTCCTCCCCCTCCCCCTCCCGTGTTCTGTTTGCTTTGCAGTGGCGCCCTCCGAAGGATCCTTGGAAGGCAAGGACTTCCTCAAAGACGCCCCAAGTGGCCGAAAGGGTTGGCGGGCAAGGAAGAGACGATGGAGGCGCCAGGGGCCTGGCCACTCCACAACCACGACCTGAGTACCTAGGTGCGTGGAGGAGCAAGAGAAGACAAGATCATCAGCACATGGCACACAACCCGCAGACGACCGACCGACCGACCAATGTACGATCCTTGATCCAGCAAACCGGAGTCCACGAAAGCCCCTTGACAAAGGCGAGACTCACGTTGTTAGTACGATGTGCACTTCCAGTGCTGAGCAACTGGCGCAAACCGGCGGGGCCAGGTTTCGCTCCGGATCTTCCACGCGGCTGACAGCCCTCTGGTCCCAAGCCGCGTACTTTCCCTCCCCCACTGCTTAGCGGTGCTTGGAAGACGCACGAGATCAATCACCTGCTTTGGCTCAGCGTGTGTCGTTGGCTGTAGGTTTCGCGAGCAGAATCTGCGCTGGGCGGCTCGGCAGAACCCACAATCTGACGACATGAGATTGTCTTGGGCGACGTCGTCTTGGACGGTACAACACCACGGGGGGGGGCTCTCTGCCCACACCCCACCGACCCGTCTCGTTCCGTGCCTATCTCCTTGCAACGGACACGCCAGTGCCTGTATCCGCCGCGGCACTTGGCCCACCTTGGCGGCCGTCACCGCGCGCTGGAGCCGCGTCTTCGGCCTAGGAAGTGGTGCCGTGGGCTATCGTGACGGGCGCCGAGCTTCTCCCACACTCCACCTTACGTAACAGTCGTCAGGCGCTTGTGACGTCCATCTCGGCGTGAGGCGTCAAAGTGGAAATAAATAGCAGAAAGCAAGAGGTCTACACAGAAACTGGATAGGTCGCTGAGGTCGCCCAGGCTCAAGGTATTCGATCCTTGGTCATGCAGCTCAGTCACTGCTGGGATGGGGTCAGATGGGTCTCTTTCGAGACCACTGTTGTTTTCCATTGAGGACCGCGAAGAACACTGTCGTTCTTTCTCCATCGGAGTGAGGATATCTAGCATATTGATTTGTCCGACCACACTCAGACTCTTCTTTCCATCACATCCAGATAATTTCG
This sequence comes from Verticillium alfalfae VaMs.102, assembly GCF_000150825.1. Lineage (NCBI taxonomy): Eukaryota > Fungi > Ascomycota > Sordariomycetes > Glomerellales > Plectosphaerellaceae > Verticillium > Verticillium alfalfae. The sequence goes on from NW_003315037.1 coordinate 94,841, forward strand.
CGCCCAAGATAGTACCGATCCGACCACCTCATGACGATTCATGACTCGGTCAAATCCAGCCGCGGCACACACGGCCTTGGGATGTGCGTTCCGTTGGCTAAATCTCCGCCTTTAGAGTCTTGGTAAACGCACCCGCACAACACAACCGCCCGATCCCAGGATGACCCATCCATGTCTCCACAGGTCCCTCCAAAGGGCCCAGTCCATGTCGGGAAACCCGTCTGACCCGCCCCAAGCTACCTCACAGTGTTGCCTCACGCCCTCTGGCGTGGGCCAGGAGGCAAATATGAGAGACGTTCTTGCTTCTGTGACAAAATGACCACTTAGAGATTTGGACATCCTTGCACGATGGCTCGTCCCTGCATCCGTTGAATATGAGACTCTGATACCTCGGTATGCTCAGCAGGGCAAATTCCCCGCGAGCACTCTTTAGGCTCGGCTGCGTGCCTTCGCTTCCTCCGACAACGTCTGCATCGCAATAGCAACCGGCGACATGTGTTTTCTACGTAATAGAGACGTGGGGCTTTACTCCTTTAATACCTTTTTATTCGCTATCCTGGAACCGTCGTCAGAGTTTCGCGCCAATCAGCAACAAGAATCAGGAGGAACAGACTTGGTGAGGCTCTCTAATACGGCGCGAGAATAAGTTTCGCGTGGTAGATTTTATCTTGTCCGTGCCATGAAGGCGACTTGGAGTGATTGACGACTCTACATTCATCACCTTCGGTGGATCGTGTTCCATCCGGGCCACCAAACCCAGCCATGAAGCCCAAGCCCTCAGTGCCTGCTATTGTGCCGTCCTGCCAGCCCCACGTTGTTGACAGCAGTGATCCGCTCTTAGTGCGAACGTTTCCTCCAGCAGAGGTTTAAATAAGGGGGCACAATGAGCCCAACGAGCCGACCACCTGCTGCCTTGGGTTTGCTGCCTTTTTCATCTCAAATAGGTACATGCCGCTCGATGAGATCCCAGAGAGATCCAGAGCATGTTGCCAAACGCCGCGGGTTTCATACTGGGTAAGTATCAAGGCGTTGAGCCCAACAGAAGAGCTGTGGACGTTGAAAAACTGTGTCTGCTGTGCCTGTCGACTGCACCACATCTCCGCTTGATTGACACCATGCCGCCTGCGCAGTAAAGAAGTGACACCGGCACGGGCGATTGTCTGCGGATGAGGGTTCGTATAAAGTCCTGTAGAGTGAAGGGGACGTCCGTCGATCCGAAGTGAACTTTAGAGCTGACCCTCCATCTGTCGGCCGATCAAGTTTCTGGCGGTCTGGACCCGGGTAGGTAGACAGTTTTCCTCCGGTCCCTCGCTACCCGAAGCGAATTCTGGAATTGTGGCGCTGGAGATGATGATGTTTTTCCTAGGAACGAGAATCGCCCGATCACTTAACCCTGCTCATGATAGTCTCGCCCGTGCGCTCCACGTCCACCTGTGCCGCCCTTGCCTTGACGGCGTTCAACATGGACCTGTCAAAGTCATCGCGCGCCCTTACCACTGATTCGACCCAGCTGATTTGCAGATCCCAGTACTCGCGCTTGAACGACTCGAATGCATCCGGCACAGCGTCCTTGGCAACCGTGAGGAGCTGCAGGAAGGGCTCTGTCACCCTCCAAGTTTGCTTGACGGCGTTGGCCACGTCCTGGTTGGGTAGGCTGTCGAAGAAGTTGAATGCCGTCGAAATATCGTCGAACAGCTTGTCCTGGAATGGCTCGGTGCGCTTGAATTTGGCCCCCTTGTTCCGCACTGATGTGAGGTAGCGGATCAGGAGCTCGTCGGCGAACACCTCGGTGAAGATGTCCACGAGCGAGTGGTGAAGCACCTGTCGGTAGTCTCCTACGTACTCCTCGAACGTAACCACCATCTGCTTCATCGCCGAGCTACCATACCACTTTGGTGTGAAGAAGTCGGGCATCACCAACTTGAAGTCAATGACGAAGATGAGCTGCACAAACTTGGTGATGCACCACGTGCTAAAGTCGACATAGCCGTCCCGCAGCGCAAGGATTTCGCCGTTCGCCCGCTCCATATACGCAGGTGACACGACCGTCTCGAACTTTTGTCGGAAGTTGGATAGGTATGCCATCTTGTTCTCCTCCTCGCTGTCGTCGATGCAGGCGATCTGGTCGTTGGCCGTGCCCACGAGCCAGTCCTGCAGCGCTTGAAATCCCTCGAGCTCCGGGTCTTTTCCCGACTCGTACTTGAGTGCCTCGTCCTCGAGCAGCTTTTGCCACGTCTGTTGCCGCACGCGCAGTCGCAGAAACATGGCATCGATGACGCCCTCGATCACGTCGGTACGCTTCGAGTTGGCTGCTGCATCCACCTGCTCGCGCAGCATGCGCCACATGTCGACAAGGTTCTTGGTTCGGAAGTAGCCGTACTCGTCCTGATCCAGGTTGGATCCCTCGACAACTCGCTCGGCAAAGTCCTTCTTCTCCTGGGCAAAGATGCGATCGAGCCACTCGTCCAGGAACTTGATGATGAGCTGTCGGAACTCCCGCACGAGCTCGCCCTCCCGATTATCAATGACATGCGGCATCAGCTCGTCCTGGCGGAAACCCAGCTTGGTCATCCTCTTGTAGTACTTCTCGGGGTAGTTGATGATCTCGAGTGTGTTGCCCGAGCTCGATTCAGGGTCATCGATCATGCCGACGAGGAAGTCGCGCATCAGCTCGTGGTAAATCTGTCCATAGATCTTGAGAATCTTCCACTTCTTTGGCATCAGAGGCGTCATGCCAATCTTGACAGCGTTGAGGTCATTGAAGTACCACTGCAGCGCCTGTGACAGCTGCGACGGGTCGTCCAGGAACTCGCCTCGGGCCTCGCCAAACTGCCCCTCGGCATTGATCTTGATCGCCTGTAGAAACTTGTCCTTATAACCGCGGACCTTCTTGGCTCCGTCCGTGATGCTCTGGAACCTCGTCGCCATCTCCTTGTGGTCTTTCAGGGCCTCCTGCAGGGCTAGCACGCGCTGGTCGCTCTTCTCTTCCGCCTCGATGACGACGGCAAAGCGCACGACAAGACCGTTGTTGTCATTGACGACAAGGCTGATAAGGTTCAGCGCCAGCAGGCCAATGTGGTCATCGAACCAGTCGATCATGAGGTCGAGCCTCTGAAAGTAGTCTTCGAGCGTCGACTCGAGGCTCGGATCCTCGGCCCTCTGTATCTGTTCCATTGCGTCGTCCCGAATATTCCTTAGCTGCGTGAGCTCGTAGTGTATCGGCAGGAGGTTCGGCATGCTCTCCTTGTCCGCCTCGTCCTGCTGCAGCATGCCCTCGACCATGGCCAGACGCTCGTTGAAGGTCTCGAGGTTCTTGCGCATGGCCCCACGGCGCCAAAGTTGCGATGGGCCTGGGAGACAATGTTGATGCTCGTAAAGTCCTTGATCATGTTCTGCGACTCGGAGCAGAGGCGGTCGATTTTCATCATCTCCTCCTTGATCTGTTGCACCGCTTTCTGGCCGTCGGCGAGGCCCGTCATGCCCGACTGGGTTGTCTCGAGCTGCTCGCGCAGGCCGCTGCGGAGCTGCCCGTCGACCGCGCTCTTCTTGCGGCCAAACTCCTGCTTGAGGCCGATGATCTTGTCGAGGTCGTCCGGGTGGCGCAGAAGCTCCGAGAGCTTAGGCACGGGGGGCGTCCATGGTCGGGGAATCGCTCAGCGATGGGGGAGTCGCAGAATGACCGCGCCGTGATGGAGAGAGTGTGTGTTCTGTTCTTCAGGGAGTGTGTCGGTGCATTGGTGCCGGGGGGAGCGCGCGCTGGTTCGTTTGTTGCTTGGAGCGTCGTGTGCTTGTGCAGAGCAAGGTACATGGCACGATCCTATGGCTGGCTACCTCGAATGGGTTGGGGTTCAGTGCCTGACATGGAACAACATGCCTCGCTAAGCCGTTGATGGCCAGTGCGCTGTCGGTGGTGTGCTGCGACACTTTGCCCCACGATACGGTGCATTCAGCGGATTGTCACAGCTGGGCAAGGTAGTCTCAGCAATATGAGGATCAGGTCGATTGAGATAGCCTGCGGCAAGCAATTCTTGATTGCATCAATATTCAATTATCTACCGTCCTTTCGGCGCTCGTCATGCGCAAATGCCCAGGCATCACTAAATGTTCGTAGCAGACTCGAAACACTCCCTAGAATCGCAGCATGCAGGCAGATATATGTCTTGCTTTCTCTTCATGACATGAGGATAGGTGTTTTTCCTCATAAAATCTCAACTTTTTAAATACAACTGATGACCCCATACTCCATGCCAAATGCCGTGTTGCTCATGAATACATCGGGTTGTTACAGATCAGTGGATCATGGACTTTCCAATCTCGCTCTGCCACCCCTCGGCCCTCTCGAACCCATTCGAGTGTGTCTGGTAATCCTGCAGCGCCTGGTAGACCTCCTCCTTGGAGCTCAGGACAAACGGCCCGTACTGCACGACCGGCTGATCGAGAGGTGTGCCGGCAATGAGCACGACGCGCGCGTCCTTGTCAGCACCTGCATCAACCTCGATATTGACGACGTCGCCCTCCTGCTCGAGCACCACGTTGTGATACTGCTCGACGGGACGCTGCTGGTCGCCGGCGCCGAATAGGGCCTGGCCCTCGAGAACGTAGGCGAACGCGTTCCAGTTGGCAGGCAGCGGCTGTGCGACCTTGCCGCCGGGCTTGACCTGCAGGTCCAGGATCCAGACGGGCGTGTAGGCGAGGTCGCGGACCGAGTCGACGCCGTGGCTTTGGCCCGAGATGACCTTGATGTGCGCCTTGCCGCCGTCGACGTCAACCGAGGGGATCTCCTTCGCCTTGAGGTCACGGTAGCGGGGCTCACACGCCTTCAGCTTCTGCGGCAGATCGACCCACAGCTGGAGGCCGACGTTGGCGCTGCCGTCGGGGTTCTGCTTAGGCATCTCGGCGTGCATGATGCCTTTTCCGGCCGTCATGAACTGCAAATCTCCAGCCTCGATGGTGCCGGCGTTCCCGGCAAAGTCCTCATGGTCGACGCCGCCCTGGAGGAGGTACGTGATGGTCTCCTGGCCGCGATGGGGATGGTCGGGGAAGCCGGCACCGGGCTTAATGGAGAAGTGGTCAAGCATAAGGAAAGGTGAGAGATTGCGCAGCTGGGGCGTGCCAATGGAGCGGCGTACGCGGGCCCCGGCACCCTCGGCCTGCTCAACCGCGAGGAAGATTTTGCGAATGGCGCGTGGGACCGACATTTCTGTGGCGTAGAGGTGATGGTCGGGTTGTGTTGGCGACGACAATGAAGATATCTTTAGCTTGGTGTTCACGAAGCTCAGCGTTGTTTGAGCGGTGTTCAAAGCGAGGTTCTGAATTTGCGGTTGATAACAGAAAAGTGTCGATAGGATGCCGACTGTGATCGTGGTCCAGAAAGCGAATACCTTCATCTGAAATGCAACGGCGACGAAGGACTTATGTAGTTGTCGTCGCGAAATCGGGTGGGAGAGGTGAGGTCGGGAGAAGAAGGTCTTGGAAGAGACTGCGAGCAATTGACAAATGATGAAAGATGGATTGCTCAACGTCAATGCCTTTATGGCCCCTTGTCGTCGGCCTTGGAAAGGCTGGATCCGGTATCTCGAATCAGGCGAATCGCCATGCCGTGATGATTATGGCAGCCTCTTCTAAGCACATCAAGCCCCCCCCTTAGTCAAGCTTTACATCAGCGCCGCTGCTGAGTTGATTGCCCCTCGCTGCTGAGAGGGGCAATCAGCTCAGCCAGCAATACCTTTGGAGCTGCCCAGATTGTCGGCCCCACCCGCACCTCCCACTGGATGATTCGCTGACATACTGATTGGCAACCAATCCAGTGGACAACGCCAGGCCAACACCAACCGCCGGTGGAACTGTTGAGGTCATTCCCGTATCATCTTTTGGCACCATACGTGTGTTCGGTTGAGCTCGACAATGGGCATAGGCAGTCTTTGTCTCTTCTGGTATTTAATTATACTGGGAAATGATAAATAATTGGGAATCTATTGGTGCGGTATGAAACTGACCCTGCCATCGTCGCTGATTTTGAGCGCCGTACCTAGTCACACAGCCAAGCAAGCCGCCAACAGCTGTCTCGCCATCTATTCCAGCTTCATCCACATCATTGCAGAGATGACAGCTGAGTGAAGCAAGATGCTCCGGGTAGTCGTATTTAGCGAAAGAGCAACTCTGAGGCCGAGAAACGATGGGCAGGGCCGCGTGCACTGTCCGGGACGCAACGGGGGAAGACACCACCTTTCACGGGCGGATTCGGATATCCAAGACCCTGCGCCCTCGACCAGCCAGCACGCAGAACAAATGATCAAGGGAACGCCTGGATATCATGACCTCGGCAGGTCCGTTTCGCAGTGAACAAGGTGGGAAAGGGAAAATGAAAAGACGGCGCCAAATGCACATGCCGCCTAGTTGTTTGCCTTCTCGTTGATGGCCTCCTTGGCCTCCTCCTTCTTGTAGTGCAGAACGTTGTTGGCCCACGTCAAGAACTCGCTGCTAGAGATGAAGGCTGTGCTGACCAAGGCCTTGCCGTATGTGATAACGTTGTCATTGCCATTGCCGAGTTTCTTGTACTCAGCCGAGTAGGTCTTGATCACGTGGTCCTTGGTCTCGACGCCCGTCTTGAAAGGAAGAGCGATGATGCCCTTGGCGCCGGCGTACAGCTCGTTTGTAGGCTTCTTGACGAAGGGGACCTGCTGGTCAACCTTGGACAGAGCCTGGTCGCCGAAGGTGTCGGCCTTCTGGAGATAAGGTCGCACGAACTCGAAAGGGCCGGCGAGGTAGGGAATGAAGGGCTGGGCAAAGGTCTTGTAGGCAGAGTCGCTGAGCTGGAGAGACTTCTGGCCGTAGGGGTTCTGCTTAAAGCTGGTGACACCGTCGTGGACGACGGGGTAGTCGAGGAGGTGCTGGAGTCATACTGTCAGTATACATAACCGTGACAATGCTACATGCAACGTAGACTGCATACCTGAACAAATGCCGAGCTGGGAGCCGAGCTCGACACGTCGCCATTCACTTGAGCCATTGCGCTATCGGGGTCGAGTCAGAGTCGAGGTACTCCTACGAAGCGACGACAGGTGTGGCTCCAAGGGTAAATTCAGGAGCTCGTGGGATAAGGTAGGGCAAAGTGCGTCAAGGTACTGGGCGTTTTCAAACGTGTACAGGTAAATGGGTGGGTGGGTGTAGGGAGAGGTGCGAGCAAGAAAGATGCGAGGGAAGAGCTTGGAGTGCAGAACAGGAGGAGTCCTGATGGGCAGAGGCGCCGGTCGAAGCTTAAAGCAGGCTGGGTGGAGGGGCAAGTCGCAGCAGAAGAGATAGAGGGGAGGAAGGAAGGAGGAAGGGAGGAGGGATGACGAGCGATGATGAGCGAGGATGTACAGTGATATGAAGGTCGAAGCCGTAGACAGCAAGCAGCACGCACATGAGACCGGAGGCGAGGGCCAGGTCGGCCCCAAGCTTCCAAGCAATGCAATGCAGGCCCAGCGCCGGCGCCAGCGCCACACCGGGTCGTGTCAAAGGTAAGGTCGGATCAGGCAAGGTAAGGTACATGAGACACTTTGGGTCGCGGCGGGGACTTTTCGCCTCGTTCATCAGTAGATCGATAGATAGCATGTCACTTTTGCTCGTGCTTGTGCCCAGGGTGGCCATTCTATGTTCCTCGCTTGCAAACAGGGGGAGCGAAAAAGCATATGCTTTGCGTTCTTGCTAAGACATCGGATCGATCGGCTTGTCGGCCGGGCTGCCATGGCATGCCGGGCTGTCGAGCAGGGGGACGGGGGTTTGCAGAGCAGGAATGTGCATCCTGGGTTGCCCGTGATAGTCTTGTCCGGCGCAGATGTCTTGGGTTTTGGGGGTCAAGGCAGGGTGCATGTCGTGATAGAGGTTGGTGGTGGGGTGCCCTCGGGAGGGGGCTCTTCTCTCCCCTCCCCTGTCGCCGCACACCTCAATAGCGGGATGCCGAAGGAGAACTGGCGCTGGCGCATCGAGGTTTGGAGGGTGACAGGGACCTCGTATCACAGAATGCACCAGTCAAAATTCAAGACGCAGCACTGACATGGAAATCGCCCTATCTTTGCGCCTCAGAGACATGCGTGGCGTGGCTCTGAGTGGTTGCATGAGATGCGCGCCTAGGAGCTTTTTCGCGGTGGGTTTTTTCTTCCTGGGCTTGCAGCTTGATCCCTGCTCGTCTGACATGTGAAAGCTGTTCCTACCCACCATAGCTTACCTGCTCTCCAGTCGGGAGCATCTTCGCCATCGATAAAGCCTATTGCCTGCCAGCCCGCCCGGCCAGACCGTGCTTGGCAGCAGCGTTGTTTCCCCCCTTGGGCCCCTCAATACCCATTTCGTGACGAGCCTCATACCTCAGAGCGCCTCGGTCGGTATGTCAAATCCCGCGGTTTGTCCTCTGTCAGATGTCTATCACGAGTGATTGAAATCTATCTATTGTGATGTTTTCTTTTCTCGGCTCCGAGGCGGATGCGAGGCGAGTGGCCAGGAAAGCGGAGCTCGCGAGAGACGACCCTGGGCCAACTTGCAAGCAGACCATGAACGTGGGCATGCGTCACAGATGGATTGCTTCTGATTCCTGAACAATGCACTTTTTGCGTCACCCTCACCGTGGGGCACGCATCACAATCACATGTCAGTGAGGAAAGCCCCAGGGAGGACCCAATTGCCCCTCCGCCTTTGAATCAGCTCAGCCAATACACCACTGCTGAGACACGACACATCAAAGGCACATACCGCCGGCGTGTCGGCGTGGCTGTGATTCGGGAATCCTCGTGTCTTGAAGCCAGGCATCTTTGCAATGCTTCGAGGCACCACACCAGTCAGGACTTGATCCAAAGAGATTTGATGGAGGCAGTCCGGGCGGGCAACCCCACCCACCAACACAACGCAGAGTGTTAGTGTTCTCTCTGCAGCTCAAGGAAGTCACCCCAAGCCCCTCCTCAACTTACCATCGCCTCCCCGGAAAACCGTTGAGCTCAGCGTCATCAGCCAGCCAGCCATTCGACTCAACCGCTTCGCTGCGTCTCAATCGAATATCCTGTTCGACCCTCCTCTTCAGAACAAGCCAATTGTTCCACCCACCGGCGTCACATCACCGCAATGACGACAGATATTACCGCACATATGAAGTCTCCTCGAGTCCTCCCGGTTGGTTGACCCAGCATTTCGAGAGGAGCCCCGGCTGCAGCAACCACACCACCAAGATCGGATATCTACGGGAGTGGCTGCGAACGAAAGAATGGAAGAGTCCGAACACAGCGCCATGACATGAGAACATAATCCTGCAGGCAGGCGTTCTCAGAGCTGGTCTTAATGAAACTTGCTTCTCCCCAAAAAGCAACATTCCCCGCGACGCCTCCACGCGCCAACCCCCGCGATACCAGTTCGCCAAACATTGGATGAACATTCGGATTTAGTCGCTTTCTCATACCGGAGAGAATGCACACAAGATGAAGCAATGCCCTCCAGCTGATCTCCTCGCGGTGACGCTTGGATCATGCACTCTTTCCTTGCAATTACTGTCGCCGTCGACTGCTCTGCTATCGAGTCTTCGACCTAGCCCGAAATGCGACCGAAGGCTCACGCGAAAGGTGTCTTCACGTCCCATATGCCGGATCGCGGGAGCTGGAACATCGGAGCCGATCAACTAGGATGCGTATACAGAATGGCTGCTCTCTCATTTCTCGTTCATAAGCCCTCTCAGTCGCGCGCTCCGAATACACCACGAGCGAAGTCCGCTGCCCACTGGCTCGGTAGTCAATCCACACTGTCTTCCGAGTACTAACCTAGCCTTCCGTTCCTTAGCCAGTGACGCCACGATCGCCGCTGCGGGAAAACTCTCCGCCAACCTGATAGATACTCATCTGATGGAGTCAAAGTGGCGATGTGCTTTTCGACCAGTTCTTGCTCCCGTGGGTTTGTCCTCGTCGATATCTAGCACTCCAACTGCGGTCCTACGCCTTGGCCAGCGCTCCTTATGCACCAGGGAGTAAAACTTTCATCCGGTATTCAATTTACCATGGTCAAACATGAACGGACCATCTGCTTGCCGTTATTTGCGAGTACAGTCATCAACCGATGTTCGTCATCCAATGGTGTAATGGTGCGCCTGGCCTGCCTGGAGTCCGGATTATCAAGTGAGCCTTGAAGTAGCCTCGGCCACTAATGACGATCAGAGCCGGTCTAGACTGCACTGCAAAAGGGACCTACCTCAATACCGCAAAGAAGTGGTTCACGAGCGAGCACACAACTACGCAATCTTCTGGTAACGCCTGTGCAAACATTGCCCCAGTTGCTGGCAAAACCCTCAGACCAAACAACACTTCAAGCTGATGGGCCACCCGGTCGAGGCAGCTTGTGAACCGTTGCAGACCTGTGCAGACACGTGGTTGGTCACTGTGACAGAATGACATGTCACCTGACATGCGCGAGACATCGTATGCCTGTGTCCGCCAGAATATACTGTGCGATGCATGATGGCCGGCCACTGGGACAATTCGCTCGTGAACGGTGTGAAGTCAGACTCAGGGCTGTTTTCTATGTCGAGAGCAAAGGAAGGCTCGTTGCCTTCACGCAAGCGTGAGCTATGACCTGGCCCAGGAGCAACAACATTGGAATGTGTTGGCGGATGACGACTCGCCGAGGGCATCGATTGTTAGACTGGTTCAGAGCACCGAAGCGCTTCTGCATAATCATTTCCATGTTCGGTTCAAATGGCCTCTGCTCCAAGAACTCGTGCACCCCTACCGCCCAGAATCATGATAGAGTTGACTCTTTTAAAGCACATGTGTTCTCCCAACACAACGGTGGCCATCCCGTTGTCTCCCGATGCGCAATACATCCCTGTCATGTCGTTGCTTTTGCTGTGATGCTTATGAAAGTCAAAACAAGCTGAGTATCTGCCTGTCAATATACCTCCTGAAGAGGTCGTGTATATCATCCAGTAGAACCGCATATCTAGTATCCAGATTTGTGCCGTTTCCCCGTTTGCAAGGGTATTTTGGTACTCCCGCACCGTACCGTATGGTCTTCAGAGTGGCTTTGACGGTAAGTGATATTTATAAAAATGGACCACCGTCAACCACATACACTTGCGCCTTCAGAAGGAGGCACAGAGCGGGGTTTGATAATCATCCAGCGGACGTTCTGCGATGCCATTTTATTTCTTTCTCGACCTTTCTCGTTTCTAGTGCTTCTTCGTTGCATCTACGAGCAGAACGAGTAGTCGAGTGGGCGGCTGCGACATCTATGGGTCGCGTATGAGACGACATGAAGGCAAAGTTATCGACAAAGCCGACTCGAAGTCATCCAGAACGACGCTGACGTGGCAATAACCCTAGGATCAGCCCGGAGAAATTAATGGAGAAAGGGCACCCTGAGGTTGGTAATGTTGGAGAGAGCACGTTGATCTTGGACTCAGTAAACCCTGGCTCCGCCGCAGTTCTCCCAACAGATCGGCTCTGCGTTTCCATCGAAGAGTATAGCATAGGAGACGCTATTGCTGACTCCGAGGTGTACGACGCGGAGGGACAATGCATAGTCTTCAGCTTCGCATTGTGTGCCCTACCGCAGCGTGGCCTCGACACATCGATCAGCAGCGACAGCTCTGGCGTCTCTTGCCACTGCCAATCGCTTTTTTTTTTCTTTCTTCTAGCTTCGACAAGACCACAACCACGCCAACGCCAGGGCATGTCGATCATTTGTGGTGCAGGATCTACAACTAACGTGACGCGCCATCTGCCATGTTTTGCCTCCGACGCCGTCGCTGCTGGTCAAACCGGGAGATGGCTGCCAGCGAACAGGCCAAAACCCCGCCTGCCCGCGAGGCAAGAGCTACCTCGACAAACCCCGCCGCCTGCGACAACGGACCCTCTGGCCAAACGCCGTTCCGCGTGGTCAAAAGCCAAGGGGTGCCAGGTGCTTGGGAGCGGCATCGGCGGGCATCATGGCTCGCATCGATCCAGGTGCATGCATTGAGCCCGAAACACATATGTAGATGCATATGTATATGTATGTGCTGGGCAAACATGCAGCGTTCCTGTGTCCATCGGAGCAACAATACCCCTTTCTCTCTCCCACTGTCTCCCTACATATATGTCGCCAGCCGAGCAGCCTAGGCTACCCGACGGACGTCAACAGGAGCGCAGCATTACGTAGAGCGGGGCATGATGCTGCGAGTGAGAGCCTTTCCCCCACTCCGTACAAGGTGACAGAGACAGACACGAGGAGAGAGAGAGATAGAGAGAGAGAGAGAGAGAAAAAGCTGGCAAATCGCCTGAGCACGGGTCCGAGCGTGCAGGAGGCATGGGCGTGGAGCGAGGGGGAGGAGGGGGCTTGTGCACAACATGGAAGCACCTTGTGAGCGCAAGTCATCCTGACATGGAAAGCGCAAGCTCGGGCTATTTCTGCACGCTGCAGACGGGCATCGCCAGATGCTTAGTTGGATTTGAGGCGAGGCCCCGCTGCTAGTGCAAGTGTACATGTAGGTCGTCATGTTCGTTTCCTGCACTCCGAGAGGACGACCCCGGGAGTCGGCTGGACAAAATATCGCCGACCGATGGCGTCTGGCGTCAGGGGCCAGCCCGCCACTCAGTCAGTCAGTCAAGCATCTTGGCCCCATCTATTTGCCTGTTCGTTTGTTCGACTGTACAGCAGTCGCGTTGACGGGAAGGAACTGAGTAAGAAACGGATGTTTTCGACGCCAGATGTGCATAACACACCCCCTCCCCCCAAAGAGTGGCGTACATGGTACAGCACTAGCTGTAAGGCAGTATCGCTATGTTTCATCAGTTGCACCACCAACAAAGACCGGCTGGTGCCGGGGCTTTGTGCCTTGCCATGACACGTGTGGCCTGGTCTGGCCTTGAGACGCTAAAAAAGAAAAGAGCATGCACGACAGGTCGAACTGACAAGTGACTGAGGGAAGCGGTCAAAGTCACGGACTGGATGGATCCTCAAGGTGAGGGGGGACGGTGGTGGGAAGGCGGCAGGAGCAGGAGCAGAGCGCTGCGGCGTTCCCTATGCTCAACCACAACAACAAACACGGCAGGGCGATCCTTTGTCTGTTGCACGAAAAGGTTGCAAGGGAGCACAAAGGCAAGAAACCGACGCAAACGAACAGCAGCAGCATTCGTCGCAACGCAAGGTCGGAAACGAGAGAGCCAGGGTTCGAGAAATTGAGCGATGACAGCGTCGCAGTCGCGACACGAAAAAGGGAGAGACAATTTCCCACCAGGTCCGCCGGCCCGTCATTGGTTCGTTTAAGCTGGCAGGCGTGGAGCCAAATCTTGAAGGGACCAGGGGCCCGGCGAGGGGGGACAAGGGGACACACAGAGTGTGCGTGGTGGCATTGGAGCCCACGGTGCCAGCCCGGCGACGGCTTCGAGGATTCAGTGCTTCAGCACGCCCCAAGTGCCCCGAGGGCCCCAAGCTCACCCGCCAGGCCCCCCCGGTGCGCCAACGCCGGAGTGCTAATCGCTAGCCCTGTTCGTTCCTGAGGCAGGGGTCCTCATACGGGTCGCGTCCGACGATGGGCACTTCACACGGTGTCTCGACACTGATCATTGACGGCATCACACCGTGTTCGTATCAGATCTCCGCCGCACAATGCACAGGCCATGCACAGTGCTTTAGCGTGGTATCAGACCTCCTGGGGACAGGAAGGCGGCCGACGATGGGCCCCTTCCCACTTGGCCCCCTGAAAAGTATTGGGCATCACGATGGATTGAGCTTGCTTCTCCGACTGCTCGTCCCCCCCAAATCCGCCACGGCTCTCTGGCTGGCTCTGGCTGTCTGTCTGTTCGTCTGTTGAACCACGAGTCGTTACCCGTCTCTCCTCTCTCGCTGCAACGATCTTCGAGCAGAGCTCGAATGCTCATCCCCCACCCCTGGCCGCCCCATCCATTCATTCCACCCATTCCATCCATCCACACGGACCGCCCACTCCCCCCAATCGCCTCTTTTTGGGAGTCGCCTTCCCCCTTTCTGGGCGCCCGTTCCCAAACCCTCTGTGGCTCTTGTTCCTCTTAGCCAGCGTCTTTCCTTTTCACTCTCTTGCCCTTCCTCCCCCCCCGCACCAGCCGTCACCAAACAGCCAGTCTGTTGCGGACTGTCCACGAGCACTCGTCAAGTAGAAGAGACGAAACGACAAGACCGGACGAGACGACAAGAGACGCGACGAACCGAACGCCCAGAACCTCGCATCACCCGCTGCTGTGCAGACCTTCGAATGGACAACTAAAACAGCTCGAGCTCCTGCAAGCTTTTCAGACTTCCGCACAGCTCCAGAGCTCCAGAGCTTCTTCGCCTGCTCTGCTTCGTTGCAAGATTTAGGAGCTTCCTCTATCCACTCGCCCCAAACACCCACGCTGCCTACAGCAACAGAACCAGAGGTATCCATCACGCGCAATGGCGCCCTCTCTGCATGCTCACTCGTCCTTCACGCGCCCTCGCACCGGGGATCGCGAGGGCCGTCCCACCACCCGGACAGGGCGACAACAACCTCATCATCCCCAGCCGTACCTCTTCTCTTCACTCTCGCATCATCCCAGCCGATTCCCTCCACCCTCAACGTCAAGACCCAGCAGCGCACCCCCCAAGACACTGACCCATGCCTACATGGTCTGCGGTGTCGGCCGAGAGCCCTCGCAATGGGTCAAGGCACCTGCGCCCGCTCAGGGCAAAATCGGCCACATGAAGGGTGCCGTCGGCCAATTCTGGCTCCCTGAGATTCTCGGCAGCAGTCCCAGGCTGGAGCAAGACAACGAGATTGCCAGGGCCCTGCACGCTGCTATGCGGGTGAGTTGGACCTGCTTGGCCGTCCCCCCCTTCTGTGGCGGCAACGTTGTGCTAACCTCTCCCGTCCCAGGCGTGCTTCCCTCACGACGTTGAGATTTGCACTGGCCGCAGCCAGCCTCACTGCGTCCACCACGCGTTCGTTCTGCAGCAGGACTCGTCCCACACCCTCTACGGCATCAGTCTCCGCGTGTGGTCCCGCGCCGACGAGAAGAGGGCCGAGACCATTCGTGACCTGCGGAAGAGGACCGAGTCCGACTTCTACGACAACCCCGACGAGACGTACTGGATCCCCTACTGCCTGTCCTTCCTCTCCCGCTACCCGCTGTACAATCTGTTGGGCGACTATCTTCGGGGCATGTGGATTCATTGGAACAAGGCCACCAACCTGTTCCACGCCGAGGAGGTCTCCCGCATTCTCAGCTTCCCCGCCCCAAGGCTCAACGACCTCGTCCGCATCGACATGAAGGACTACGCCCTGTGCTACCAGTTCCCCTCGTCTCCCACCGGCTTCCAGAACTTCGCCATGTGGCCCCTGTTCTGCTGTCTCTCGATTCCCAACATTGTTGGCGTCATTGAGGCCGCCATCTCCCCCACCCGCCGCATCATCTTTGTGAGCCATTACCCGGCCATGCTGACCATGGCCGCCGAGACGGTCCGCTACTGCGTCCGTGTCTACGAGTGGAGCGGTCTCTATGTCCCCGTCGTTCACGCCCGTCACGCCAAGGAGCTCGTTCAGGAACCGGGCCCCTATATCCTGGGCATCACTGCCGAATGCAGGTCGCTTTTTCACGGCGCCCACGGACGCTCTGGTCGTCGACCTCGACCGCAACTTTGTTCTCACCTCGAGCCCGCCTACCGCGCTGAGCCCCGGTCAGCGCAACAAATTCGTCACCCGCCTGACCCAGTCCCTCAATGGCGATGTCACACCGTCTGGCGTGCCCCAGCATCTTCCGCTCCGCCTTACGGTGGAGGCAAGCTCATCCCCCGCCGGCCAGATCATCGTCATG
>NW_003315037.1:110847-112284 GCF_000150825.1 Verticillium alfalfae VaMs.102
GAGAGGAACCAATACTCGCGCGACGCTCTCGAGGCGTGGCAGGACTTCATCAACCTCAAGGGCCGCATGGACACGGAGCTCAGCAAGGTCACCAAGCGCAACAACTACCTTGTGGAAGAACTGGAGAGCTGGAAGCAGCAGTTCCTCAAGTTCCAGGCCTTTGCTGAACAGCTCACAAAGGAGACGCAAGATCTCAAGACCAAGATTGAGAACCACAAGAGGGAGAACCGCAGGCTCGGCGGTCTCATCGATCAGCAGAAGGACGACAATGCTCGCCTCTCTGTTCGTCTCGCCGGCACGGAGAAGCAGCGTGACGATGCTCTCGAGGCCCTGGTCCTCCAGCAGGAGATTGCCGAGGAGCTCGAGCGCGAGCGCAAGCGCAACAAGAAGGAGCTTTCCGCGCTCCAGCACACCAACATGACAATCCTGCGACAGCGTGACGAGGCTCGCAGGGTGGTCCTTCACCTCCGCAGTCTCATTGGCGGCCAGAGTCACCACATGGAGCACCTCGTCCGCTCGCTGACGAAGCCCGAGGAGATCAGCTCGGAGCTGGAGGACGGTTTCGAGAACGACGAGGATGTCGAGCTCCAGCAGGGCGAGGTACCCAGCGACCGCCTTTCGCCTGAAGCCGAAAACAACCTGAGGAGTGCTGCCCGCGCCAACAAGAGAATGTCTTCGTCCAGCTTCATCGACGTGGCTGATCGTCACCTGAAGGACAAGACGGATGCCATCGCGCACATCATCCGCAACATTGCAGAGCAGTGCCAAGCTGCCGTCGAGGGTCTGTCTCTGGCGCAAGATGCCGAGCTCGACGAGCGTGCCCGCCTCGCCGCCGCCCACCGCAGGCACAGCAACCTGTCGGTGGCGGCCAGCGATGACGGCCACGACAGCCACTCCAACGCCACAGCGTCGGAGCTCGGCGACGACAGCCTCCTGCAGCCTGCCTCGGGTCGCACGTCGAGCATCCCGCCAACGCCCGATCTGGTGCCGAACCGCAGCAGCACGGCCATGTCGTTCGCCTCGACGGCGACGACGCCCGAGCGGTCGAGCCAGCAGTATATGATCCACCAAGACATCCCCACAAAGATTGTCGAGGACGACGGCGAGGACCTCGAGGAGGGCCGCAGCGAGTCGGACACGGCGCCTCAGGAGCACGGCCTCGTCGGCAAGCACGCCAGCAGCCTCATCCACAGGCCATCTGGGGCTCGCATCAGCGCCCTGGGGGGTTCGCGCTAAGGACGAGACCGGCCCCGGCCGATTGACGAACCTGCGACGGTTTGCTATTACGAACGACATTAGAGTGGGGGAGGTTTACTCGGCACGGGGGGCTTTTTTTTCGCTTTCTTTTCCCCAGGGGTTCTGGACCGCATGGTGTCCAATTTCCGCGCATAAAAACCCCTTTTTTTGTCCCTTCTTGTTGCCCCATCTATCCCCCTT
>NW_003315037.1:112667-113713 GCF_000150825.1 Verticillium alfalfae VaMs.102
CGTTCACCTTGGCAACTTGATCCCGTGTATTTTCAATCCTCATGATTCCAACCCAACATTGCATTTTCCCACAGCATCATCACCCAACGCTCTCTTTGAAGTTTATTCCCTCGGGTGCTTGCCCGCCGCAAGTCCTTCGCCCCCCTCCCCCCTTCCCTTTCCCGCGAAAACAGCATCCAGCATGGCCACAACACCAGCCGCCGGTCCCTCGGGCGCCGCCGCGACCTCGTCGTCGAACGATCCTCTCCTGACGACGCTCTGCGCCATCTGCCACATCCAGCCGCCCAAGTACAAGTGCCCGGCCTGCGACACGCGGACGTGCTCGCTCCCCTGCACGCGCCGCCACAAGGCCTGGTCGTCGTGCAGCGGCATCCGCGACGCGACGGCCTACGTGCCGCGCGCCCAGCTGCGGACCCCGGCCGGCGTCGACCACGACTACAATTTTCTGCACGGCATCGAGCGCGCCGTGCAGCGCGCCGAGCGCGAGATTGTCGAGGAGCGCCGCCTGCTCGCCGAGGACGAGCTGCGGCCCGTCGAGATTCGCAGCGTGCAGTGGCGCCGCCAGAAGGACGGATCGAAGAAGAAGGTGCTCGTCACCGAGGTGCTGCGGAACGGCGGCAGAGATGGGCGCAGGCGCAGGAGCAGGACCAGCAGGCGGCGGCGTGCGGCCAGACTTGTCAAAGCAGATGCGGCGACGGCTCGCGACGTTTGGCATCCATGTGCGACGCGCCCCGACGGGCATGTCGAGGCAGAAGGAGAACGGCACAAACGTGCACAAGGCGTCGGGCCGCATACACTGGCAGGTCGAGTGGCTGCTGCTCGAGTCTGGCGAGGCCAAGGAGGCCGACAGCAACGCCGAGGTCGAGGCAGACGACAATGCCGACAACAGCAGCAGCGAGGAGGAGCACGACGACCACGCCAGGCGGAGCAAGATTCTGACGACGCGCTTCCTGGGTAAGGCCATGGACAACGCGCCTCTTTACTCGGCGTTCGGCCACGGCCACAGGGCCCATCTGAACAGGCCTGCGCAAAAAGGAAGAGCAGAA
>NW_003315037.1:113979-116014 GCF_000150825.1 Verticillium alfalfae VaMs.102
CCCAAGTCCCGACCTAAACAGCCCCCCCCGCAAGCCGCGACACAGTCCCAGGACCCGTCGACAGGCACCTGGCTTCCGGGCCACTACGTCCTCCAACCTCACCCGCACCCGGCCTGGAAACCCTACGCCGGCGCGACACACTTCAAGTCGGCGGCCGCCCCGGAACACGAGGACATGCCCAAGGACAAGTACCGCTTCTTCATCTCCCCCGTCCGCAGCCCCTTTGCCGCCGCACCGAGCTCCGAAGCCAAGATCCCCGTCCACGCCCTCGACCCGGCAACGTCCCTCGGTGAAGCCCTGCGCGATACCACCGTCCTCGAGTTCCCCACCATCTACGCCCTCCCTGCCAACGCCGCGCTGCCCTCCGCCTTTGCCCTGACGCCGAAATGCGACCCCGCCAACGCCACCGCGCAGAAGCGCAAGCGCGACGCAGCCAGCCAGTCAAGACGTCCACAGGACCAGAAGGGCAAGAAAAAACCCCGCCGTCGGCTCGAGGACGGCGAGGTGGCCAGCGATGACGACGACAACGACGATGCTGGCTCAGTCCAGGGCGGCAACGGCAATTTGATGGAGATAGTAGCCGAGGAGAGCCTCGGGGACGATGACGACGACGACGACGACGCCACAAGCAGCTCAGGCTCTGATGATAGTGACGGCGAGGATGATGCAACTATCAACGCGAGTATCGCGAGAAAGCTGGCTAGTTTGGGTCGGATATAGGAAGCAATGACACTTGTCAAGTTGGATGCCTGTAGCCCAGTTCTCGTTCCCTCCTCGCCTAAATTCCCGTGTCCCATACATGAGCTGCACGTGCATAACACAGACCGCGCGTGATAATTCGTAAACACATGGTCACCAAGGTGCGTATACGCAGACACAACAATCATCTGTCGGTTAGTAGGTAGCCCGTTCACAGTACCACTATTTGATAGCTCATCACGTTGAGTGGTAGAACAATGTCTGCGGCGTTGCAATGTTTCTACATTTGTACATACATTCATTTATCATGGTTTCGTCCGAATTTCGACAACAAAGGCAAGAGGTCAACCAACCTTCGGTCCCACCCCTTTTCACTGGTCTCGAACCTCAGCACATACCCCTCAAAGGTCTGCCAATAACCATCATCAACACGCCGTTCCATTACGCTCAAGTCCAACACCAAGCAATCCATTAAAAAGAACAAGATGAACCATTTCATCTCCTTGGGGCCTGAAAAGGAAAGAAAGAAAGCCTGCGGTGCCTCGGTAGTTCTGTTCCCATTCACCTCAATTGCGATGCATGGTGCCTTCGATTCTGGCCGACATCCATATGTTGTGGCTGTAGTTCAGACAAGACTATGCCCTGGAAACAATCGAAAGTGTGAAGTTGAAAACCTGGATTTTGGCGCAGGGGGGTATTTTAAATATCGAATGTGCTGATGGAATCACCGAATCTCACTCCAGGTTGGTGCTCTTAGAAGAGGATGGCAGCAACACCCATAGCGGCCAAGAGGCCAAAGGCAGGAGCGGTGAGGGACATGCCGGCCTGTGTACCTGTTAGTCTTGCTGTTGACGACACCCTAGTCACGAATAGAGGGCTTACCGAGTCGTTACCGCCGCCAGTGGTGGAGGAAGCGGCAGCATCACCAGTCTGAGTCTCGGAGGTAGAACCACTGTCGGTGGTAGTAGCAGAGCCCGAAGCAGTGTTGCTGTCATCGCCACCAGTGCTGGCGGCATCAGAGGCCTGGCTCTCAAGAGCCGAAGTCAGAGCAGAGCCGGTGAGGGTGGAGACAACAGAGGTAGTGCCAATCGTAGAGGTGATGGTGTCGTCGCCGCTGGTGATGGTAGTAACGACGGGCACGGCGACGGTGGTCACAGGGAGCTGCGAGGCACCAGAGACGCCGTTGATTCCGATAGTGGTCACGCCGGTCGAAGTGATAGTGTCGTCACCGCTGGTGATAACAGTGGTGAAGGTGGAGACGACAGCAGTGTTGCTGTCGTCGTCTCCGCTGCCGGCAGTGCCTGTGATGGTGCTAGTACCAACGGTGGAGGGTGGG
>NW_003315037.1:117962-118391 GCF_000150825.1 Verticillium alfalfae VaMs.102
TGGTTAGGGGGGGGCTGTTGTTTGTTACAGCCTCTTCGAAGCTTGGCTTCCACGTCAAGCAAGGCCCCAGACGTTCGAATACGCTGCACTCGATGCTTGTCGATGCACGGGCCATCTGGTCCTGTTGATGCACGGCAAAGTCTCACCAATGTGACGGCCAGCGAGAGGGGATCCAGAAAGAGTGACGGAGTACTGGCCCATTGGTCCCGCTTCGGATGCGGATGCAAGGCCATTGGCTCGCTGGCAGTCAATGAGTCGTGGGCATGAGGTAATTAAGTTGTAGAGGGAAAGCGATCGATGGCCCCGCCCAGCGACATCTGGATCCAAGTCCGGTGGGCGGAGGCACAAGGTACATGTAATCACCCTGTTGACCCACTCGCTACTACCAGTTATGATTTGCTTGGTACGCTGACACGGCGCATTCCAGGT
>NW_003315037.1:118491-127957 GCF_000150825.1 Verticillium alfalfae VaMs.102
GGCGGCAGACGGCAGTAGAGCAGTCGTTGATACGTACAGAAAGTTGGGGTTACGGCACAGGCAGGCTTCCCGCTCGGATCCTTGGACGTCACCACATCCGAGTCAGCCGCAAGTCCGAGCATGTTATTGACGCACGTTTGCTATTTCACTGCGTGTCAGCCGTAGTCGAGCTCGTGACGAGCTTGATGGATGCTTACGCCGCACGCGGGAAGGTCCTGGGCCTGGACACCCCTGAGGACGAGGAGGGCAGCAGCGCTGAGAATGGCGGTGTTCTTCATTTTGATGACGTTGGTGCTTTCTGACTACAGATCGAGACAAGATGAGTTAATGCTCGTGATGGTATTCGGTGCAAGGAGCAAGACCTGAATAGCTGATGTTAGCAAAGTTTCAAATATCCCGTTCCCGGCTGCTAATGTGCACCACACGATTGATGAGGGGTGAACTAAACACTCGTGACTGTGTCAAGCGATCAACTGCATCCAGGTACCTGATTTGAGACTTGTAAGAGAAACGAGTGTCGGGG
Organism: Verticillium alfalfae VaMs.102; assembly: GCF_000150825.1. Taxonomy (NCBI): domain Eukaryota; kingdom Fungi; phylum Ascomycota; class Sordariomycetes; order Glomerellales; family Plectosphaerellaceae; genus Verticillium; species Verticillium alfalfae. Next base: position 119,015 of record NW_003315037.1, read on the forward strand.
TCAAGGCAGATGAGCAAACTTGTGTGAGTGTTTGGGGAGAGAAACAGCAAGAAGATAGAGGCGGTATGAGACGTGTGATGGGGTTATGAGGAGTGAAGAAGGGGGTGGCAGGGGAAATGAAGGTGCAACTTCACGCGTGGGAGCCGGCCCTTGTGTAGTTACACCGTGTGACGGCAGTAGCAATGGAAAAGGGGGTGGGGAGAGGGGTTGAGCTGGGGAAGGATCGTGCCAGCCACGTCGAATGAGCACACACGGCAGGGTCAACTGTTGCAAGGCCAAGTTGATCTTGGACAGCTCATGCCATTCTTGCCGCTGATCTGGTGTGTGCTAGGGCAGTAGGGAGAAGCCTACGTCTTGCCTCGACTCCAGAATGGCAGAGGGCGAGTGAAGCAGACCACACATAGCGTATCAAACTGAAGCACTTACCCACAGTGTAGTGATGATGGTGTTGTGAGAGGGTAACGGAAAGTCGCTAAGGCTTGGCAGGCCTGTGAACGGTGATTGGGTGTCAGTCGTGTCAAAACTTATGAGACGTGACACCAATGAGAAGGACAGTGAGGTGGCTCGCAAGCCGGGATCCGGGCAACGTAGGAAAGCCTAGTATATGAGGAGGGAAAGGGATGGCGCGTGGAGGAGCCCTGGTGCCGGATGGAAGAATAGAAGCTTTGCCCAAGGAACATGAGAGACGCGACGCGTCGTTGTACGTACGTACCGAAGGATGTGCTGGTGCGGTGGAGAATGTCGTTTGTCTTTCCGTGACGTTGACGAGAGGAGGAGGAATGGAGGGCTCGAAAGATATCAGACGCAAGGCTTGGATGATGAAGGACGAAAGGGAGACCAAACGGATGGTCGTTGGGGCAGGCGTACCAAAGCTTTAAAGACCAAGGACGACGTGTGGAGAAGAGATGAGAAGCTCTGTGCTGAGAAGGCTACCTCACAGCAAGACCAAAGCTGGAAGCTGGCAGGCCTCTAGCAAAGCTGGAGGAAAGCACGATGCTAGGATGTGCGGTGAACCTACCCGAATGTCAAGCCACCGACAAAACAGGAAAGAGCCACTGCCGGGGTGTGCCTGCCCTTGCCTCTCTGTTTACCCACCGGCCCCTGCCCTGGCTGGCCCTAGAGATGCGCCAGCCCCGGTTTCGACCTCATTGCACTGCACTAAAGCCGGGATCGGGAGGGATATGACCTCAAGTCCCCAACTCGTAAGACACAGACATCCAAGCCCCAGCACTAGCATCCCAATGTCTAACCGCCGCAGCTATTTGCCCTCGACGTAAGGCATCTACTTACCTGTGGACCTACCGACCTACCGACCGCCCCCGGCCCGGATCCGCTGCGCCTGCTGTCTGCTTCCTACCATGGGATCAGAGGTAGGTAGGGTAGGACATCTGGCTGCGCCGTCATTCCGAGCTTGAGCGCAACCCACGCCCCCGTCGGGCCAGGCCCGAGCACGCAGCGCGCTGAAGTCTTCATGCAAGTCGACAGCACATCACACTAGGTTGGCAGCTTCGCCTCGCTTTCCTCAGCCCAAAGCGTGCTGTGGACCTGCGATGAGTCCCGTTACGCTACGCCATCTTCCTAATTCAGCAGGACAGTCGACAACTTCGTGGCAATGTCTGTCGGTGTGCCCGAATTCTCCCACATAACGCTTGCCTCAGCACCGAGAGCTTCCCCGAGGAAAGATAACTACCTACCAAGCTGAGGAGACAGGGCCTCCCATGACGACATCGATACTCGGCTTGAAAACATTAGCCAACTTTGATTTGGGTAGTTAACGGCCGACGGGACAGACGAAAACCAGGGAACCTGAGCGATTACCACCGGACAACGGACTGGAAGCTTGCTGTTGTCATCGGGGGACGTAGGGTCACTCCGAAAAAGACGAATGGCTGGGTTCGACAGCTCTGCAGGCCCCCTCAGAACAGGGCAATGGGAGAAAGCTTCCAAGGTTCGATTCGTGTCAAGCAAGTCCAACTCATACAGCGTCAATGAGGTCAGTCCACTCCGCTGGCATCCCTGCTCCGATTCTTGGCTGCATATAATTGGCGGGAAGAAGTCGATCCACTGGACATGCTATCCACACGGCCAGTCCTGTGGCCTTGCACCCAGGTCTGGTCTCGGCAGGGACAAGCGGACGTGTGGAGCAGGCACTTGTCCAACGTCATTGGCACATGCGCTGTGGTTGGCTCAACAACTCTCGTCTGATGGTTTTCTGCTTGTCCGTTTTTTGTTCGCTCCCTCTCTCTACTGCTGGTGCTGCCTTGTTGTGCGGTGCTCGTCTATCTCCACGAAAGAGAAGAAGACGAGCCGGGCTGGGTACCATGATTGTTGTTTCCTGTTGACGTCCCCGCCGAATCAACCACCTGCGCCTGCTTGTTTCCGTCAATGAGGCATCATGGGCCTAGAACCCCGAATTTCCGTTCCCGGCCTCTCTCCGCAGTGCGCCGTCTCAGTAGCAAGGTACCCCAGATACCTCAGGTAGGCCAGCACCTATGCATCTGGTCATGCCTGAAGCCCTGAACGCTTGCTTGTTCTGCTGAACATCTGCGCCCGCTGCCCCTCCCTTCACTTTCGGCCCCAGCGAAAGCCAATTCGAACGAACCACCCCACGAACCCAAGACATGATGACCCCTCCGCAGCCAGCCTGGATCACATTGCGGCTTGCGCGTCCTGTGGCAAGCAGAGTTCGTTGGGTCATTCGATCCGTCTTGCCCAAGCCCCGAAATATACGACGTCCCAAACGTGAAGAATTGAAAGACCGAGACGCGTTCTTCCAATGCAGAATTTCCGGAGCCGAAGATCTCACTCAAGCCTTGTCTCTTCAGAGTGCGGCTACCCTTACCAGCATGGCACCTAAACCCGACCCATGCATGCGTCGATCGGACCCCCCTCCTTTGGACTCCTAGTGTAGATAGCATCGTCCCCTCTGCTTGATCTCCGTTGCCGTCTGAGAGAGCTCAATCTGTGCATACATCCTCCCCTTCATTTCAACACCGAAAAGTCTCGACAGACCGGTAGCGAACTGCCTGGCACAATGGCCGACGTGCGACGGAAACCAATCTGCTGTGCACCCCGCCAGCGCTTAACACTCGTCCGGACAATCAAACACGCAAAAACGACCCCATCTCTCCATCAATTGGACAATGGAATCTAGGGGCGGCTGGGTTAGTGCGGGGAGGCGGGTAAGAGGGACCATAACTGGCATGGCGGGCAGATTTGGCAATCGGTAGATAGCCCCCCCCCCGGGTGCCTGACGGCCTGGCGCGATCGAATCGATCCCCCAACGACCCTGGCTCCCCCACCCTTGTTTGCTTGAGAACAAAATCCTGGTCCAGCTGAATCAATTTGCCGGGTGGACACTAAACATCGAGCTAACCCCCCCCCCCCTTCATCCGCCAGAGGCAGCACCCCGGGTTTGCCACGCCAACCGAGAGCGAGTCCCCCGGCGCCAGCTGGTGCAACACCAATTTCGCGAGGACCTAGACCGCGAGGAGGCCTCAACCCTCCAACACCAACCACACAACCTAGCCACGGCTACTAGATAAGAAGAAGTGGCGCTCCTTTGTGAGACAGAACCTTTTGAGCTGCGTGCCTCCCCCTCCATTATTGGACATGCGGTCAAAGGGGCAAGGCTCGTTGTTTCGGACAAGATTGAAGGGACGGCACAATATTGTCTCAACGCCAATCGCATTACGAAAACCACACATGCTATCTTATCAAGGTTCAACGCATTATGACCTTGTCCTGAAATGCAGACCCCAACTAAGGACCAGGACCTCCCTAAACCATAAAATCACTGTACAAAACCATATCAGCCGGCGCGACAGATAGACCGCGCATCCTGCTCAGGTGCACGTCAAGAGGCCTCGAGCATCATGAGCCGTGCAAGCCGCGGTGTGTCCTTGCAAATGTACCCAAAACCCAGTGCCATAATATCCATCATCAACCATCAACACATTACCAATGATGTACCCAACATTTAGCCGCTGCACATCACACAAGACTCAGGGTTTTCAATGCTGCCTGCGAGTGATCATTAGTCATGGTCAAGTTGAAAGGGGCCCGTATTAGATTTTGACTTACAAGCAAGCACAGCTTCCGAGTAAATGTCGTTCTCGCGCTCTTTGCTGTCCTCATCCTTATCCTCCGCGTCAGGAGTCTTCTCGCCCTGAGAGAGCTCCTCAATCTTGATCTTGTCGGCGGGCTCCATAGGCAGGACCTTGGGGCTGTCGCCCTCGTCAACATCCGCCTTCATCGTCGCCGGCTTAGCAGGCGAGGCGATAGGGAGGGACGTGACGGCGGCAGGAGGCGGTGTCGTGCTGGGGGTCGGAACACCGTTGCGGCTGTTGCTGTCTGCCGAACCATCCTTGTTCTGGAACATGGGCCTAGGAACGGCCGCAGCCGACGAGTTGTAGCTGGGCATGGGAGACCGCTTCTTGAGGCTGCGCTCCTTGCCGACGTTGGTATCGGCGACCTTGAGCGCCTCCTTATCAACGGTGAATTGGATAGGGGCCGCAGCAGCCTGGGTGCGCAGGTAGTACATGCCGGTCTTGAGGCCAAGCTTCCAGCCGGCGAAGTGCATGCTCGTGATCTTGCCCATGGTAGGGTCCTTCATGTGAATGTTCAAGGACTGAGACTGGTCGATGAAGGCGCCACGATCGGCAGCCATCTGCACAACGGTGCGCTGAGAAATCTCCCAGACAGTCTTGTACAGGGACTTGATGTCCGCGGGAATGTTGGGGATGTTCTGGATGGAACCATTTTCGGCAATGATGCGGTTCTTCATGCTATCAGACCAAAGACCCATGTCGACAAGGTCCTTGAGCAGCCAGGGGTTGACAACCTGGAACTCGCCAGCGAGCACACGGCGCTGGTAGATGTTGGACGTGTAAGGCTCGAAGCACTCGTTGTTGCCGAGGATCTGCGAGGTACTGGCCGTGGGCATAGGCGCCACGAGAAGACTGTTACGCACGCCGTGTTGCTTGATCTGGCTCTTGAGATCGGCCCAGTCCCAAAGGTCAGTAGGCTTGACGTTCCACATGTCGTATTGAAGGATACCCTGGGAGACGGGCGAGCCCTCGTATGTTGAGTAAGGGCCTTCCTCCTGAGCGAGCTTGCATGACATGGTCAGGGCGGCGTGGTAGATGGTCTCAAAGATCTGCTTGTTGAGCTCCTTGGCCTCAGGCGACTCAAAGGGCATGCGGAGAGCAAGGAACGCATCAGCCAAGCCCTGGACACCAAGGCCAATGGGCCGATGGCGCATGTTGCTGTTGCGAGCCTCGATGACGGGGTAGTGGTTCACGTCGATGATCCTGTTGAGGTTCCTGACGACGACCTGAGTCACCTGGTGGAGCTTCTTGAAGTCGTACACGCCGTTGTTGTAATCAACGTAGGCGGGCAGGGCCAGAGAGGCCAGATTGCAAACGGCAACCTCATCGGGGGCCGAGTACTCGACAATCTCTGTGCACAAGTTGGAGCTGCGAATGGTACCGAGGTTCTTCTGGTTGCTCTTGCGGTTGCAGTGATCCTTGTAGAGCATGAAGGGGTTGCCGGTCTCGGTCTGAGCCTCAAGGACGGCGTACCAAAGCTTCTGTGCCTTGATGGTCTTGCGGCCCTTGCCAGCCTTCTCGTACTTCTCGTACAAGGCCTCGAACTCATCACCGTAGCAGTCGGCAAGGCCAGGGCACTCGTTGGGGCACATAAGAGTCCAGTCGCCGTTCTTCTCGACACGCTTCATGAAGAGATCGGGGATCCACAGAGCAAGGAAAAGATCGCGAGCGCGAACCTCCTCCTTGCCGTGGTTCTTGCGGAGGTCGAGGAACTCGAAGACATCAGCGTGCCATGGCTCAAGGTAGATGGCAAAGGCGCCGGGACGCTTGTTGCCGCCCTGGTCAACGTAGCGCGCCGTGTTGTTGAAGACGCGAAGCATGGGCGTGATGCCGTTTGAAGTGCCATTGGTGCCGGCAATGTAAGAGCCAGTGGCACGGATGCGGTGGACGTTCAGGCCAATGCCACCAGCCATCTTGGAGATCATGGCACAGGTCTTGAGGGTGTCGTAGATACCTTCAATGCTGTCATCCTTCATGTCAACCAGGAAGCAGGACGACAGCTGAGCCTGGGGCGTGCCAGCGTTGAAGAGGGTAGGAGAGGCGTGTGTGAAGAATTTGCTAGACATGAGGTTGTACGTCTCAATGACACGCTCAACGTTGTCTCCCCAGATACCAACGGACACACGCATGATCATGTGCTGCGGGCGCTCGGCGATCTTGCCGTCGAGCTTGAGGAGATAGGAGCGCTCCAGGGTCTTGAAGCCAAAGTATTGGTAGTTGAAGTCACGGTCGTAGACAATGGCAGAGTCAAGCTCCTCCTTGTGCTTCATGACAAACTCGTACGTCTCTGGTGCAATCATGGGAGAGGGACGGTTGTTCTTGGGGTTGACGTAGTGATACAAATCACTGACGACAGAAGACCACTGCTTCTTGGTCTGTTTGTGAAGGTTTGAGACCGCAATGCGGGCGGCGAGGATGGCATAGTCGGGATGGGTGACGGTCATGTACGCGGCAGTCTCAGCAGCCTAGGAGCGCGGGTTAGGACGGTTCTTCGCAATCCAGTATCAGGACGATGGGGCAACATACAAGATCATCAAGCTGAACGGTAGTGACACCGCCGTAGACACCAGAAATAACCTTCTGAGTGATGGCGACCGGGTCGACGTGGTCCATGTCAAGGCCGTAGCACAGCCTTGACACACGAGCCGTGATCTTGTCGAACTGGACGCGCTCCTGGCGGCCATCTGATCGCAGTCAGTACAGAGCATACATGAGAAGACGCATTGAGGGCCAGACACGTACCTCGCTTTCTCACGAACATGGTGGGCGATGTGTAAAGGGGGGGGTAGAGGGATGGCGGGATGGCGAGACAACGGAGTGCACCGTCGGGTTTGAGGCGACGAATTGATTCAGACTCTATTCAAGGCCAGTGGGTATATGCCAAAGGAGTCTCGTCGCAATTCAGTGCCAGAAAATGGTCGCTGAAGATGGTTGAGGGTAGGATTTGTTGTATGTAGGAGGAAGGGAAAATGATGGAGAGTGGTTGCTACGGGAGAAAGATATAGGCATTGCGGGTCGTCGCGTAGTGAAAACGCGTCGCTAGGCCTCTAGCGCGTCAAACACGCTTGAGCACAGGCGGCTTACCACTGTTGACCCTTGGCAACCATCAGGCAGATGCCCCGCCGCCCTTGCTTTGCCCGATACCTACGAGCCGAAACCGATGCTCACTAATGTCTCCTCGTGTTTTGATCCCTTGCTGTGTCTAGATCATACTGGTCTGGCGGCGCTGAATAGATTGTCCTGATTCTCATGCTTACAGATCCATTCCTCAGGTCCCCCCTTCGCCCCCGGCCATTTTAAAGTGGTAGTGCAAGGGCGCGTCTTTGCACTTTGTGCATGCATGCACTTAACGCGCTTTGCGCGTAAAGCACTTCGCGCAATCACGTGTATTAGTCAGACTGTGTTTAATGGGTTTTCGAAGAGATGCATTTAGGCGCACCCGCAACTTACCTCGATGCGTTACGCTCAGGCGCCCGGCTATATCTCACACCTTGGTGTTCGGGCTGATTGAATCGAGACTCTTCAGTCTCAGCATATGTTTTGGTCTCGAGCACCTCTCGCTCGGTTCAGGCCGACTGTATCGCATTTGGCACCTCGCGTGGTTCTGCCACCACGTCTAACAACAATGGCGACCCCGCCATCAGTCACCTCTCACAATGAGTACAAACCAAGATATGTTGATGTACGAAGTTATGATTGCGAGAAATAAGAAAGTCAAAAACTGGTCTTGGTTGGCTGACACTTGATACCCAGTAGATTGGAATCAACCTTGCCGACCCCATATTCAGAGGCATTTCTCATGGCTCAAGACGGCACCCTGACGATCTGGGTGCTGTCATTTCACGAGCAAACGAGGTGGGGTGCTCGAAGCTCATCGTCACGGGTTCAGACTTTCAGAGCTGCCGAGATGCTTTGGCGATAGCCAAAGAATATCGTACGTGGCGTCACAGCTCCCAGATATGCACGGCACTTGACTGACGACTTCCTTGCCAGCCGGCAATGTATACACGACCATCGGTATCCATCCCTGCAGCAGCGCCATCTTCAGTACTGCCGATACCAATCATGATGCCATGCATTCAAACCCTGACCCAGAAACACCCATGCCGGACACACACGACCCGGACGCTCAAAAGACCGAGACGATCATCGCCGATCTCGCTGCCCTCATTGAGCGCACCCACGCATCCCAGCCGGGCAGCCTCGTCGCATTCGGCGAGTTTGGGCTCGACTACGATCGCCTGCACTATGCCTCCAAGGCCATTCAGCTACATGCCTTTGCCGCCCAGCTGGACCTCGTCCTCGCCACGAAGCCTCAGCTGCCCCTATTCTTGCACTCGCGCGCCGCCCACGAAGACTTCCGCCGGCTTCTGCAGGAGAAGTTCGGCCCCGGCTTGGAGAAGCTCGAGCGCGGCGGCGTGGTCCATAGCTTTACCGGTTCCATTGAGGAGGCGCATGAGCTGATGGACCTGGGGCTGTACATTGGCATCAATGGTTGCAGCTTCAAGACGGCGGAGAATTGTGAGGTCGTCAAACAGATCAGCCTGGACAGGATGATGCTGGAAACGGACGGGCCTTGGTGCGAGATCAGACCGAGCCACGAGGGCTACAAACTGTTGTTGGAGAAGAAGCCGGAGACAAACGGCGAGGCCGCGCCAGCTGATGTGCCGAAGCCACAGCCCAAATCAAAGAAGAATCAGAAGAAGGAGCCCGAGATTCCCGAGCGATGGAAGATCGTGAAGAAGGAGAAGTGGCAGGAGGGCGCCATGGTCAAGGGCCGCAACGAGCCCTGCATGATTGAGCGCGTGGCCAAGGTTGTGGCGGGCATCAAGGG
>NW_003315037.1:130379-131320 GCF_000150825.1 Verticillium alfalfae VaMs.102
CACCAACTCGTGACCTGCCACAGCCCAGACAGGGCACCACGTAAGCCGTCATCACAGGCCGCGGGGATTGAACCTTGGAAGGCATGGGCCCTCATGTGCCTACCAGACGAGAGAGTGAAAAAGGCACACAGAGAAAGACCGTGCTGGTCAGGCGAGCGTGGGATGACTGAGGGGATCACGCCTTTCCATTGGCTCATGACTGTCGTGAGGAAATGGCATGCGTCGTAGGTTGTCGGGACCGATGTACCTCGGGCGCTGCGTAGCGCTGATGAGGGACTTGTTGGGTGCCCGATGGCCTGTAACTTCCAGCCACACTGGCCGTGGGTAGCGTGGGGTGGAGTCCTGGAGGGGGGGGGCACTTTCCCCTCCACCCACTCTCACATTCACCCTTCAGTAGTCCAGTGTCTGCCTGTGCCCACTTCCACCCCTACGCTCTTCCGATTCCGAACAAAGCATCGGCTTCATTCAATTCACGCTTGTCCTTTCCACCCACCCGACCGCTTCCCTCTCCCTCCTCTCCTCCCTACCACCCAAACCACAAAATACACCAAAGAATCATCCAGGCTCGACCTGAAAATACGCACGCTGCGACCACGACATCAACAAGCCGCTCGCCAAAGACGTCCTGCTGGTCACCCGATCGATCATCTGGTCACCACCAAGTCGGCCGAAAACCGCACCCAGCCCCAGCCAGCGCAGTCCAATCCACGCGCTCTGACCTCCGCCGAGCCTGCTCTTCTTCGACACTGCAGCCTACCCCTCCATACTCGAACAAGAGGACCTCAGGAACCAGCATTGATCGCCTAGTCAACACAGCGAACAGAACTCAACTATCTCTGTCCCCAGACGACGAAGCAACCCTTTCGAACGCTTGTTGCACGAAAACGCAATGGCAGCCGTCTTACAACAACGGCCGTCGAGGCCCTAATGTTCGCAGGAAT
>NW_003315037.1:134298-135392 GCF_000150825.1 Verticillium alfalfae VaMs.102
CAGCAGCAACTACAGCCCGCCGCCAAATGCACCAGCAGCAGACCGCGTATGTTTCCCCGCCTACGCCGGGCGCCGTGATAGCAGGAAGAGGAAGCGTTGTGTTGAACCCCGTGAACAGACCCATCCCAGGGCTTTGAGGAGCATTCCCGCGTTGCCGCCGAGGAGGACAAGCGCAAGGCGTAACACGGCCGCCAAGCGCCCCGCTTCCGCATCAAGAAGAAGCAGCGCGAGCAAGCCCTCGAGAAGAGCGCTAAAGACATGTCCGATAAGGTATCCGCCCTGGAGAGTCGCATCAACCTCCCTCGAGACGGAGAACCGATGGCTCAAGAATCTTGTGATGGAGAAGAACGACGGCAACGAAGAGATCACCGCCATGTTCAAGGAGTTCGACAGCAAGCACAAGGCCAGCAAGGCCTCCACCGCGTCATCGCGCTCTTCCGACGTGAAGGACGAAGACTAGCCATGCGACGCACTGTACGCAATCCGTTGAAGACCGCCGATTCCACGGATTCCACGTCTTGTCGTGGTGCTGGCGGAGAGTCTGTATCATTTTGCATGAAGGCGGCGTTAGACTGGGGTTGGCGTGGGCCTTCTTTAACGTGCAGGTCGAGTCTTGCAGTAGGCACGAGGCGGGTAGGGATGGCCGACTTGGGGAGAGGCCAAGCATCAAACAGATGTCTCGGACAGTCGCTGGGAAGATGGATGGCATCTTGCCTGGCCTGGCTATCATGGTTATGATTTATTGACGCTTGGTTATGTTGGTTATTTTTCATGTTGCGCGCGAAGAATATCTAAATAAGATATACAGGAGGACCGTTTTAAGGAGGCAGCAATTACCTGCTCAGCACGAATGAAATTACAGCACTTTGTTCATCATGTTCCATACGCCATTCCGCATCATGACAAAGTCAGAAACGCGTGAAAGACGTCAAATCCCACCTCCCCGGAATGACGAACACGGATGCTCAGCCAGGGCCCCTGATGAGCAACAAGTAGCTAGCAGCACATCATAGTTTTTCCCGTCCTTGAGCCAGGCTGGCCAGGCTTAGCGCACGGCAGTGACCGCAGAAACTACACGCCGACCGAGCATCTGG
>NW_003315037.1:135657-141796 GCF_000150825.1 Verticillium alfalfae VaMs.102
TGATACTGTTGGGCATGCGTGCAAACAAGATCCGCTTGAGATGAATGCCGTCGTCGAGGTTTATCTCCGTCACTCAGTAATCGACTATGAGAGGAGGGCATTTTGAGAGGCACGAATGAAGTGACTCGCGCAAGGCCTCGCTGCCACTACACTGGGTACCTAAGCGGCAGTCGACCTGCTTGCCGCTCAGCACTCCGCTCTCCAGCACCACCCCAAAGACGTCTCTCCTTCCTCGTCTTTTCATTCGGAGTCCATCTTTTCCTGCTATACTGCGCCGACGGCTTGGCATTCTCCTTGTCCTCTGTTCGGCCAGCAGCGGGATGAGCGAAAAAGAAGGGTCGGCACGACATGGATGCCAGGTCCGGGGTGTGATCATGGATGACATGGTGGTGGTCGCGGTGGTGGTGGCAAGACCGCCTACGACCGAAAGCACGCACAGCAAGCACACTCCGGTAGGCAGTGAAAAGGCAAGCAAAGCAAGGCAGCTACGGCGGATGGTACAGCGGAGTGGGGGGTTGGAGGAACCCACTCCCCTCTCCCCCCGTCGTTCCTGTCTCTCTGTGTCTGGCTTGTCTGTTCGAGCCGCGATGTCGATATTTCAGGGCCCGGTGACGTGCTCGGCTGTGCGGGGCCACACCCACGGACAGAGAACGCTGGGGCCAAATTCCGCCCCAATATGTGCGTCCCTAGTTGGGCGTATTGCTCCAAGTGTAACATGACAGTCCGCTTTCTAGGTGGGCTGGGTAGGGAAGTACACGGTAGGTGGGCAGATAGGTACAAAGTAGCAAGTCGGTACGTTTTTCGCTTCACGCCGCAGCAGCGAACATGGTTCTCGCCAGGCAGCCAAAAACAATCGAGCATATATATTCTTAAATGTAGGTACATGGAGCTTCAATCAGCAGCTCTCCTGTGTGAAGCCTTCGGCAGCCCTTCCCATGACACGTTGCCTAGCCCCTGGCGCTTGCCTGCCCGGTCTCTGGGGGATCCGGACGAAGGCGTGACTGCGTCGCGCGGACGCAATGGCGTGCTCGATTCAGCGGGTGGTTTTCTCGTGGCGGGAAACTTCGCCCTCGTGCCTGCCTGCCTGTCTGCCCGTCTGTACGTACTTCAGTCTGTCTGCCATCAGTCGCCTCTCCTACCCTCCTCATCTGCCCCCCCCCCTTCCGTCCTGCCCGCGGAGATTTACCAAACCTTGGTCAAGCCCCCCTCCACCGTATCCTCTTTCTTGTCTGCACCTCGCTTTCCTGTCATCCGATCCTGAGACCTGAAGGGGGGTTGACGTGATGATTGTCTACGAGTAAGCGTGGGGGTTTGGTGGAGCGGGAAACTCGACGGGGAAGGGGAGAGGAGCGGACAAGGGGCGGCAGAGTTTGGTTCTTCTCTGCAACCTTGCCTACGTCTTGCAGCGGACCGCGATGGTACCATTTCACCGAGGAGCCAACGTTGTGGCCCCTTCTGGCAGGTCGGAAAGGGGTTGGGGGGAGGGGGGTTTGGGATGAATGGCTCCTCCCTCTGGATCCATCACGGCGAATCCCTCGGTGGATGTTTGTCAGAGTCTGCTCTCGCCGTCTCCATCGGTAATCATACCAAGAATGCACTGGAGAAGGCAATTTGAGGCCAGCCGCGACGGAGAGGGCCCGCCAGTGGGGGTTTCCGGCGGTCATCTTTCATTCAGCTCGGGTAGCAGGCACGGACAGAGAGAACAGGGCATGGTCTTGGGAGAGGGAGAAGGAAATTTCGTTTTGGTCAAATCTGTCTTCTGATCCAGGAAGATCACGGCTAAACCAAACATATGCACACGCACACAGACATGCCCACAGGCCAACCACCACGTCGGGTTTCAGTGGGGATGAATGAGCTCGCCCTCCCGGATCAACGCGACGCCCATGTCTGTATTGTCGTGTTTCTCCGAGACCCGAGAGCTGGCCCTCGACACAGCCAGCCGGCCAGCCAGGCCCATCTACAATAGCCACAGCCGACGGAGTTGAAAAGTGTTCAGGAAGGGGTGCGAATAGTGTGGCGCGGCCCAGACATCCCCGGCCTAGCCCCCCTGGTCAGGCTGGCACAACACTGTGACCCCTATTTCCCTCACCTGGTTTGTTCGACGCTTACCAAGGTTCCAACGCTCTGACTGGGAACTTCTTTTTTGGATGCCGCAAGAGCGGTCAGGGATGGCTGGGAGACAGGCGGACATCCCACAATCAGCTTCGATCGACCTACTCCTCGATCGCGCTACCCATTGTGGATGTGCGGTACCTATCACCAAAGAGTCAGCACTCGCGCGACTTGAGACGGGCCTTCCGATGTATCCTCTTCGGCCGACATACTTGGTGATGACCCTCTCGATACCGTCGCATCCCTTGCGCAGCACGTCCATCTTGGGTCCGTACGAGAAGCGAACAAAGTGGTGGCACGAGCTGTCAAACAGGTCACGGCGCATGGAAGGGTTGAGGTCGAAGAAGATGCCGGGCACGACAATAACCTTCTCCTCGAGGCAAGCCTGGAAGAAGTTTAGGCCATCGGCGATGGGTCGGGGCAGACCCTCGAGGTTGAGCCACCTATTCAGTCAGCGAAGAACCGACGAACGGGGAAGAAATACACAGGGAAAACGAAATCGATCCCCAAGTAGGCGAAGACGGGAGATGAGCAGGATACTCACAGGTAAAAGGTCGAGTCGGGCACGTATTTGATGATAAAGCCCATCTCGCGGAGACGCTTCACGACATAATCACGCTTATCCTAGCAAGGATATTAGCTCAGGGGTTCTCTCCATCTCTGTCGTGATGCGGAACGAACTCGGAAGTGCGTTTGGAGATGGATCATCTCCCTCTTAACAAGCTCAGGCTCGAGCATGGGAATCGCAGCCTCCTGGAAGGGGTGGTTAGCACCTCCATCGAGGTAGCTACCACAAGATCCGATGCTGCATAGGTCAAGTCAGCTGATGTTCCATTTCGTGGCATCGGGGCTGCCCTTGCTGCATACGCCTTGATGTACTCCTTGGGTCCAAGGATCCACGCGATACGCCAGCCGGGCAGACGGAAGCGCTTCGTCAGGCCGTCGATGATGAGGACATCATCCTCGTCGACATCCTCGACATTCTCGGCAGCAGAGATCGTGGAGCCGTCACAGTCACTGGTGTAATTGTAACCAGAGTAAAACTCATCACTGATGAAGGTGGCGCGGCCACGGCAGAGGTGCTGAATCTCGGCAAGCTCGGGATTGCAGACGACACGACCAGTGGGATTCCGGGGGTTCGAGGTCAGAATGACAGAGGAGCCGCGAGCAATCTCCTCAGCAATCTTATTGGGGTGGATGTGGTAACCGTCTTCCTCGGACAGGGGCACAGGGATGGCGGCAAAGTTCTTGAAGAGGGACAACATCTCGTTGTAGGCAGTGTAGTCAGGCAGGAAGAAGGAGAGATACGAAGATCCTAGAACAGCGGCGATACGGATGAGGCCAGCGCGACCGCCAGGGACGATGGCAACGTTCTCCCAGGTGTATTGGCTCTCCTTGCCCTTGCGGTGCATGTCATTGTAGAGGTTGGCGACGGCCTCACGCAAGGGCCGGATGCCGGCGGTGGGGCCATATTCACGGCCAGCGACGGAGATGTCGATCATTTGGGGCCGCTCGAAGCAGCCGGTAATGTCGTCCTCGACCTCGGGAGCGCCCTGACCGAGGTTGGCCCACTCTTCGGGCTCCTCGAGATAGCCATACTCAGAGGCGCGCTCGGTGCACCAGACGACGCCGGTCGAGGCGCGGCTCGCATCGAGACCGGCATGGGGCATGTGGCCATCCTGGCGAAACTGCCTATGGGTGCGCGACTGCGTTTCTGGAGGGTCGTCAGTCGCAGCCGGGAGACGGAGCTGAAGGTATCGGCAGAGGTTGGGTTAGACATCGGAGTACGGAGGGAACGGGGAGGTAAGCCGGCGCCGTCATCGGAGTGCCAAGACGGGAGGAGCCAGGGTGAAGGGGGGAGGGGGGGAGAATGTGATCTGTCAGGTCAGACAGGTCCCAAATGCAGATAATGGAGGGGCTCACAACGGACCCCTCCTCTGCAGTCTTTCGAGACGGTGTATCTGCGATTTGACCGACTGATCAACTGGGCCCTTGCGCTTGCGGCCCATTGCCCTCAGACCCTCCCCAGAAACTCAGACCTCAGGACCCCGCACTATTGGCAGTCTCTTTGACTTCGCCGTCTCGCTGGGTGCTTTTCAAGTTGAACAAGGCAGTCTCGTAAATGAGAGAGCAAGGAAAAGGAACGAGACCAAATACTGATTCCACGGCGGCAGGGGAAAATGAGACGAGTCAGGGACGGACTCACCGCTTTGGGAGGGCTCTCCAACGCTGAACCTCCGGGCGCCGTGAGCACCGGCGACGGGCTTGGGGACGCCGGTGTGGCGGTTGATGGAGAACTTGCGGTTGGCGAACATGGCGGGCAGCGTTTCTCGTCTGACCAGGCAACGGGTAATCAATACCTACCTAGGGTAAGACAGGGCAGCAAAGACGGGGAAGAAAAGTGGTGTGGAAAACTGAGTTCGAGACCTGCAAACCAAGGATGCAGTCGAATGACGTTGTTGACAAGACAAAATCAGAGGCAGAGGGCAGAGCAGACAAGAGGGCCCGCTTGGCAAAATTGGGCGTCGATGGCGTTTCTTGATTATAAGTACGCAGGATGTTAACCCAGAAGCATGAGGAGGGGGGCCGACAAATGGGAGTACAGATGCAGGTGCACGCGTTTTTGCTCGATCCCGTCGCTGTATTCTTGATTCTCGCTTCCCGCTTCCCGCTCCTCGCTTCTCGTTTGTGTCGTCTCGTGCCGTCTACCCATCCACTCCCAAAAGGCAAAGGCCCCTCAGAGCCACCCACTCGAGATAGGCACGGGAGCTTCAGGCCCCTGGCTTGTTGGTCTGTGTCTGTGTATCGCGATTCGAGGCAGGGCCATGATTGGAGATGATCAGGGCCTCGCAGGTACCGTCAACGCCCGAGCATGGCATGCTGGTGGGGGGACTCGGGGCGCTTGGGACGCTTAGGGCCCTGGTGTAACAGAGCTCCTCAGGCTTTCAGGCTTGTCCACCTCCGCCGTTGAGCGACACCCCGCTGCCTTACGTAAGGCAGCCCGGTCTTCACCGAATACAACGGGGCCAACACACCGCTTGTATGGCATCAATGACTCGTAGCGGGCACTCTCTGTACCCCGCGTGCCCGATGTCGGTGACGCTCTCGCAGGATGCGAAGGTGATTTTCCTGCTAGACGGAGAGATCAGAACGGAGAGATGTAAACAAGGAAGGATAGAGGAGACAAGACAGTAGATCAGGAGGAGAGAGGAAGTCTCGAGAGTGCAGTCATGTGGAAGCGGACTTGGCTCCAGAAGACTCTGAGTCCTAACAAGTACCCCACCTCCGACTACGGGGCAAGTCGGCGGACAGGCAAGCCCATGTGAGCAGGCACACCGCAAGGCAGTCAAGAGGAGGAACAGGAGCAGGAGCGCACGGGTCATCTTCTGGCATTGGCTCCCTCTTGTGTGGCGCATGCCTTCTGAATTGGAACAAGCATAGAGCCTCAGCCACATTGACCATTGCTCCTTCCCCGCTCCGGGTCGCCTCATTTGGCTCTATTAATCTTCGACCGACACCGCGACCACCAATGGCCAGAGGAGCTGCCTAGAGGAAGGCCCAACACAGAGGCGTTCCTGCTGACCAGGCTGCATGCGG
This sequence comes from Verticillium alfalfae VaMs.102, assembly GCF_000150825.1. NCBI lineage: Eukaryota > Fungi > Ascomycota > Sordariomycetes > Glomerellales > Plectosphaerellaceae > Verticillium > Verticillium alfalfae. The sequence goes on from NW_003315037.1 coordinate 141,370, forward strand.
ATGATTTCTTCGCCTGACGGTGGTAGCAAGGCTCACAAGGCTGATCCATTCAACATCCTTTGAACATTTACAGAGTTCCATCTCAATCGACAAAGAGCTGCTGCAGTTGACATGGATTGCCTTAAAGAAAGGAACTACCAAACTCGAATCCATCAATAGAATGCAACAGCTTTACTTTGAACGCACGCCCCCAACGTGAGCGCCTCAAACTCTGACTGCGTCTCCTGATTTGATTGCTCAAGCGCTCGCTCTCGCGGCTGCTTACTTTACTTTACCCCTCCTTTTCACCCAACCTCTGCCGTCAGCCCCCATCTACAAAACACTTGGGGGCCTGTGGGAACGCGCCGGGATCAAAAAAGCAATCAGCAACAATCCAAGGACAATTTGCTGTCCTGTGGAGCATTTCTCTTCGGATTCTCCGGGGGGC
>NW_003315037.1:142048-144770 GCF_000150825.1 Verticillium alfalfae VaMs.102
ACCGGAACCTCCCCCTGCCTACGCCGATGTTCCCAGTATTGAGGTCGGCACCGGTCCCATGCCCCAGAACCCCACCCCGGCCCCACGCAGTACCTCTCCCGCTCCCTCGCACACTTCTCAGGTCTCCCTGACCAGCGTCACCAACGAAGAGGACCCGTATGCTTTCCTAGCTCAATTTGATACGGTTTTCGTTATTGACGACTCCGGCTCTATGGCTGGTCGCTCATGGCGCGAGGTTAAAGATGCTCTGCGTGCCATCACCCCAATCTGCACGGCCCACGACGCCGACGGGATCGACCTCTTCTTCCTCAACCACAAATCCGCCCAGCCCGCTGCCAAGGGCTCTGCTGCCGGCGGCTTTCGTGGGATCAACGACGCGGCGAGAGTCGAAAACATTTTCGCCACCGTTCGCCCTTCTGGTGGCACACCTACTGGCACTCGCCTCCACGCCATTCTGAAGCCCTACCTCGCTCTCTGCGTCGCCAACGAGGCCGACATTGAGTCCGTCAAGCCCATTAACATCATCGTCATCACCGATGGCGTGCCTTCTGATGATGTCGAGACGGTCCTCATCAACGCTGCCAAGAAGCTTGACAAGATTGATGCACCTCCGTACCAGGTTGGGATCCAGTTCTTCCAGGTCGGAAACGAAGAGGGCGCGCGCGAGGCCTTGAAGGAGCTCGACGATGGCTTGGCTGAGCTCGTTGATGGTGGTGTCAGAGACATGGTCGATACCGTAACGTGGAACAAGGGCGGCGACAACACGCTATCAGCCAGCAACATATTGAAGGTAGTGCTGGGTGCCGTTGTCAAGAGGCTCGACAGACGGAGGGCCAGCGGCGAGAGCCGCCGATCTGCGCGGCATCTCGCTCCATAATCGGGCACCGTTCGGTGTTTCTACTCAGATGCGCGATTCTCACAGGTGTTTCGGCGTTTTAGTCTCCTCAGGAGAGCTCGTAGCCAGGACGCGAGATACCCAGGATTCCTCGCATGAATTTCAGTGCTTCCGGATGTTTTCTAGAACGGGGTTTTGTTCATCTCTGATAGGGGTCGATAATACTTAAGCTCCTGCTGACCTTTGAAAACATGACCACTTTGCGCCAGTATTTATCTAAACCAACTTCACATTTACGTTGCCTTCATGCGATGATGGCCTACCAGCATAAGTTTCCATACCTCACCTATTTTTTCTTGTTTGAGCAAAAGGATGAATGGCGAATGGTAGGGCAGAGTCTAGGCCGTAACGATATGCTTGTCGCCTGCAGCGCGTCAAGCAGAGGGGCTCATATGTCGAGTTGCACAGCTCATCACGTGCAACACTGGATCTGCTACCGATTTATTCTGTGGTTTTCTAATGTTCGTAACGAAACGCCCATAGAGGCCAAGCCTTCCTCAGTCAGCCGACATCCACCTAGGACCAGTTGACCAAGTGAAACACGTATCTTCCAGCTGGTCTCTCGGCCTCCATGGCAGAGCACGGCAGCCCCTCGCCAGTTGCCGCAGTCAAAACGCGCCGCAGCAGACAGCGTAGCAGAGGCGAAAAAAGTCCGGTCCCTTCCCTGAAATATGTAGACAAAACCGCAAAAAACCGTCGCTTGAAGAAACAAGCCAGACGAAACCAAATTGTCAAGGTCATGTTTAGCTCGTGATGTGCCGTCGAAGCGCTCGACCACATTCCGCCTTGCCACATCAAGTCTGGCGAAAGGAAGCCGGGCCGGATCCAAAGTGTGACGAGTGTGGAGTCTTCCAGGGACTTGTTCCAGGGACCTTGATGCAAAACGATAAACGAGAAACCGAAGCTGCCGAATAAAAAGAAAGAAAAGAAAAATAGGATGTGCTCGTTTGCCGTCCGTGGGCTTCGATGGCTATGCTGCCCGAGGGTTAGTCATCAATGACGACGGCATCATGTAACGCTCATGAAGTAGCCGTCGGAAGGAAGACAGAGAGCAGGAAACGATGCGGCGTGGGTATCTTCGTACAATGTCATGATAATCATAAAGCATGAGCGGCGACAAGAAGCCGGCCCGAAGACCAAACTCGCCGCTACTGCGAGGCGAGGATCCATGGCATCGGAGTAACCATGTCGAAGAGGGCAGGCACGGGTCCCTCACCGAAGAGGAAGTGCAAAACGTGTGCCAGGGTTCGATGCACCGGCATCACCCTGCGAAAGGCCACAAAAGCACAGCAAGAAAGACCATGCAATGTCGATCGGAAGCAGGAGCAGCATCTGCGTCACTTCATGAGCAGAACCTCGGCGAGGTTGGTGACGTGGACGGACAGGGTGCTGCCGTTGTCGTTGCGCACGGTGATGACGGGCGTGACGACAAGCTGGACGCGCCAGTGCTCCGCCTGCAGGACGTAGCCGTCAATGCTGGGGGCGACGGCGACCATGCTCTGCATGGAGAAGCGGCAGCCGGCCTCGGGGAAGCGGTACTCAAAAGTCATGCGCGAGGTGAGCGTCTTGGCCGAGAGGGACCATGCCTTGCCAACGACCGAGCGCAGGTCGTTGCCCGCTTGTTCAAGGTCGGCGAACTCGTTCATGAGCGGGCCGAGCATGCTCTGGAGCTCCGTGGCGAAGTACTCGATGCGGCTCTCGCGGTACTGCTCGTAGCGCTCGTTGTCGAGAATCGAGTGACGATTTCACTGACGGCACTGTTGTACTCGTTGCGGGCGGAGCCGGTCATCACTAGAGCATAGTAAAAGTGAGCGCAGATGCATGTAC
>NW_003315037.1:145288-146476 GCF_000150825.1 Verticillium alfalfae VaMs.102
CAGGCCTGCTGTTCGGTGAACGGGTGTAGTCTTGGCAAGTACTGGATGATGGCAGCTCACGATTGTTGGCAGCGTCTCTGCGCAAGCCAGGTGCAATAAAGCCACGAGCGATACCAAAGAGTTCCTGGAAAGCCTCTCGAATCGGCCGAGATCGTCAGTGATGCCTCCGTAGGTCTGGCCGAGAGGGATGACGGGCTGGGAACGAGCGACGACGGCGCGGTTATCGTACTGGCTGTTGGCCCACTGGGGACGCTTAGGGCCGGAGTGATTGAAGCCACCATTCTGAACATCCTGCCAGCCCTGGGAACCACCCCGGGAGCGAGGATGACCGTGGTGTGGGCCGGGAGACTGGTTGGGTCCGTAGCCACGCTGGTGCTGGCTCCAAGACGTGTTCGACATTTGGACAATGGCATTGCCGTGGCCCGAGCCGCTGCCACTGCCGCTGCCGTTGAGACCATTGTGACCAGGATGGAATTCCGGGGCCTTAGGCCGGAAGGCAGGAGGGCCGGAGCGAGGACCAGCTCCGCCATGCTGACCCATGCGGCTCATGGGGCGACCGAACACGATGGCCCCGCCGCTGTTGAAGCCGTTCTGGCTGGCAGGAGTGGCGCTGCGCATGATGGTACTGCCGAGGCCGTTGATGCTCTCGGGCATGCCCCGGCTGTTGGGTCGGGTCCACGAAGGAGGCTGCATGGTGCTAGGGAGGCCGTTGCCGCTATTCTTGATGTTGAGGGGCGAGAAGGCTGACTCGCCGGCAAAGGTCCCTCGAACCATGTCACGGTTTCCATATGAAGAAACGAGATGCATGTTACTGCCACGTGTGGGAGTCACGTTGGCGAGATCAGCGACATCGAGGGAGGGCAGGTTGGCAGGGTTGGTCTCGGTCGAGCCAGTTCCATTCACACCCTCCTGAGCCTGCGCCTCTTGAAACTTGGCCATGGCCTGGTCGATGGCAGTGGGCGCCTTGCTGTCAGGCTCAGGTTCGATGGAGTGACTGGCGCTCAGCTGTTCCTTCAGGGTCTGCAATAGTGACAGTCAGTGGGAGGTAAAAGTTGGATACATGCTAGCGCTACTCACAGCGATGAGCTCGTCGTTGATCTTGATCTTCGCCTCCTCCTCTTCATTGGGAATGAGGGGGAGCCAGAATGACACGAATCTCGTTGCGATCCTTTTCAGCGTCGGTATGGT
>NW_003315037.1:146584-148317 GCF_000150825.1 Verticillium alfalfae VaMs.102
CGTGGTGGGCTGAAAGCTCGGAACGGCGTTTCTCCCGCAGCGGGCCCACGAGGGGACCGCGAGCTGGCAGTGAGCCATTTGGGATGTATCCTTGATTCGTTGAATATCTGAAGGAGCTTGAGATGAAGTTGATGCTTCGCAAAATTCTGACCGTATCTCGCAGGGGTATACGATGAAGGAGCGATTGGGTTCTTGGGTACGTTGGTGCCAGGACGGCAGAGACCAACGCTAATGCTCAGGATATCAACTGCGGAGGGCGGCTGCTTCTTCTGGTCAGCCATGCCCACGTGGGTTTTAACCAGCTTGATGAGAAATAAATGCCCGATTTGCAGGTAGAGTGATCAAAAAGGGGTCGTCCAGGCGATTTGAGTCGGGTGGTAAAGTATGCCTGCCAGGGGGGAGTCGAAGGTTGGAGAAAGAGACAAGAGGGGTGGGATTTGGGAAGGGCAAAAGAAAAAGAGCGTGAAGGATATAAACTGGGACAGGAATTCCAGTGAAGCAGAAACGACTTAGGCAGGAGCCCGAAGGAAGCATGGGACGAAAGAGGCCATGGTCATAGGCGAGGCCCCATTGCCTGATGATACTCGGTGAGTCTCGGTGTATCGGTGTATCGAGGTGAGTATGGGGTGAATAGGGGCGCGACTTGGGAAAAGGGTTGTCGTGTCATGGCAGTCCAACTTGACGCCCCGAGCGCTGCCACGACCATGCAGACCAGCACAACAACTCCCAGCCAAGTAACACAACGAGGAAGGGCAAAGATTGTGACGAAAAAAGGACAACAAACCTGGTTGACAGAAGGAGCTTGGTCAAGTTGTTCAGAAGGACTGGCAGTGGCACTGATCCGGTGCACAATGCTGCAAGGTCTCGTGCCTTGTGTTGTGTAGGTTGAAATTTTCGCAGCAGAAGAAAGGGATGAACTTATAAAAGGATTGGAGAGAGCAAGTGCGAGGTAGAGGTAGGTGTCTTCGTACCAAGCCAAAGCGAGCCCTGAGAATGTTGCCCGCGGCTGGTACAGCTTTGTCGTTGAAAGTATGCCCTGCTTGGAAGATCATGGAATGACAAGCCCTGAAAGAATACCAGAGAATTTCGGATTCTTACAAGCCTTGCCAGATTCAATCCAGTCCAGGGATCCTGGGATGGTTGTTCCCGCCGTCTGAGAGATCAGGCCGTCAAGGTCGTCTCTGCCAGTCTGTAGCCTGAGAGACGTCCGCGAGAGCTCAAACCACCAGACTAGGTGTTCTGTGGGGTGAGGCCTAGGGATAGATTGAGGCCTGGCCGTTTTCAGCTTTGATGAGCTTGCTGACAAAGTGATAAGAGGGAGATTTTGTGTCCCTATCGAAGTGTGGCCCCTGCCGAGGCTGCTGAGAAACCGAGAGTCTTGCTCGGGAGAGGACGTGTCTACCCAGAGAGGAAGAGATACTCACTCCCAGGATCTGTGCCACCAGGGTCAATACATAGCCCAAGATAGTATTTGTAAGGGAACTTGCAGGGTGCTGTACTGGTCTGGGAGAAAAGGGGTTGGGTGAAGAACAGAAAGGAGGAGGTAGAGGTGGAAGAGAAGGTGAAAGAGAAGGTAGGAGGGAGAAAGAAAAACACGAGAAGGAACAGGAAACCAGGAGCTGGGGGCGTTGGCATCATGAAGACAGAGAACAGGCAGTCTTCAAAATGCCAGAACTGCGGGCAAGACCACGTTGTGAGGGGTCCTCAACTGGGACCCGCGGTCTGCTTGGGTG
>NW_003315037.1:149133-150621 GCF_000150825.1 Verticillium alfalfae VaMs.102
ACGAGTGCGGATCGCGGAATCCCAGCATCTACATTGCTGCATCTCCAGGTTTGCCAACTATCAAGGTTAAGTTCTGCAGTCCCCTCAAACCATGTTGTCCGTCACGGTTTTAACGAAAGCAAAATGGAATAGTAGGATGAGTTCGCGATGGATAACGGGCGGCGGCACAGCCCACACTCCAGCCTCTGTGCATAACTCTTCAAGAAAAGGGGATCACAGTCTTGCCGCCAAAACAGAAGAAATGCTCGTGTGGAAACTGGTGTCTCATAGAAAAGATCAGCAATACGATTCACCTCTTCACACAGGTACTCGTCGACGAACCCTGTACTCGCGAGCAGAATCAATACCCTCTGCCGACATTATGGCTCGCTTGAACCCATATGCTGAACAGCACAAGCTTGAAAACCTGGCCGGCCCCGGCGATCCTCGCCCAACGGCCCTTCAAATCCTCTAGAACCAGGGGCTCCTCGGCGTATGGCCTGGTCAGGTCGCCATTGCAACTGGGTGCAGTCCTAGAGACATCGGCGTCGCTCCAGCGCGTGCCCTACACGCCACTGGCGCTGACGTCTTCATTGGCGTTTGTGATGTGCAAAGAGTATAAGAGCTGCCAGATCTATCTTGTCGGACGGTAGGCCTGGCAAAGTTGAGGTTTTGCAGATCGACCTCGGATCGCGGGCTAGGTACCTTGGCATCAAGAAGGCAGCAGAAGACTTTCTCTCGCAGAGCGATAAGCTTCATCTTCTCATCAACAATGTCGGTGTACAGTATTTTCACAACAAAAATACTCTTCTGATGGCAGCGAGATGAACGAATGTTGAATACAATCTAATATGGACGTTTTTGCTTCACGAGCAGCCTCTCATCTCCCTCTGATCTGCTCGCGCTTGTCGTCTTTCCGTGAAGCCCCTCTGTGCATCCTGTGCGTGGGGAAGTTTTCGGTGGAGAAACTCGGTGAAGCTTGGACCCTTGCAAACCTTCCAAGCTTTATTCCCATCCCATCGCCTGCCTTCCTCATTCTGCGTCCGACACACATCCTGTGCCAACCACCCCCAAACCCGTCGCAGCCATGTCCGTCACCCTACACACCACCTTGGGAGACCTCAAGATCGAGATCTTCTGCGAGAGCGTGCCCAAGACCGCAGAGGTAAGCTTTCTTTCCGAGCTTCGCAGTGCAGCGAGGCCTCGCCCAGATTCCTCCAGCTCACCCAACATGCCTAGAACTTCCTCGCCCTCTGCGCCTCGGGCTACTACGATGCCTCCCCCCTCCACCGCTTGATACCGAACTTCATGGTTCAGACCGGCGGGCCTGCGAACCCCTCACCGCCCGACAACCCCAAAGGCGGCCGCTCCATCTGGGGCGGCACCTTTGAAGACGAGATCCGGCCTGCGCTGCGTCACTCGGCGCGCGGCACCATCTCCATGGCCACAGGGCCCTGCACGAACGGCTCCCAGTTCTTTCATCCTCTTCGACAGGCGCCGCACCTCGAC
>NW_003315037.1:151100-154364 GCF_000150825.1 Verticillium alfalfae VaMs.102
CCGGGAACCCCCTCCCCCCCATTGGCCCCCCATTTCCCCCCTCGAAATTGGGAAAGGCCCGTACAAGGCCCAGGGCCTTTTCGGGCGGACACGGTGTTTTTTCTTCTCCCTGCAGATTCCAACCAGAGGGGCGGCCCCCCCCCCCCCCCCCCCGCAGGTTGGCCGGGCTGGGCATGGGGTACAGCTCGGCCAGGTCGCGGGGGATGCTCCTGCAGATTCCCCGCGCGAGGGGCTCGCGTCGCGCGTGTGCCTCCGGAACTCGTCCGCCGTCGCGAATTGCAGGACGACCGTGTTCGGTGCGCTGTGCCGACGAGGGCGGGGAGACTCACCTTGACGGAGTGGCTGGGTGGTCTCCGGCATGGGGGCGCCCGACCACCCGGCTCGCCGAAATTTGGGACCCTACGGAGAGCGTTTCGTGGCTGTTGCATGTTTGTGGCTGTTGCTGTTGTGATAATGTATGGTTTTCGATGCATGGTGGTCAACGGCGGATTGTGTGCCGATGGCAGTAGGATGTTATGGAGATGGCAGTCTACTAAATCGTTTGAGGGTTGAGGGTTGAGGGTTGTCAAGACTATTACTCCTGTTCTAGAATATAACACTTGATCCTGCACAAATAATGGCCTGTTCAGTGCTCGCCTTAGAGACGCACGCCTGAGTGTTGTGCGTGTTTCGTGGTTCGCTCTTTGTCTTTAGGAATACTATGAATGGCCCTGTTCAGCACGACTTGCTCGATGTGACGGGCCGAAAGACGTACTTTGAAGCCAACAGACAACGGCTATGACTCCAGGCACGAATACAACTCAACCAATGCTACTGTCATAACCGAAGTGTGTCACAACTGCAGCCTTCAGCTTCGCCTCAAAGTCAATAGTAATGCTACTTCTCGCGTTGTCGCTGGACGGTTGAAATGCAGACTGTGAAATCTTTCAAGCAAACCCATCTACATCCGTGCCATCTTCTCCCGCATGAACTGTCATTGTCGTGACCATGTTTATCGTGTCGTCCTAGGCCAGCCGGCTAACCAGTTGAATACTTCCCTCCCATCCTCTCTAGATCCGCCTCCCCTAGCACCGGGCCTCTCGTGCGCCCTGCCCCCGTCCCCTGCATGTCGGGCGCCACAACTGCCGGACCTCTGCCACCATTACCGCCCCAGCTCCCCCAGCTGTCCCTCGATTCCCGCTCGTACCTCTCCGTCAGCTCGCAGAGCTCCCGGGACTCTGGCCGCAGCGTCACGCCCTGTGCATGGCTGTGCGACACCACACCGACAGCGACGCCGACATCGCCGTGCACGTGGTTCATCGACGGCGTCGGCCAGCTTGCCGAAGAAGGACTGACAGGCGGTGCCGGCGGAAGCGAGCGATTCGGCGGGGGGCCCGGACGCGGAGTCTGCCCACCGCAGCCGAGGCCGGGACTGACAAGATCGGGGATCTCGAGCGGGAATTCGTGGGGCCGCGGCGGACGTGAGGGCGACGAGGCTGTGGCTGTAGAGTATGCCGAGACGCCGACGGTGTGGGTGCTGCCAGAGCTGCGGAAGGAGAGCGTCTCGGTGGGCGTGGTGCCAGAGGAACGCCCTTCCGTTTGGACGGTGTGTTCATGCCGCGGCACGAGTTTGCTCGTGGCTGGCGAGCGCAATGGAGAAGGGGGGAAGCTGCTGTACGTTGGAGGTGGAGCTCGAGGTGACCCTGGCATGTGGCCCAAGTGATCGCTGGAGGCCGGGTCTGGAGTCAAGATGGTCGGGAGCAGCCTTCGGTCCCGAAGTCGAAGTGGTGGCAGCGACGTCCTGGATCGGGCTTCGGCAGACATTGTAGGTGAGATGAGAGGGGTGGGCGAGTCGGCGGGTTTGACGGAATCGGCATATCGAAGACTCGGGGGGTAACCCTGATCGCGTTGGCGTCGGCGACGGAGGTAGCAGAGGATGGATACGAGGAACACAATCAGGAAAAGCACGCAACAGACGGCAATGGCGGCTCTGGAACCCGCGGACAATGGACCAGGTCCCTCATTGGAATTCGACGAAGTGTCCGGTTGGGCAAGTATCACTGCGTCTGAAGCAGCTGTGGTTGTAGAGGTCGTCGTTAGAGAGGGCTGCGGCTTCGTCTCGGTGGTGATGACGGTGATGGAAACCCCGTCTACCGCAGATCCCGGTAGGACATCGCCGAATTTGGCATTGGCCCTCTGACACGGCAACCCGTCTTCACCTTGGGCTACCGAGTCTAGAGGACACAAGTACCCTCCGGGAGGAGGTCCTGGGTCATGGAGAGGAGGAAGTCCGCGACTGTCAACTTGTTGTCAGCGCCATGTGCCCCGGTTGTCTGGTGAAAAAAAACATACTTTTGACAGTGAAGCATGATACTGTTGACGTTGGCTGGGAGGCATGTCAGAATGGGAGTCGTAGCACATGGTCCAGAGTAAGGCAGGACTCCCCGAGGACTGACTCACGATCTTGACGAGGGTTTTCTCTCGTCTGAACGCCGCAGAGCAACGAGTCGCAGCAGTAAAGCTCCCATAGCGGAGAATCGTCCCTCTTGTCTTTTGCAGCGAACAAGGTTTCGCAGGCTTCCGAAGGAATCGTCTCAGCATTATCGTAAAAACGCGCCCAGTTGAAGCTTGCCCAGTCGTAAGTCGTCAGGGTCCTTTCGAAGAATTGTCTCTGGCATCTCATAATGCATTCGTGCGCTGCAGGAACATCAGCCGCGATGCTACCCCAAGCTCTGTCAGTCGAGCCGTCGCATGCCTCTTCCCTCTCGAACCTTCCATCTCCTTTCAATGTCATGGTGGCCGAGGGCTATCGAATCGTGATGTCGTGATCAAACGAGAGCGTGCTCGTCGGCGACATGGAGCATAGACATGAGAAGCTTGTGGTTGGTTGTGAGCCTCGCTTATTGTCAAAGATCAAAAGACCTGGACGACCACGAGCTGGTGCACACTCTCAAGTCTGGTGGAAGGCGAGGGGCCCTTGATCAGAGGGAGGGGATGTTCCATGCATTTGTAAAGAGAAGGACACGACAGGAACAGGGACGGATCTCGCAGGTGTCGGAAACCAACCGGCCTCATCAGGTTATGCTGCAGAACATGACGCCGGACGTTCGTATTGTTGCTGGGCAAGGCAGTAGTAGCATAAGCAGCCAGTGCGCTTCCATGAGCAGCGTCGTCAACGGGGCGAGGCGAGGCTCAGGCGACACGCCAGCCAGACATGCTGGGATGTGATCAGTCACACACACAGAGTGCGCCTACCCGTGCCCGGACGATAACAGTCTCGGTGGG
>NW_003315037.1:154464-155449 GCF_000150825.1 Verticillium alfalfae VaMs.102
CCACCGGTGGCGGCCACGAAACATGGCAAGTAGAGGTAGGGAAGGCTGGAGTGCTCTGAGCGCAGAAGAGCAACACATGGGAGAGAATAAGTGGCAAATAATAGCCATGTAGACTTCCACCAGCCAGCAGTTGACTCTCACGAAACGCTGGTTCAGGGATGTTCGAGTCTCGACCCGGCGATAGACGTGTGCAGCGGTGATGGTGTACGGGGTGCAACAACCTCAAGGCCCATTACCACCACCACAACTCTCCACAAAACCTGTCATGGAGAAGCTGTCACGAGAAGTCGTCATGAAGAAGGAGGGGGGGAAAGCCACGGCTCAAGGTCTAGGGACAAACGCAGTCGAGAGCTGCACGCCACGACAAACGCACATCCAGACACGAGCGGCCGGGGCGACCAGGGCGACACGAGCGGCCCTTTTTCGCGCAAACTTGATGTGACCACGATGACCGGGGGAAAGACAGTATCGAGAACCAGCCGTTCGGAGACCTGAGAAGCACGGCGCCGCTGGCTGGCTGGGCTGCTGGCAGCGTACGGGGTCGGCCACCGCGACCGTGTTCCTGTTCGTGCTCATCGTAGGACAAGCCCGCGCCCCGACCCATGGAGGGCTTGCAAAGAGCCGGTCGAGATGGATGAGGGGGCCAGGGTGCTGGTGGTGCTTGCATCCAATGGCTTTGTGCAGTACGCGAGCGACCACAAAGTCCTTGTGCGACTCGAACCAGCCGCTGGACCTGGGCTCTGGGTGACTTTCGAGTGCCTAGTGATAATGCGGAAGCACGGGCAGCCTAGGGAGGTGCTTGGCAAGATTGCCAGCTGTATGCTGCAGCTTGATCATGATCCTGGGTTGACGATCGATAGTTGATGCCTCAGCTGCAGTGGCAAAGGGAAACACGGAAGTGCGGTTCTTGCCTCGCACTCCCCCCCCGCCTGGGCCGGAGACTGCGCCGCGGCCGGTTTTGGTAAGTGGCTGAGCTTGCACAACG
>NW_003315037.1:157658-159220 GCF_000150825.1 Verticillium alfalfae VaMs.102
TTCTCCGGATGATCTGATTCGAGAGTGTCTTGTAGAGCTCAAGCTGTCCGCTTTTCAATTTGCAGTATCGTATTTCACCGTCTGACGGTTGAGGTCGTCGCCCTGCGTTCCAGTTCCCAAGCTCTTCGTCAGGTCTCTCCCGACGCACCAAGTACATCCTGGAACCAGCGGACCTACCAAGATGCAGTGCGGCAAACCCTGCAGTCGCGTCGGCACCCACAGAGGGCTAAAAATCAATTCATCGATCCCAGAACCCCAATATGACGAGAATTCCAGCTCGACCAGGCACGCCAATGCTTGACTGCCAGTCTCCTGTTCGAGCACACGTGTTTAGTCTCCACCTGTCACCGACAGCATGTCGTCGCTGTCGCCCTCGAGGCTGAATTATGGCGCCATCATCTGATCCCAGGCCTGCCATGCCTCGGCTGAGTCTGCGAAGGTGCCATCCAGTGCCAATTCCTTCTAGGCTTGCCTCGAATGCCGGGACTTCCGACCTGAGCCCGCTGTTCGACATGCTGTCCGTCGTCGAGGAGCCAGAGTGTCCCATTGTTAGCCTGTCCGTTGCCAAGGAGCCAGAGTGTCCCATTGAAAGCCCAAGGCCGTCATCGATACCGTGTGATGGCCATACACCATTGGCGCCTCCCTCGGGCATATGCGTCCCCAGCGTCAGGGGAGAAGGCCACAGAGTGTGACGATGCCGACGAGGCCGTGCCGCCGAGGACTAGGGTTCATGTGCAAGGTTGATGATCGTCGAGGGGCTCATTGTGACAGCTCGGCGATGACTCTAGCCTCCTTCTCGAAGTGCGTCTTGCCCGCGAGGTTGTGCAGTCCTACCTGACGTGAATGTTGCCATGTTTCTATCCAATTGCGGTATGCTCGTGGCGTATGAGAGGCCGAGATGGTGTTGTTACGTGCTGAACGATTCCACGCCGACTGGACGGACCTCGACGCTCGAGTGCAGGCCCGATCGGGGGTGCTTGCCGTGCAAACAACTGGCAACCGTGGTCTATTGCATTACTCTGATGCCTACCTAAGTAAGGTAGGTAAGGTAGGTAAGGTAGGTACGGTACCTAGGTACGTCAAGGTCGGTACCTACGAATAGCATGGACGTGAGTGAACGTGCTGGAGATGACCGTGAGAGGAGACGTGTGGCTCAGGCGTGCTCCGTGGCTCAGGCATGCTCCGTGCTCATTCGTGGCTGCACCGGCCGGACCCCAGCTTTTGCCTCCAGCTTCACCCCACGTCGATCCCCAGGAGCCTCGGCTTCGCCCACTGTTCGATCCAACCCCCTCCCTCTATCGATGCCACATCCGAAACCGAACCCCCCCCCCCATCGCAGACGACATGTAAGCTCGAACATTTCCAGCACTGTCAAGCACAGCTGCTCTTCTCCCTATCACCACTGCCTTCCCCGCCGCCGCCGCCACCACCACCATGTCCCCCTCCGCCAAAGACAGAATCTCGGCGCTGGGCCACCAGCTGGCCCCCGGCGGCGCCTCGACCTCGACCTCGACGACGTCGCTGCCCGCCATCACCAAGGTAGCCGGCCCCTCGGCGGCGCC
>NW_003315037.1:160848-161531 GCF_000150825.1 Verticillium alfalfae VaMs.102
TGAAGCAGCTGTGTTGTAGAGGTCGTCGTTAGAGAGGGCTCCGGCTTCGTCTCGGTGGTGATGACGGTGATGGAAACCCCGTCTACCGCAGATCCCGGTAGGACATCGCCGAATTTGGCATTGGCCCTCTGACACGGCAAACCCCGTCTTCACCTTGGGCTACCGAGTCTAGAGGACACAAAGTACCCTCCCGGGAGGAGGTCCTGGGTCATGGAGAGGAGGAAGTCCGCGACTGTCAACTTGTTGTCAGCGCCATGTGCCCCGGTTGTCTGGTGAAAAAAAACATACTTTTGACAGTGAAGCATGATACTGTTGACGTTGGCTGGGAGGCATGTCAGAATGGGAGTCGTAGCACATGGTCCAGAGTAAGGCAGGACTCCCCGAGGACTGACTCACGATCTTGACGAGGGTTTTCTCTCGTCTGAACGCCGCAGAGCAACGAGTCGCAGCAGTAAAGCTCCCATAGCGGAGAATCGTCCCTCTTGTCTTTTGCAGCGAACAAGGTTTCGCAGGCTTCCGAAGGAATCGTCTCAGCATTATCGTAAAAACGCGCCCAGTTGAAGCTTGCCCAGTCGTAAGTCGTCAGGGTCCTTTCGAAGAATTGTCTCTGGCATCTCATAATGCATTCGTGCGCTGCAGGAACATCAGCCGCGATGCTACCCCAAGCTCTGTCAGTCGAGCCG
>NW_003315037.1:161631-167138 GCF_000150825.1 Verticillium alfalfae VaMs.102
CACCTCGACGCCCACGCCGCCGAGATCCACGCCGCCCACCCGGCCGTCGAGGTCCACGTGCGCCGCTTCGACGCCGCCGAGGAGCAGGCCGTCCGGGACGTCGTCGCGCACGCCGTCGCGACCTACGGCCGCCTCGACGTCTTCTTCGCCAACGCCGGCATCGTCGGGCCCATGGCCCTGTTCACCGACGTCACCGAGACGGACTTTATGCGGAACATGCTCACCAACGTGCTGAGGTAATGTTTCACGTCGTCGAGATTTGCTCTCTACGAGGGACTCGCTAACTCTTTCTGAGGGTCACTCTCTGCGGGCTCACACGCTAACGGGTCCAGCGTCTTCCTCGCCGCCAAGCACGCCGCGCCGGCGATGCAGCTGACGTCGTCGGCCAAACCCACGGCCGGCGGCTCCATCATCGGCACGGCCTCGGTCGCCGGCATCCGCTCCAACGCCGGCACGACGCCCTACTCGGCCGCCAAGGCCGCCGTCATCTCGCTGGCGCAGACGACGGCCTACCAGCTCGCCGGCACCGGCGTCCGCGTCAACGCCATCTGCCCGGGCCTCATCGAGACGGGCATGACGGCCGACGTGTACGAGGCGGCCCGCGCGCGGGGCACCGAGAAGCGCATCGGCCAGCTGAACCCGCTCAAGCGCGGCGGCCACGCCGACGAGATTGCCCGCGTCGCGCTCTTCCTCGGCAGCGACGAGAGCAGCTACGTCAACGGCCAGGCGTGGGCCGTCGACGGCGGGCTCAGTGCGGGCCACCCCTACGTGCCGGGTCGCATTGGGTGATTTTGTCCTGTTGTAATCTTTTTTTTTGAAGCCTTTATTTTAAAGTCTTTATTGTAAAGTCTTTGTTTTAAAGTCTTTGTTGTAGAGTCTTTATTTAGAGTCTTCATTTTAACGTCTTTATTTTATAATCTTTTTTTAGTCTTTGTTTATCGTCATCAGTCCACGTCCATGCCATCCTGTGCCGTGCCCTCCGCCCGCTCGATCCGTTGCAGGACGCCCTCCTTCCACAGGCTGTAGTCGAGGCGTCTGCCCTCGCTGAGGTACTCGTACCTGTCCTGGAACATGGTGTCGGCGCGGCGTATCGTCAGCTTCGTGAGCCGCGCGGCGTCTTCCTCGCCGCCGGCCTCGTGCGTGTCGGCGTCGTCTGCGTGCGCCTCGTCGAAGGCGCCGCTGGCATAGAGGTCGCGGATGCCGACGTACCAATCCTCCTGTAAAAACGCCCGGCGCGTGACCTCGTCTGTGACGGCGATAAAGTCGCGCCGCCGCAGCGCCTGCCAGCCGGCCCAGGCGTCGTCGTCGTCGTCGTCGTCGTCGTCGAGGCCCCGGCCGCCGCCGACGACGAGCTCCTGCCGCGCCCGCGTCAGCAGGGCCAGGACCTCGGCGCGCACGGGCAGGTAGTTCGCCTCGGTGATGGGCTCGCCGGTGCGCAGCACGCGCAGCTGCTGGACGACGAAGAAGTAAAAGGCGGCGACGAGGCCCGTCAGGTTGGCGAGGACCCAGGGGTCGCGCGTGCGGCGGCCGCCCGGCGCGACGGCGCGCTCCATGCCGGCGAGCAGCGTCGGCGCGAGGCGGGGGTGGCCCGAGGCGCGGCAGATGAAGCGGATCGTCGGGCGGATCCACGGGTGCAGGGCCGCCGTGTCGAGGGGAGGACGGCCCTGCCTGTGGATTTGGTAGGGTGGCGGCGGCGCGGAAAGGGCGCGAGGGTCGTCTCTTTGCTGGGCGTCGTCCTCGACGGCAGCGGGCGACCCGAGGCCGTCGTCGTCGTCGTCGTCGTCGTGTCGGCGCCGGCGTGGCGTGGGCGCGGTGTGGCGTGCCTGTTCTTGGCTGGCGTGCGGGCCGTGAGGTTGTGCGGCAGGATGTTGTCGAGGTGGGCGTAGAGGCGCTGGTAGATGCGCGGCGGGATGGGCGGGCGCGACTGGATGGGCGGCAGGTCGAGGGGGATCTTGAGGCGGTCGCAGGCGATGTGGCAGCAGGCGTGGAGGCGGGCGACCTCCTCCTCGGCCTTGAGGGTGCTGGCTCTGTGGCGGGACTGGGCGAGGAGGGCGCTGGCGAGTTCGACGAGGGGGGGCGGCAGGTCGGTGGCGTGGGTCGGCATGAGCTGGAGCAGCGCCTGCTCTATGGAGCGGCTCATTGTGTGCTGATGGCGGGGCTTGTGTGCTGATGGCGGGCTTGTGGTTGTGGTGGTTGTGGTGGTTGTGGTGGTTGTGGTGGTTGTGGTGTTTTGTCGAGGTTGTCGAGGTTGAGGTTGCTAGGGAACTTGGATCTTGCAGCTTGGAGCTTGGAGCTTGGTGCATGGTGCATGGCAGGGACTCTACCTTCAAAGGTACACAGGCATCGAAGTACTAGACAGTGCACGGCTGCGTGCCTAGGTACCTAGCTCGGCGCGAGGTAGGTACGAGGTACTGACCGCTACGACAAGCTTCGACCACAGGCGCCTTGGGCAAGATACCTTACCCTACCCAGGTAGGTAGCTTGTGACCTGATCATGGACCCGCTGGCCTGACTTGACATGATGGACCCGGCACTCCTCTGCAGAGAGGTGAGCTCCGTTGGGTTTGTGCTGGGTGACCATTGACCTGCCTGACCTGCCTGACCTGCCTGACATGCCTGCCCTGACCTGACCCGACCATTGGGTCTGGAGTTGACCTGACCATTGGGCCAGCAGTGGACCTGACCTGACGTGGGGTAGCTGTCCCGCGCTCTCCAGTGCTCTCCAGTGCTCTCCAGCGCTCTCCAGCGCTCTTAGCATCGTGCGTCCCGTAGCTGCAGACCATGTGGCCCGGCCTGGACTGGCATGATCTGATCATTGCCCAGAGCTCAAATTGGCTTGATTGTTTCGTCATTCTCTTTTTCAATTTTTTTTGGGGGTTTTTTTTTTGCTCTGCTACCCACAACAATACTAATTCCATTCTGAGGTTTCGATGGACAGTACTGAAGGTAAGCCGACGATTGGCGCAAGGTCAGCCAAAGCGGACCCCATGGTCAGGTCAGGTCAACTGTCTGCAGCAATCGAGAACAGAAATCGGCATCAGTGCCCCCCCCGACATTGGGCAGTCAGCGAACTCGATGCCCTGATAGGAGTGGTCAATCAAGCCATGGGTGGACCAATGGCCAGGTCAACGCCAGACCCAATGGTCAGGTCAGGCAGGTCAGGCATGTCAGGCAGGTCAGGCAGGCCAATGCCAGCACAATCACGGACGTCGGCGCCTACCAATGCCGACGCACAGCCCAGCGGCAGCACCAATGCCCCTGACGCCCCCTACTGCACGCCAACGCGCCCCTGAAATGGGAAGTGCGTATCCTGCATTCGCGATGCCTCGCAGCACATTCCGTCCGAGCTCCAAACAACGCCAACCATCGTGTCTCCCGAATCCCCTGCGCCAAGATACCCTTTCCTCAGCCCTGCCACGTTTTCCTTCTGTTTTCTGCCGTGTCTCTCCCTCCCCTCTTCTGTCCGCGCCCCTCCTCATCTCTTCTGTCCGCGCCCCTCCTCATCTCTGCCATCTCTGCCATCTCTGCAATCTCCGCCCACGATGCAGCACCACCTCCGCCTCGCCGCCGCCGCCGCCGCCGCAGCCACGGCCCTCGCCGGCACGGCCCTCGCCCACGGCGAACCACGCGCGCCAGGGCCCCTTCGGCCGCCGCCGACGCCCGATTGGATGACGCCCCACATGGGCCCAAGGAGCACCACATGAACGCCTGGGACGCCGCCTTCTTTCTTGGCCTTGCAGGATTACAAAGGCAACGGCCTCTGGCACGTCGACGAGATGAGCGCACCTACGGCCTCATGGACGAGTCCAACAGCCGCCTCGCCCCGGCCAAGCGCGACGACGTCACCCGCCAGCTGCTCGCCCTGCTCGAACGCCGACGCCGACGGCACCGTCACGAGGGCCGAGTGGGACGCCTTCATCGACGCCGGCAAGACGCTGCCCGACCTCGGCACGGGGCCCGGCCACCACGGCGACGCCGAGTACGAGTATGAGATTCACCACTGGGAGAAAGTATGTTTTTTTTTTTTCCCCTCTTTTCTTCTTTTCCTCCTTTTCCCTTTTTTCCAGTTGGATGAATTGTCTTTCGCCTTTGGCTCCTCGCTTGATCTTTCTTGCCTTGCTGACCCCCGTAGATACCACGACGAAAACACAAAGCTCGAGGACCTCACCCACCCCGAAGACATTGAGCACTTTAAGAAGCACGACGACATGGAGGACGAGGCCGAGAGGATAGAGAGGCTCAACAAGATGGCCATTGTCGAGGCCAACATTCCCTCCAAGTTTCGGAGGTAGCCGTGACGGCAGGCACAGAGAAGACGGACGACAGCAGGAACAGAGAGGACGAATGACGGCAGGCACAGAGAAGACGGACGACGGCAGGAACAGAGAAGACGAATGACGGCAGGAACAGAGAGGACGAATGACGACCAAGTGTACCAGTCATGTACGTTTTGTAAGAATACACACATCAAAGACGCAGTGCCACACGTCGGGCGCGTACGTCTTGACGAGCTCCACGTGCTCGACCCGCGCCTCGCGCGCCGTGACGCCCTCGCCCTCGGCGCCCCCCTCGTCCCGCACCCAGCCGTCGAACCGGCTCTGTATGTCGGCGCGCCGTGCCTCAATATCCCCCGTGGCGACATTGTCGTGCAGGTGCAGCCAGCTCGCCGGCGCCGCGCCCCGTGCCACAATCTCCCAGCACGGCCGCCACGTCGCCTCGCTCGTCGGCAGCAGCCCGCAGTTGATGTGCAGCACGTCGAGGGCGTCTCTCGACCGCCACGCCGCGATCCGCCGCGCCGCCTCGCCGTTGTCCTCGAGGAACACGACGATCCTCGCCCCCGCCGGCACGAGCTCCTGCGTCGGTCGCAGCAGGTCGTGGCCGCGCGCCACGTGCACGTCGCCCCAGCCGTTGGCCACGGCGCCGCGCCGCAGCGCCTCGACGCTCCAGGGGTTGAGCTCCCAGCAGAGGACGCGCATGCCGAGCCGGGCGTACGAAAAGGTAAAGTAGCCGATGCCCGCGTACATGTCGACGGCCCACGGCGCCGCTGCCGTCGAGCCCGTGCCCGAAGGAAGCGAGACGGAGGCGCGGTGGGGAAAAGCCGCCGTGGCGGTCTCGTCGTGAAAGGCGAGGAGGCGGGCCTTTTCCTTGACGTTGCCCCTGCTGAACATGGTCCAGCGTGGGGCCCACGTCTGCCAGATGCCGTTCTGCTTGGTCGAAACCCAGAACGCCCGCGCAAAGTCGTCGTGCGAGGGCAGGCCGCTGGGCGACGTCGCGGGGCCAAAGTCGCCGTACAGCATCCGCAGCCCGCTCGGCGACCTGAGAATGTTGTCGCTGCTGGGGTCGCCTGACGCCTCGGACGCGACGAGCGGCGGGATGCCTTGGTTGGCCGCCAGGTGCGTCAGAGGGGCTTTTTGCTTCTTGGAGAGTTCCCGCAGCAGGGCGTGCCACAGATCGTTGACAGTGCGCCGGGCCCAGTGCAGAATGGGAGAGGAGAGCCTGCCATGCTG
>NW_003315037.1:167331-168816 GCF_000150825.1 Verticillium alfalfae VaMs.102
AATTCACGGTGATGGGGTTTGCAGGCTTCGGTTTGGGGGGTCTGATCTTTCTGGGATCACCCTTCGTGTCCCTCATCGACATTGGAGGGGATCAAGCCGCGACGAATCGTTCATGGGCCTCAGTGACCAGCCCTGTGTTCGTCGTCAAGGCAGGCCATGGGAGCTGGAGGCTCTGCATGAGGTTTGTCGGTGGGGTGGCCGTGGCCGTGGTGGGGTTGGATGCGAGGTAAGGTACACACAGTCAATTGGGGCAATGGCAGGTACATACCTACCTGAGGTACCTAGGTAGGTAGGTAGGTAGGTAGGTAGGTAGTCAATTGAGCAGTGGCAGCTGGCTGGCGTGAGCGGCAGGGGGTTAGTGAGTGGTCCTTGCTCAAGCTCGACCGCCTGCCTCAAGACCCTTCTGCTTCAAGAACCTTTCCGGCCTCACAGAGCGCTTCCGCCCCTTTCGGACGGCAAACCATCCCGGCATCAAAGGCCCTGCGATGGAAGCACCATCCTCGAGAGCACTCCCGACAAGGGACAGAGTGCCCATGACGGAGCACATGAACTTTCTCAGCGACGCCGCCCACCTCCTACGCGCGACGGCACCCGAGACGTCAGCATGGCTCATGAGCCGCAGCCACGAGCTCTCCCTCAGCGAAGGCCTCCAGCAGACCGACGTCCAACGCCAGCGTGCCTGCGCCGCCTGTGGACTCATCATGATCCCCGGCATGGGCAGCAGTGTCAAGATGGAGACGGACAGAACGAACCCCAAACGTCATAGGCCCGCCAAAAAGGCAGCAGACAGGAAGCGTAACACCAAGGTTACAGGATTGAGAAAGGTCCTGCAGTGTGGCCACTGCATGGAGAAGACGGTCATCAAGCTGGAGCCGCCCCCATCGGCCAACAGGAGCAGGAAACAGCTCAGACAACAGAAGACGTGGGCGGCAACCGAGACGCAGGCTCATGAGGCTACTGGTGCAGTGAAGACGGGTGGCAGTGCGTCCACGACAAGCAGCAAGGCCTCGACACCAACACCAACAACGTCGTCGGCCAACGCCAGCAGCAAGAAAAGGGCCAAGAGTCGCAAGGCAGGCCTGCAGGCACTGCTGGACCAGAACAAGAACGCCAAAGGGTCGCGCAGTCTCAGCTTGGCCGACTTTTCCATGAAGAGATGATGACGAGGTACCTCGACACCCATCGAACGTGGAGCAGTACTTGGACTCGAATCTTCTCGAAGCCCCCCGGGCGGCGCTGACTGACAGAACCAGCGCGCCCCACACCAACCCACCAGAAGAATGCGGTCCTGCGTCACAGTCACAGGCAATGGAGGGGTTCAGTTGCCCCTCCAGAAAAATCAGTTCGCCCAAGTCGCGCGCGCCGCTGATTTGCGATAAGACCCCCGCCATTTATCATCACTTCTGAGGGGGGGTGGACAAGACGCAGACACCTTGGGCCACCACTCAAGTATTCCCATTTTTCTTTCCTCGAACTTCTGTTTTC
>NW_003315037.1:168916-170685 GCF_000150825.1 Verticillium alfalfae VaMs.102
CCCACGCACAAATCGCAACCATGGCCGCCCCCGACAGCAAGGTCACTCCCAACGAGTTCTTTCAGAACATCGGCCAGCAAGTCGACAACAGCAGCGAGGAGGAGCACAAGCTGGTCGAGGAGATTGAGTCTCTCTGCATGAACTGCCACGAAAATGTGAGCAACCCCTCTGCGGCCTCCCCCTCCGCTTGCTTCCGACAATGAAAGGTAGTGACTGACACATTCTCCCAGGGCGTCACCCGCATGCTCCTCACATCGATCCCCTACTTCCGCGAAGTCATCATCATGTCCTTTGCCTGCGAACACTGCGGCCTCCAGAACAACGAGGTCCAGCCTGCCGGCACGGTCCAGCCCAAGGGCACATACTACGAGCTGCGCCTGACCGACATGGCCGATTTTGCCCGCCAGGTCGTCAAGTCGGACACGGCCACCGTCAAGTTCACCGAGCTCGACCTCGAGGTCCCGTCCGGCAAGGGACAACTGACCAACGTCGAAGGCCTGCTGTCGACCGTCATTGACGATCTCGAGTTTGGCCAGGAAGCCCGCAAGCAGCAGGCACCAGACGTCGCCGAAAAGGTGGGCGAGGTCATCGCAAAGGGCCGCGCTATGCTCGCCGGCTCCTCCTTCCCCTTCCGTGTGACCGTCGACGACCCCGCTGGCAACTCCTTCATCACCCCCGACCTCAAGGATGGCGTCGGCAAGTGGGAGAAGCACGAGTTCCTCCGAACGGCCGAGCAGAACGAGGCCCTCGGCCTCTCCGGCGAGAGCACCAACAATGCCAACGCCGACGCCACCATGCTCGACCCCAACCCCGCGCTCGATGCCGACGGCAACATCATCCCCAACGAGGTCTACAGCTTCCCCGCCAGCTGCCCTGGCTGCATGCAGCCCTGCACGACGCACATGAAGATGGTGGACATTCCTCACTTCAAGCAGGTTGTCCTCATGTCCACCGTATGCGATGCCTGCGGCTACCGCTCCAACGACGTCAAGACGGGCGGCGAGATTCCCGAACAGGGTGAGAAGATTACCATTGCCGTCCGCGACACGACGGATCTGGCGCGCGACATTCTCAAGTCGGAGAGCTGCGCCCTCGAGTGCCCCGAGCTCGGCCTTTCGGTCAACCCCGGCACGCTCGGCGGCCGCTTCACGACCATCGAGGGCCTCCTGACGCAGGTTCGCAACGATCTCCACAACCAGATCTTCCAGGCCAACGGCAACAGCGGCGGCGGCGACTCGGCCGTGCCGGACGAGAAGGAAAAGTGGACGGCCTTTTTCGACGGCCTCGACGTCGCCATCCGCGGCGAGAAGCCCTTCACCGTCGTCCTGTCCGACCCGCTGGCGAGCAGCTACGTGCAGTCGCTCGTCGACCCGCCGGCGACCGACCCCCAGATCACGCGCGAGATGTACGAGCGCACCGAGGAGGAGATGGAAGACCTCGGCCTCAACGACATGAAGGTAGAGAACTACGAGGAGAAGGCCGCCGAGATCGAGGCCGGCGACAAGCCCGAGGAGAAGACGGCCGCGCAGCTGCAGCACGAGCAGAAGAACGGCGAGCTCATGGACCAGCTGATCGACGCCAACCGGAGGTAGCGTGTGGCGCAGCACGTGAATGACGACTGATGACTGGTACGGTCACAGGAGAATTGTGAAAGTGAAAAAATCGGGCAATGATATATACCTTATAAACGAGTTGGTGTCAGCGAATGATGAGTGATGTTTTGACTAGTAGAGGGGTCTTTATTTTTTTTGTCTCTCGAAAGGGCCTCA
>NW_003315037.1:170785-184766 GCF_000150825.1 Verticillium alfalfae VaMs.102
AGGATGTTTAGACATGTCAGGGGTCCGTACATAATTTGGCCCTCGAAAGGCCCTCAAGAAAGAGAAATGGAAGGTGCAGTGCTATGCATGCCGCAGTATTATGCATGCCCACTATCACGACTCCATTGTCGTACCGCTCATCTACCACGCAGCGCATCTACAGCGTCTTCCACACAGGCAGGCTCTGCAGCTGCTTCACCGAGTCGACGATGCTCTTCTCGAGCCCGATCCACTGGATGCCCAGAACCTCGTTCGTCGCCGCGTTGTCGTAGCCGTACACCTTGTCCTTGGGCGGGAACTCGCCGCCCTCGACGTCGGGGCCGGGCAGCCTGTCGGCGAGCTCGGGGAAGTTCTCCCGCACGACCGTCGCGATCTCGCGGTTGGAGAACCAGCCGGCCGTCGTGAAGAGGCGGCGGCCGGCGGCGGCGGGGGTCTCGAGCGCGCGCAGGTGGGCGGCGGCGCAGTCGCGGACGTCGACCCACAGCACGGCGGCGCCCGTGTCGGCGACGCGGGTCTTCCAGTCCCCGCGCAGCAGCTGGACGAGGCGCTCGTTGGACGTGTTGATGGCGTCGAGGCTCGCGAGGTGGGCGCCGACGGGGCCGAGGACGAGCGGCGGGCAGATGGTGACGAGGTCAAAGGCGGGCGCGGCGGCGGCGACAAAGTCCCAGGCCGCGCGCTCGGCGAGCTTCTTGGAGGCGCGGTAGGCGGTCGCTTTCGACTGCGTTATGTCGGCTTCGGTGACGGGGTTCCAGTCGCGCTCGGTGAAGATCTTGGTCGGGTCCGTGACGCGGGCCTCGTCGATGATGGAGGCGAACGAGGACGTGATGACGACGCGCTTGACGCCGGGGGCCGAGCGGTGGAGGGCTTGGAGGATGGCCGTCGTGCCGATGACGGCCGGGTCGACGAGGTCCTTCTTCGGGTCGGCTGTTGCCGCGTCAGCAGAGGGCGCGTGTCCAGAGGAAAGAGAGAGAAAGCAGCAGAGGGGCTCCCGAGGAGGAGGAGGAGGAGGAGGGCAGACGGACTAAAGTTAAAGTGGAATGGCGACGCCGTGTGCAGCACAGCCTCGAGCCCCGGCGTCTTGACGACCTCGTCAAACGCATCCTCGCGGGCAATGTCCGGCACAATGGCGACCGTCAGGCGTCCCGCGGCCAGGTCCTTGTGGTCGTCGCGGATCTTCTGCGCCTTGTCCTCGGAGCGCACCGTCACGACAGCATCATGACCTTGCTCGATGAGCTGCTCGAGGACGTGGCCGCCGATGAAGCCGGAGCCGCCTGGGAGTCTCGTCAGTGGTGGTTGGTCTGGCAAGGTTGCCTGGGGGTCTTAAGGGGAGCTGTCGAACCTGTGAGGAGGACCTTGACCATGGTGAGGTGATGAGACGATGGGTGATGGATGGGTGATGGCAGTGGTGTGGCAACAACTAGGTGACTCGGTTCGCAGCTGGGTGGTCTATCAGCTGGGTATGGCTGGTCAGTGAGGTAGAGTTGAATCTGGAAGCAAGTCTGTCGTCGTTCATCACGAAAGCCCCAATACACATGCCGTGCTTTCCAAACACCACCAGCTACCCCGCCTACGTGGTACATCATACGCCATCGACGTTGGGAAGAGAGGGGCATGATCCCTGAAAGCAAGAGCACGAATTAGCCTGCTACCCTGCGAAACGTCCGTGGCAGAAAGCAAAGTGTCCAATTACAGCCATCAGGCAAGGCCCACACGTATACTAAGTCACCTAGGTAGGTATACAGATAGATCCACTGAGATACGGTGGCTACAGGGCGATTACAGGGTTGTTAGCGCGAGAGGCACTGTACCCTCACATGACCTCATTGGAGACCAAGTTCGACTTCGATCCGTCAGGGAACCGTGCAGGACGGCATCCAGCTTCGCCCATGTCCTGCTCTATGGAAATACCGACTGTTGGCTACTGAAGTGTCAAGAAACAAGTTGATTTCCACTACATCTGCTGATCAGGTTCCTGTACGCTGAACACGCTATCCGTGCCTTCTTACCAGGCACCTACATGCCTCCTTCCCAAGCACGACTCATGATGGAGAACCCGGTGGTGGTCTTTTTGAACACTTCCAGATTCGGGAAGCCAAATGGCCTACCTGCTGCCTGTCCAGTTGAATTGTGGCTCTCGATTCTAGGGACAGGTTGAGGCAAAGAGGCTATTTACGGAATCGAGGGCAACACTTTCAGGCGAGGGAGGGTTTCGGAACAGCAGAGGCAGGCTACCGACCGAGTCTCACGGTATTTGAGATATACAGAGACGACTGTTAGGCTGCATGTCGCAAGGCTACCTTGGTGTTCTCTATATCTCTTGCACACGGACACAGACCCAAATGCCCTACACGCTTCGCTGTCTTGAACACAGGCAGCGCGACCGCATTCGAGGTGAAAATGAGGACCGAAACCAGCAGAGGTCAACGGAACATGGCCTCTTCAAAATAATGCTGAAACCTGGACAGGTCCCGATACGGCTTGACCTTGCCTTCCACAACAAGCTCATCCAGGGTGGCCTTCCGGTACCCAGGCACATCATAAATGTCGCTGCCCAGCATGCTCGTCAACTCGCCCGTGCCCCACAGCTTCCGGTAGAACCAGGCCGGGGCGATGTAGGAGAGCTCAGACGGCGAGGCGAGGTGCGCGTTGAAGTCCGCCACGGCCTTTTCGACGGGTTGGTTGAAAATCACGGGCGCCTTGCCGTGCTTCTTCTCGAGCGCCGCCGCAATCTCTTCGCCTGTGGGGGCGAGCTCGACGAGACCGATGGCTCGGTTGCTGACGTCCGACACGGGGCCGGTGGTGAAGAGAGAGACGTATGCGGCGGCCACGTAGTCCGCCGTGCTACAGGCAAGACGTTGATCAGCCCATGTTCGCGAGAGGGACCCCTCAAGGACAGAAAGCTCGGGGCTGCCACTCACCACATGCCGGCCTTTTCCCTGGCCGCGTTGCCAGTGTAGAGAAGCCTATTTCCTTTGATGTCGATCCCCATGACGCTACAGGGTTCCCATCATGTCAGCGAGAACGTCAAGGACGCAAACGAAGCCCCCGTCGTGTGCTCACATGGACCCGAGGGTGAACTCGGCAAAATCTGCGATGAGGATGACCGTCAGAGGGATGCCCGCCTGTCTGGCGCGCTCCTGGACGTCCTCTTTCATCCTGAGGAGAGGAATCTTCATCCCTTCGGCGCCATAGCGAAGACCCAGGTCGGACGGCACGAACAGCTTGACCTTGGTCCGAGGGATAGCCTTCACAAAGCCAAACTCGTTGCTGACGCCCTTGTCCCCTACGAGAGAACTAGTGGCCTCTTAGCAAACGTTTCCCTCCCGTGAACGTCGGACTCTTTGCCACGTACATCACAACGTCAATGTCCTGCAGGGCCGCAGCCAGAGCATCCTCGTCGAGGGGATCCACCTCGATCGTACGTACACCTGCCGGGATGCTGGAACATTCTGAGCCGGGACGATACAAGACCGTGACGGGTGCGCCGGAGGCAATGAGCGCTGCGACGATCGTAGCACTGAACAGCCCGCGGTGACCGTGGACGGCAATTCGGTTGAAAGACATGATGGAGCGTAAAGTGATATGATGTGCAAGATACAGAGAGAAAGAGAGAGAGACTGGTTTGTCGTAGGAGCTGACTGGTAGAACGAGGCGATATCGAAGCGACCTGATCGTACGCCTACTTATACCAGAAGACCTCGCACGCAGACGCACGTGTTCGCCATTGTCAGCATTCAACGCAAGCTCGGCGATCTCTCGACGATGTGATGCTGACAGAATACCGCGGGACTTAATTGATTCCAGTGGATCGACGTTAGTTGTATGCGTTATTCCGTGGTGGGGATCTGTGTTGGGTTGCGACCCCTTTATGAGGGCTGCACGAGAGTTCACAATCTCCTCAGAGTCCTCCATCTTCACCCTGTCGTGACCTTTGGAAAGCTGACGCTGGTTCCTTGAGATTCAGCAGGCTGAAGCCCCAGTCAACGAGAAATTTAATGGTGTCTTTAGATTCTCCCGGTTTGGGTTGTACGATGGTGATTCCTGGTTTCAAAACTGAGGTTTCCTGGCAGGTCGGTGATTTCTGTGCTTTCTTTGCAGCCCACCTTGCCTCCATCCATACTTGGCACGGGCAGGGCCGTCTGCAAACAAACGACCTAACGCTGCGAGGAACGCACTGTTGAACCGGACCTGAAAGAGCTTTGTCAGGCCTGCTATGCATGCTATGCATTGAACCCTGGCAAGCACGGCTCACAGCCGAGTATACCACAACGATAGGCGAAAGATGCCGGGGCGGGTAGAACAAGAGCCGCGCGCGCCAGCCGTACATGCTGCCGGCACGTGTGTGCGTTGTTTGAATTCTCGATGCCGGGCTCATACCGCAATCGCCATCGCGGTGGGTAAGGGTAATACCTCGAGCAAGCAGCATTCGCCGTGCTGGACACTCGAATGCTGTTGACCCCTTGAGACAGATGAGCATGGCCGTAGCGCGGGCTCGCGTGCTGGGGGTCTGAGTCATTGGTGTCTGCGTCAGGCTTGCCCATGCCCTGAAGTCATGAAGTTCTGAGCCCCTCCTTACCCTACTTCGGTTCGTGTCCTGCGTGTGTCCTCTCGTGCCATCATCGCAGACGTCATGCCGGCAAGGGTCGCTATCGAGTGCGCTGGTATTCGGCGACCCCTCAGGGTGAAGTACTGTACCCCCTAACCACCAAAAGCCGAAGAGCCATCATCCACGTTCGTTGCGCTCGGGTACTATGCCATCACAGTCAATATATACTGTAGTTAGAAGGCACCATAGGCAGAAGGCGAAAGAATGGGTGAAACCGCCTTGGCTCAATGCTTGGGTACGAGTACAAACGAAAAAATATAGGAACACAAATACACTCGGCCGACTTGTCATGTGCCGACCAGAGCCCTCGCTATCTCCTCCCACGTCTTCCACAAAGACTCCAAGTTGAGATGTCCTCGCTGTCAGCCTGGCTTGGCGAAGAAAGCTCTACGGCTGCGACGGCATGTTAGACGAATGGAGTTGACCGAGCTGCCCGCCGAATAACGCCCATGTCGAACGCTTTCCCGACTTTTGCTTCTACATCCAGACCTGAGGATAACCAAACCCCGCTCTATGCTTGAGATTCGGTCCGGGTCCGAGCCCGCGTCTTGCCCTTTCTCCTTTTCTGCCGGGCTCTTACGGTTGTGCCACCAGACACACAAAAAAAACGAGGCATCACACTTCACGCTCATGCTGTCGGTGGCGGCGCCGGCGGCGCCGGCCCCGAGGGACCCTCTTCAGGCCCCAGTGCTGGTGGCGCCACGAGAGGGTCGCTCGCCGGGACGACCATCGGGCCCTTGGGCGAGGGCGTACGGTCCGTCAGCTTGTCGCCGCGGATGACCTTCTCGACCTCCTTGAGGTCGAGCGTCTCGTACTCGACAAGTGCCTTGGCCAGGAGATCCAGTTCCTTGCGCTTCGACGTCAGGAGCGCACGTACATTCTCCTGGCCCTCCGAGATGAAGCGCTGCACCTCCTGCTCGATGAGTGCACGTGTCTCCGAACTCAACTCGCGGTACCGGCCGTTGTACTCGACAGAGCCGAGTTTGTCTGACATGCCGTACTTGGCCACCATCTGGAAGGCAATATTGGTTGCGTTTTGCAGGTCCTATCCCCTCTTGTTAGCGCTGTCTGCATGCGTATGTGTGCCGCCACAACCCCTTTTGCTTCCCGGGCTCACGTACCGATGAGACGCCCGTCGTCACCTTGTCGCTGCCGTAGACAATCTCCTCGGCGAGCTTGCCGCCCAGCGACGTCTCGATGATGGCCTTGAGATCACTGTGCGTGTACGAGTACTTGTCCATCTCCGGCAGGTAGGCCGTGTGGCCGAGACTCTGGCCGCGCGGCAGAATGGTCACCTTGTACAGCTTGTTGGGGCCCTGGGCGTTGAAGTAGCCGACGAGGGCGTGGCCGGCCTCGTGGTACGCCGTCATCTCCTTCTCCTTCTCGCCAATGACCGTCTTGCGCTCGGCGCCCATGATGACCTTGTCCTTGGCCCACTCAAAGTCACGCATCGTGACGGCCGTCTCCTTGAGCCTGCTGGCGCGGACAGCGGCCTGGTTGACAATGTTCTCGAGCTCGGCACCGGACAGGCCCGAGGTGCTGGCGGCGATGGCCTCAAAGTTGATCTCGGGCGCGGCCTTGATCTTCTTGGCATGGTGCTTCAGAATGTCGATGCGACCGCGGACGTCGGGCAGCGAGACGGTGACGTGGCGATCGAAGCGGCCGGGTCGGGTCAGGGCCTTGTCGAGGGACCTCGGGGAAGTTGGTCGCGGCGATGATGATGACGCCACCTGTTCTGTTCGAAGCCGTCGAGCTCGGTCAGCAGCTGGTTGAGGGTCTGCTTGACGTAGGAGGCGTCCCTGGGCGTTGCGCTTGCCGCCAATGGCGTCGAGCTCGTCGATGAAGATGATGGCAGGCGACTTGCTCTTAGCCGAGGTGAAGAGATCGCGGACGCGCTTGGCACCGACGCCGACGTAGACCTCGTCAAACTCGCTGCCAGACATGTAGAAGAAGGGCACACCGGCCTCGCCGGCGACCGCACGCGCGAGGAGCGTCTTGCCCGTGCCGGGAGGGCCCACGAGGAGGATGCCCTTGGGCAGCTTGCCGCCGAGGGTGGAGAACTTGTCGGGGTTGCGCAGGAAATCGACGAGCTCCTGGAGCTCATCCTTGGCCTCGGTGGCGCCGTGAACGTCGGCAAACTTGGTCGTCTGGTTCTCGGCCCTGACCTCGCTATTGTTGGCCTTGTCGCCGGGCCGCTTGAACATGTTGAAGCCCTCGGCGATAAAGGTGACAGCGACCATGCTGAGGTAGGCGAAGAAGACGAACCAGAGGATGAATTTGGTCCAGCGGAAGAACATGCCGCCAAGAGACTCGTCGACGATGACATAGAGGGGGCCGTCACGCGTGCCGACGGCGGCACCGGTACCCGCACCAGCAGCAGCAGCACCACCGGCGGGCTGGCTGGCGACGGCCACATTGGAGCCCTGGGAACGGGCGGCGAGAGCCTGGCCCACAGCCTGCAGCTGCGCGTCGCTCAGACCGGTCCCGGGCGTGTTGGCGTGGGCTCCGTGTGCGCCGAGGGAGGCGACGCTGTGGGCTCCGATGGCCGACTGGTTCTGCAGGGCCAGGGCCTGATGGTAGGCGGCGTTTGTCGCATCATTGTTGGCGAAGCGTCCCGAGTTGTGGCGCTCGATGACGATGGCGGGCATGTTGGCCTTGAGGAGGAGCTGATAGAATGCATTCTGCGCGGTGGCGCTGCTGGGGTTCCGGTTGGCCGCCGCTTCCCTGGCGGCCAGGAGGTTTCGTGAGACGCCGTTGGTGCCGAAGGACCGGGTCTGGAGCAGGCCGAGGGCTCTCGTCGTGGGCCCCAGGGCTCTCGTCGTGGCATTCGGTGTCGTCGTGAGTTTGAGAAGGGATCGCATGAGGTCGGATGCGCGAGCGGGCGACGCAGCGCGAGGCTGGCGGCGCTCAGGGCGAAGACGGCCGTCGGCCGGATCGCCATGGTGAGAGCGAGGGAAGGCCAGGCGGAAGGCGGGTGTGTGTGTGTGGTCGGAGAAGCGGTCGGACAAATTTGTTCTTTTCCCGTGCTGTTGAAGTGCAGGATCCTCCTGTAGTATACTGTTACCGAAGTCGTGTTGATGCGGGCGGACGCATAAGTTCACCGGGGAGCCGGCATGGTGATTGTGCGGAAAGAGGCCACAATGTGGTTGAGTCAAAAGACCTGACGTGATGGCAAGTCGACGACGCATGGACGCCTTGCGCTAGCCTAGCGCCTTGTCTGTTCTGTGTTGGTGTTCAACATTTGGCAAGAAGGACCCGCTCCTGTGGTCGAGGGCCGATGTTGACCCGAGCGGCCCATTCGCTCTCCGTACCTCCCTACCAAGGTACTGTCTGATCTGACTGGCTGACTGGCTGTCTGTCTGTCTGTCTGTCTAACTGGCCACAATGGGTGACGGCGGGCGAATCGAAGCACCAGAATTACAGCCAATAACACACACCCACACCACTGTCGTCCCAACGTCGCCTCCCGCCTCCCGCCTCCCGCCTCCCACGCCGCATGCATCCAAGAGTGAACTCGAAGCGCCGTGCCTGCCGCCTCTGCTAATGAGAGCGAGCCGGGCGAGAGATTGGATATTCTGACACGTCTACGCGCCGAGCGAGACCCCATCGTCACTCACATAAACCCTCACAGCCCTGCTCATCCGCCCCGCGCGTTCCTCTTTCCACCGTGATTGCCTCCTGTCATTTACCTACCCATCAATCTCTCCATCAGGCCGCACCTGCCTCGCCTCCGTTCACCAGCACCCAACATGTGAAAGAACCGGCAGCCGTGGTGCTGGTGAAGGGGGGCGAGGCAGGTGCAGCCTGATGGACCCACGGTATCACCCACACGATGACACCCTCTTCTTGCCACTTTCACAAACACCCGCCAATACACCCGAGATAGCCTCATGTCCCGTCACCTTACGACAGCCCTACAAATACATGCTCACCAGCATCCCTCCCCCTCTCACCAACGCAACTCCTCCCTCGCGCAGGTCCTCGCTCCTCTCGCCCAGGCACTACCAACCTGCATCGGCTCGCCGTCCTGCCGAACCATCTTCAATCGACCAGAGGGCGTCGCCAACAGGAAACCTCCCCTCTCACGCGCTGCCCGTCATTTCGTCCGCCGCCCCCCCTGCATCTGCACGTTCGCCTGCCGGCAAAGACAACCTGCCTCGCGAGGCTACCATGGCCGCGTGCGAGGGTCCGCGTTTTTATATCTACCTACCTAGGTAGGCACCTCTGCTACCTTCCTTGCATCGCCATCGCTGCTGCACAGCAAACGGAAGTCGCAGGCCCTCACGACCTGTCCCAATGACAACAGCCTCATATACAGAGGCACGACGGCGGCGCAAGCGATTTGGACTCGCGGGTCACTCTCTGCTGCCTCTCTTTGATATTCATTTCTTTTGACTTGATTTGTTTGCTTTCCATTGAACACGTATAGATCCCAGGTCCCCTCGATCGGTCGCGCAGCTACTAGACTTCTCGCCCACCTCTCCCTCGCGGGAGGGATCACTACAAGTACAGATTGGCATGCCGCTGTCACCAACGCATGTCCTTTTCTCCCCGCTGCCGCCTTCTGCCCGTATTAACAATGCACCCTCCACCTCTTTCCAGTCGTTCGTAATGGGGCCGTCAAATCTCCGCACGTCATGAGGGAAAAGGGGGGAGGGGAGAGGAGCGAGGAATCACCCGATTCAGCCGCTCCGCTAAGCCTCCCCAAGTCTCCTGCGCTCTTGCGAGCATGCTTCCGTTGAGTCTCGTTGCATCGTGGGCATCCCGTTCGCTTCCTCTTCGCACTTCTCCTCGAATTCGACAACAGTAACAACAGCTCAGCCATTAAGAGAGAGGCAGCACACCAGCTCGCCCCATCAAATCATGTACACGATAAAAGAAAGGGGAAACATACAAATATGGCCCGAATCCTCAAGGATATCCAAACAGAAAAATTTCAGCGCAAAAAAAAAAATCAGATGGTCCGCCCACCGTGTTTCCCAAGAGCAGATGCGGTATTAGAGGTATCGATGGACAAAAGGGAAATGAAAAAGGAAAGAGAGATCATAGGAAACGGGGGGCGCCGAGTGAGCCTCGCGGCTTTCGATCACTCCAAGGAAGGAAAGGGGAGGGAGGACGGCGGACGCGTGTCCCCTACTCTCCTCACCTCGTCTTTTGCCTCAAAGCAAAAATGGGACGACGCCAGCACGAGATGCAGACTGGTCAATGTCGACCACTTCGTGTCTTTTTTCTTCTTCTCTCACAAACTGCCCGGGGAAAAAAAAAAGGTCAATCAAAAACATAGGCCGTCATGGCCACGGCTGTGCGACGGCCGCTCTGGTCTGTCGACAACTCGGTCCTGTGGAACCCGTGTGGTATCTCCCTTTTCAGGTATACAGCGCCTGCAACTGGAGAAATTCAAAGAAAGAGAAAGGAGACAAAGCAGGAGAGCGTAACGGCGTGTAGTTATTGGTACACATCAAGACCATTGGTGTGAGAGGGCGGAATGACCTGCGAGGAAAGGCAAGATGTTGAGCGTCGCTCTATGGGGCGATGCTGGTAGGGAGGGTCGTGCAGGTATTTGCTCGTTTGTTTTCTTTTTGTCGTTGTCTTGTTTGTTTCCATTTTGCTTCGTCAACCTTGGGTGTTCTTCACATGTTTTCGATGCGGGCACTGGGCAGCTGCATCGACGGGTCCTCGAACTCGATCTTGGGGCCCCAGAGATCATAGGTGCCAGAGCCAAAGGTGGGCAGCGAGCCAATGGTGGCGACCTCGACCGGCGCTTGATAGGCCGCACCATTCCAGTAGTCCTCGGCCACGGCCTGGGGCTGAGGCGACGGTGAGGGGTAGTGCTGGGACATCTGCTGGACCTGCTGCTGCACGGGTTGAGGCGCCTGGGCTTGAGGGGCAGGTACCTGTGTCGATACCTGTTGGGCATAGGGAACCATCTGCGGCTGGGGCTGGTGTTGCGGGGCATGCTGTTGTGCGTGCTCGACGGGTGATGCGGCGTGGAGGGCGTAAGTCGCCGTCTGCGTGGGCTGATGCGTGTAGAAGCCTTCCTGAGCCGACGGGCTCCGGCCAGAACCAGCCGAGAAGTTGCTCGGGCTGCTCTGCATGGCCTGGTGAGGTGCCGAGTAAGGGATCTCGATGGGCAGCCTCTCCACCGGTTGCCGGGGCACTTGGTACTGTGCGGGCATGGGGTTCGTGTTCATCGTCGCCACGCCAGGATTGCTCTGCTCCGTCACATAGTACGAGTGCTGCGGCATGCTCGCCGTCCTGTGCAGCATGTGCGCACCAGGGTGCTGCTGAGGGGTCTGCTCCTCGACGGGCATGCTGTGAAAGACCTGGGCGTTGTTGGACGACAGGCTATGGCGGTGGCCGTACTGGTGCTGCTGCGGCGGCTGCAGCTGTTGGTGCTGGTGCGTAGGCTGCGGAGCTTGCTGCGGCATGGGGTAGCTCATCTGTTGGCCAAAGTCGGCAAAGGACGCTCCTCGGGCATGGCGTGCCTCTGATGCATGGCGGAGTGGTTCACAGGCATGGCAGCCCAGCGCATGGCCGAGTCTCGGGGAGTGGAAGGGGACTCGCCGCTCTCCGAGTCGGAGGTGCAGTCATCGAGCAGTTCGTTCGAGTGCATCCCACGCTGGTGGGAACGCCTCTGGTGTTTGACCATGGTCGTCTTGCGGCAAAAGCTATCCAAGTGGTCAGCACCTCATGCTACGCTTGGTTCGTTGTGACCTGACAAGCGTGCCATACCTCTTGAGACAGCCGTCGTGGGCGCACTTGTACGGGCGTTTACCCGTGTGGATTCGTCGATGCCTCGCCAGACTCGAAGACTGGTATATGTCAGTTGCGGGCCACTTGGAGAAGGAGAGGAGGGCCACTCACGTCGGAGAACCTCTTGCCGCATCCAATGTGTTGGCATTGGTGAGGCTTCTCCCCCGTGTGGGTGCGGATGTGGACGGTCAGGGCGCTTCGCTGGATGAAGGACTTGCCGCAGCCGGGTGTCGCACACGAGTACGGGCGCTCGTTGGTGTGAATGCGGTAGTGTCGTTGCAAGTCAGACTTGCGGTTGAAGCTCTGCCGAGTCAACATGTCAGTGGCAAAGTCCTCAACGGAACGTCGCGGACCTAGCGGCCGAGAGCGTCCGAGCAGGCAAGCATACCTTGTTGCATGACTGCCAGTCGCACTGGAAAGGGCGAGCGGTAGGCTCGTTCTCGACAAGCTCCATGAGTTCCATTTCTTCACGTTTCGTGCTGTGAGATCAGGAATATGTTGTGAATATGGTGGTAGAGGCGGAGAGCAAGTGCGTCCTGGTGTGTGAAAGTGAGGAGCAAGGATGAACGCGGCGGGTTCTCGGGAGGTCAAGCGGAAGGGTTGCCTGTCCTGACAGTGGTATCCCTGGCTCGTATGGGTATGTGCGCGGCAGAAGTTCAATGCGGTCAATGCAGACTGGGGGGTCGCAGCTCGTTGGCGAAACAATGTCGTCGACGACAGGAAGGAGCCGGAAGTGGGATCAAAGATGAGAATGCGGCGTCCAGCGCAGTAATTGGCGGAAACGCGATTATCTGACGAGGCGTGCAGACAGCGACGTGGGCAGAGAAGAGGACGGGCGAGATATGATCGGTCGGTGGAAGGTGATGGGGAGGATGAGAATGGGACGATGGGTCAAGCAAGGCTCACCACCTCTATTAGTGTAGGGGGAGGGAAGTAGAGTCAAGAGACAAGAAAGATTGAAGAGGTATGCTGGAACAGATCAGTCAAAGAGATCATGAACGTTCGAGCTGATCGGGTCAGGGCAGAGGCAGGTCAGGTTCATAGCGGGTGGGAAGGGTCCTCTTTAAGACAAGGTCAGATGTGTGTGTGAACGTACCGGAGGTGAGAGGGTCCGTGGCACTCAGGTACGTGACTGACAAAAACTCCGGTCTGCGAGGATCAGCCACACAGGTAGCTGCTGGATGCGTCGCGAGTGGTCAAGCGGCCAAACTGGTGGACGGTGGGACTTTTGGGCTGATGTTTACAGAACAGGGCAAGACTACCTCCTCCTGTGTGCAGCAGACGGCAAGATGGCGAAGCGGCGGGCGGGGGATGGACCAAGGTTGTCCCTTGCCTGCCGTGTCTTTGTTTCGAGGTCTGAGTGTCGAGGACCGGCGTGTGTTAGGTTCCGGGGACTGCAGATGCAGACAATGGGCGGCCACGCGGGAACGGCAAGGCGATCGACGAAGTCCAGTGCGCTCAGGCACGGGGGCGAACTAGGCTGACGGATCTCGACGATTGGCGTCTCTCAGGGTCTGAGGTCCGAGGGATGAAGTCGTCTCTGCTTTTTTGGGGCCGTCTTCCTAGCTTCTTTACCTCTTTTCGTCCGTCTCGTGCGAGGTGCACGGAGCTTCACAAGGCCCACGACAAGATGTCCACCGACAAGCTAGGCTTCAACAGAACGAATCGTGAGGTTCACCTGAGTGGGGGTGGAGTTCAAGCCGGAATCTCCTGGCTGCTCGTGTCGTGATGGCGCTTGTCCTTGGTCGGGCTACGGACGTGCTCGTGGTCTGCGTCTAGAGGTTTGACAATGAGTCGTTGATCCGATGTTGGCCAAACAGGAGAACGAGATGAGAGGAACGGAAGGTCGAGGCTGAGGGAGGCGGGCTTTTGTAGAACAGAAAGAAGGGAGAAGAGGCCCACGACAAGACTGCCTTGGGTCGGTGAGGGAAGTGAGGCGCTGGACGAAGGTATATATCACCACTGGCAGTATAGGACCCAGGTGTTTCTTTCTCCTAGGGGGGTGGTCCTGGCATTAGAGGGCAAGTGGAAAGGACCATGGGACAGGGTGTGAAGGGACCAGATCGTACCTTGTGTACATGTACCTGTACGTGTACCTGGAATACTGGAGAAGACCGTAAACCAGATTGGGCTTTTCTTATTTTCGTTGGTCAACAAGGGCCAAGTCCCGAGTCGAGTGGCTACCAGGCGTGAGAACAGTCAAAACGCTCGAGCGCTGGCAGACTAAGGGGGGGGGTGAGGGTCTGGTGTGAAATTGACTCGAGCAGGTGGTGAGCAAGGGCCAGACGCCAGGCAAGACGGGTGGACGGAGCTGCGGGC
Organism: Verticillium alfalfae VaMs.102; assembly: GCF_000150825.1. Classification (NCBI taxonomy): domain Eukaryota; kingdom Fungi; phylum Ascomycota; class Sordariomycetes; order Glomerellales; family Plectosphaerellaceae; genus Verticillium; species Verticillium alfalfae. The sequence goes on from NW_003315037.1 coordinate 184,464, forward strand.
GTGGCGATCTTCTCAACGGGGGTGTGAGCCTCTGTGCGTCAGGTTGCCGGGTGTTCGAAGAGGATTAGCCCCGACGATAAAAATACTACGCAAAGTGTTTTGCCAACGCGATGGGGCGTCGATGTCCACGTTTGGAGGGGTTATGTGCTGGTGGATGTTGCTGCAAGCGCACAAGCACTCATCACAGTCGACGTCGTGGGGGGATGGATGACTAGAGCAGAGGAAAAAGGACGGATGATGTGCGATGTACGCTTCGTCTCCCTGCGAGGCACATCTCGAATCTTGGTCTGGTATGTGATGTTG
>NW_003315037.1:185609-186473 GCF_000150825.1 Verticillium alfalfae VaMs.102
GAGCAGCCAAGTCGCAGGCTTGACCAGTTCCCCCTCCCCCCATCCAATTCGAGTTAAGGGTGCCAAGATGGATGCGCTTAGTGGGTAGCCAGATGATGAGGATTTGTGGTAGCAGATGCAGTGACAGAGGCAGAGTGCAACTCTCTTGCCTCTCTGTTCGCCTGGGGCTGCCTTGTCATGAACACTGCTGGTAGCCGGGAACCATGCAGCAAGACCCGGCCCTGGCGCAGGAGTCCGGTGCTTGACCGGTGCCGCCTTCAGTGGCCCCAAAACCCGCCGGGCTACCGCGACATCAATTGGCCGCAGTTTTCGAGGACATCCACGCCCCCGCCCCCTCTCTTGATCCTCTATGATGTCGCTTCTGCCGGATCCTCAACCGAGCCCAACGTCAGGAGAAGAGGACGACGACGAGGAGAAGACATACACAAAACAACCGGACCCAGCTACCGAGACCAGGTCAGAAGACATAGACTAGGAGACTAGAACAGAGAGATGTGGTGGGAGGTAAGGTATACTGCATGCCCCTCTCAGTAAAACCCATGTCCCTGCCCCTGGCGCCGACAGCGTCCGCAACATCGACAATGGGAGCAGAACGAAAGCAGCGGCTGCACAGTGCCCCGGGGTTTGCCAGGTACCAGCCACCAGGGGGGGGAGTGCTGGATGAAGCCCAGGCCAAGAGTCCAGGGCCGGGGGGGGGGAACAGCACCCGGTAGCCGACTAGGTGAGGGTGTCCTGGTTCAGGTCCAGGACAAGTAAGATCAGGGATGTTGCAGGCAGGGAGCTGGGCCGGGGTATCTCTGCGAGTGAGAACTGAGAAGTGACGTGATGGAAAGGGACGCAGACAGGGGAGGGGGGCAGGGTTGC
>NW_003315037.1:186708-206504 GCF_000150825.1 Verticillium alfalfae VaMs.102
TCTGTCTACCAGCTCGAACAGGTAAGGGTTGGTCTAGCCTCTGTGACCAGCTAGCGCTGCTCAGGTTACACGGCAGCCGTGATTCTCGAGTCAAGTCCTTCCGCTCTAGACAGTACAGCCTGTCATGCTGTCAACTCAGTGCACAAACGCCTGATGGCAAAGCAGCGTGTAGTTACAGCAGTAGGCTACTGCCATTGCCTAGGATCTGACACAGAGTAGTAGCTAGTCGAGAGGAGACACCGCTGGTCACAAAACGATGATCGTTCTTGCGGAGCAGATCCTACCTGCTTGAGACGCTTAGGAAGGCGTGGTGCGTGACAGGCTTTTGCGCTGACGTCGTTGTCGAGCTTCCAATGTTTCATCCGCCACATGCGAACTGGTCCTCTCCTCACGGTGACAGCTTCAGCGTAGAGAAACCAGTGATCGACACGGCTCTCTCTGCACTATCGTTTATGTCGACGATAAGAGACCATTTCCGTGGTCCGGCGTCCTTACTCGCGTGCAGATACAGAGCACACAGTCTCTTTCCTCCAGGGTTGCCACCCCTTGATCAAAGTCGTGTTCTGGTGGCTGGTCGGAGTACAGGCCGAAGGCGCACAGACCTGGAGCAAGATTCGCAGCAACAAGTCCAATGTCGTCGAGTACGTGACCACGCCCATCCATTTCGTCGCACTCTGCATGACCATTGTCGCGCCGCCGTCTCTTCGCTAGCATTTCCTCTTCTCCCAGATTCCGGACCCGTTTCGCGCAATTTCCCATGCGACGCCAATGTGCGGGATCGGTGCTGGCTTAGCCTCACGTCGATTGTTTGGTATGACACGAGTAAGAGTGCCTTGTGCTGCCTGTCAGGACAAAGGCAAAGCCACTGCTGTCCCAATTCGCCCCAAATCTCTGTACAGTAGCCTATTGTCAGCCACATACCAGCGTCCCCGCTCGTCCCGGCGTCCAGCCGCAATAGCTAACCCAACAGAGAGTCCATAATTCGGCTTCAAGCCGCAACGGGATGACCACAGCAACGGGCTCGCCAAATTCTCCCAGTCCAGGCTCTCTGTTCTCCACCGCCCGCTGATCTTTGGGCTGGGATAACGCCCCGACGCCATGTTGGTGGGAACATGTGAATGGTCACACTTGTTGGCTGATGGTGTGCCTGTCTTTGAGGCAGGCCAGCCCAGCCCAGACCGTTACCAGGAGTCGACTGTCTCGACCTGAGAGCACAGGGGAGCGGGGAAGAAGAGCACGTCACCTGGCTCCCAAACTCCTTTCCCAACCAGGCATAAATCAGGATGGCCGGTGACGATCATGACCCCGCCAGGCCTACGCAAAGAAGATGATGCGGTCCCAATTTTCGGCAGTGGACCCAGCAAAAACTGTCTGTCTTGCCTGGCATTCTTCTGCTCACCGTCGTCGTGACTTCTGGGACTGTGAATTAAGGCAGGCCCATCTGCCGCGAGCTAGCCTGATGATCGCCATGCGCGTCTCATTTGAAGATTCGCAACCCCGGACCTGATGTTACCAAAAGCCTGAGCCGGCCGTACTATGCAACTGAGACAAAGCACAGCGACCAATCCGCCTGCACCATACGTCGTTCCGATATGCCCCATCCATTAAGGCCAGAATCAATTTGTTTTTCGCGGGTGGGTTCTGAAGACCCAACTGTTTCTCTTTTTAACGCGCCTTGTAAGGGCGCACCATTGATAATTTGGAATGAGCTTTCCTAGTTGCCCGTGGCCGGTGGAAGTCACGGCCATACTGTAGCTACTTCGCTCGTCCCACATTGTATTGAGCCTGACCTGGACATATTTTCCGACGCGGAGGTGGCTGTCAATCCACTTCTGGTCATTTTGCAAGGGTACCATGTTGACAGTGTTCGCCTGATATGTGGTCACGTGTGGAAGGCGACAACCGAATATGGAGCAACTAGGAGCTCTCGGGGCAGCCACGGGCTCGGTGTACTGGTCGACCTGGCGCCCTGTCCTGATGAAGCCAAGCAAGCTCATGGATTCGTTTCGCTCCATGGCCTCCACCAGCATGAATCGCTTGCAAAACAATCACACCATGTTCATGTCGGCTCGACATCCGAATTGGCTCTCAGCAGGGGACAGCCTCGGCCGACGGAATTATCAGATGGACCGTTGAGAAAGATATGTCGGCGGCGTGTTGATCACCTTGACGCAGAAGACTCTCCTGATGTCTTGTTTCCAAATCTCGGCTGCTTTGATGCGGAGCCGACACGACCGCAATAGGATGTACTGAGGTCATTTTAGGAAGGGCTGATGTGCGAGAGACCTGGAACGCCGCCATTAGATCAGACAGTGACGAGTGGAAAGAACCACCCCCTGGAGGGCGCTCCCCGTCACGCAGATGAGCCCGCTGCTCAGCCCAGCATTCCTTCGACTCACTAGCGCTTCGGCCCCTGAGGCTCTAACAAAGCCGTCGCTGGGAGCTGAAAGTCAGCCCTGACGACGCTGCCAATTGATGAGCTCCATCATGTATTTGGCCGGATGCCCTGACCTTGTTACTTGTGTAGATCCGCCCGCTAAGGTCCGTCGGGGCTTGGGTTTTCCCAACAACGTTGTGTCCGACGTGCTGACATTCCTGTTACCATGCCGGATTACAGCTCAGGCTACATGTATGAGCCTGGCTTTGCTACTGCACACCTTGTCGATGTCCATGTAAATGGCTGAGGGCCCCGGCTTCGGAGGTCGGCTGCACGCCAAGATGGGGCAGATCATCATGTTGTGCTCTAACAGCCGACTGCTCCGGTGATCTTGAGTCAAGCTGTTCAATGTGTGTCATCCTGCCTGTAGCTACAGGGTTAAATGGCGCGGTAAGGATGGCGTACAGAGACCTTGAGGCGGAGTGCAGTGTGACGGGCCTGTCGGGGTTTTAGACGAAATATCGAACCTCTCATGCTTGCAATCGGCCTACATTTCGGCCGAGAACGGCGCAGGGCGATTTTCATTTGTGAATACAAGTTCTTATCACAGTCTACTGGTCGGAGGAGCAGACGCACACCGTCCAGCTTGGCGATGAAATCGCAATCGAGGGGCGACCAGGGTCCTCACAGGAAACACCGCTGCTTGAACGTGCCCATGCGAAAGTCGCAGTGTATGCAGCTGCCAGGTGCCGCTGGACCCGGGCGTACATGTACGTGGTACTCAGTAAGCAGGCGGTGATGGCTATCAACATCAAGAACAGTCGTTGTCAATGCGAGTCTGCAAAGGAATACGGCTTGATCGGTCGGCACCTTTCTTCGCACGCAATACTGCCCAACCTCAGTACAGGGCAGGGTAGGCAGGGGGAGGTCCCCTATTGGAGCGTGAGCAGTCGATTCAGCTCACAGGCTGCAGCCCATCCCGGGGACCAGGTGAAGGACGGGGAGCACCCTTGCCAGATAAGGTCAATAGCGTGATTCGGCATTTCGACGTCGCATTGTTGCGAGCGTCATATGGTGTTGCGGAAGCCCATTCATGCAGGTCTAGATGATTTCGCCGTACTTGTACGTCGCACCCATGTAGAGAATTTAATCATGGCGCAGCTGCAGCTGACAGTTCTTGCTAGTTGTGGATCAGGACTTTCTTCCAGTGGACTGAAGTCAAGTGGCTTCGTTACTGATCTCAGCCCAAGGTTTGCCTGCTCAAAGGCAGTGTTCCGGTTGGGCAGCCTCCCAAGTCAAGCAACGCAAGGCAGTAGATGTACTCTGTCGTAAGCCAGCCAGGTCTGGTGTGTTGCAAGGCTGTACCACTTTATTGTACCATTCCAAAACAGCATGTGAGATGAGTTTGGTGATGCGAGCGTCAGGCGGTACGGTGGTGCCGGGTGCAACGAAGTAAACAAGATACCTACTGTAGCGGTAGCGGTGGTGGTGGTGGTATTGATGAGAGTCAACGCCTTGCCTTGCCGGCCTTGGGGATGTTGCAAGTTCCACCCACGCCATCAGCGTCAGTTGTTCCTGAAGGAAGGCACTCACAGCAAGGCTTCGAGCTACCTTCCCCGCACCTCCACTACTAATTGTGTGCGCTTGGACCTCTCTTTCCCCCCCTCAATCAGTGTGTGTCTGCCTCGGCCACGGTTGCATTTACATTCTGAGGCCGCAGTTGCCGTTCCAAGTACTAACACCTCAGTCGGCAAGACCATTGCTACTGTGGATGCTGATACCGTGAGGCAAGAAGCACCACATGCAGGCGACACGTTCTTCCCCGATTGGCCCTTTATGTCCGATCATCAGTGTACCAGGGAGGCGAGGTGCATCAGTGGACTTCCTTCCAAACCTACGTCACGACAGGATGTCACCTGGTGTTGACGTAGGCAATACGTGCTTGACTGCTAATCAAGTAAGGACCAAGTGCAGATAGCTGCACCCTCCGTGGGGGGAGGGGAGGGGTTCGACACGTTCATGCGTGGCGTCGTGGAGGATCAGTCCAACGTGTGAAGCACGCAGAGTCTTGGTCTGCCTTGAGGGCTGCACGGGAAAGGTCGCAAAGCCTCGTGGCGAGGAGATAATCCCCCTTGCCACGGAAACATAAACGTGGGAGCTATTCTTAGGCGAATGAAGGGCAGCAACCAGCCAGCTCGCCCAGTGACGAGTGGGTGCGATGATAGCTGGGCAGCAAAAGCAGCCGCAGGTCCTTCTCGTCGCTTGTTGCGACCTCTGTCTGTACCTATTAGCGAAATGAAACGCGTGCTTGAACAGGAAGGTGTATGCATCAGTAGATGGTGGGCATTGACGCCACAGCGTGAAAGCTGGAGGCGGTCCGGAGATCTCGAATGCACTAATCAACGCCACTCGGGGTCCAGCGTGCTTCTACGTAATGATTGACACAACACCAGGAGCAAGGCGAGGCATCTTCTGCTGGCAAACGACCACTCATCACAGGGGACAATGCATGCCTACGAAGGGCCCTGGCCGACAAAGTCAACCCCCGGAGGTCGCCGCTCGAGCTGAAACGAAGCCGAAACTGCATGGGTGGCCCCTGGCAGTCCCATCGAAGCGATAAAAGCGGGGTATAGCTGGGCGGGGCGGCGGGACACGATGGTTTGAAGCAGGGGAAGACAAGGGCTCCCGCTGCCCGCCCACCCAACGAGCTTGGGTAGGAACCCTGAAGGGGAGGCCCCGTCCCTTCCCATGCTCCCATGCACCTGGTCTTGCCATGTGCTGAGCCCTCCACACTGGCGTCAACTGCCATGTCAGGAGGGGTGCGGAGGGTCCTGCGAGTGAGGTGGATGATGCTTTGCCAACCTCTCGCAGCCATCACAACCCAAGGAGCACGAGGGCAGCAAAGGTGGCATCAAGGAAAGCACACAGGATGCGGATGGCTGCGCCTACCTTTCAAGCAAGCACCAGCACTATCGAGTGCTTCTTCTCGTGGCTTTCAGCAACAGTGTCAAGTATCACCGGCGATTACTGTAAAGCGTTCTATCGCTGGTGCCCCTGTTAGGGCGTCGCCTGGCTCGCTTGGCCTCGCTTGAACGAAGCGGACCGGCGTCTGACTATCAGCGCCCCCAAGCCACCTCGCCACGGCGTGAGTGCATGCATGGCGAGCTTCATCTCGGTCTGAAGAACCCGTCAGGCTAGCAGCTCGATCCTCGGAGAAAGGTCACGAACCTGCATCAAACACACCTAGGCATCAGGACAGCTCAAACAGAAGATCGCTGCATGAACCTGCAATGAAGTCGTATGGAGACGCGAAAATATGTAATGTCGCAACCACCTTCGCCCAACCAAACGAGCTTACCCCCAGGCGTAAACCTGTCGGAACCTCCGCGCCCTCCCCATTGGCGACCGCAGAGCATTCTGGTCCTTGTATCTTGGGTACAAGCGCCATGCAGTGCGGCCATACCACACTAAAACAGACCGCGGCACTGGTCTGGCTTCGGTTCCGACGGACGAGCCTGATGACTATCATTTCGAGGGAGTAGATGCCATCTTGGGTCGGAAACTCCGATGAGGGGACTGGAAAGGGTTTTGCGGCTCAAATTGGCCTAGCCACAAGGATCGCCGAGGTGTCAAAGTCTCAGCATAGCATGATTGGCAGCCCTTGCGAGAAAAATAAAAAGATCATTTTGACGTTTCTCGCTTCGCCCCTCGATGTCGCGCACCAGTCCGTGGGGAGACGGAACGATCGCCGTAGCCGAAATCTTTTCCAACATGGGGGTGGTGGGACATGGGCATCTACATCGACATGGACGTGCCTGGATTTATTCCATGAAGAAGACCGGCAATGACGTGTCACCGCCCAATGCTATCGTCGAGTCCGTGTTTTCCTTGAACGACAGGTCCATGGCCAGGACCTGCCCGGACCTATCCGGATCTGTGTGCATGTTATCGCCGTCTGTCAAACCCCTCGCCGCAGCTCCGTGTGCAAGAAGTCCGTGTCTGCACGGTCCAGTCGTTTCCCCCCTGGCCTCGACCTGTCGGTTCCTCTCGATAACCAGGACACCCAGGTTAGAAGGTGGCGCCGGCGCCGCTCATCTGCAGCGGTCCGGGAAGGCCTATGCACGTCGTCTTCAGGTGTCAGTCACTGTTTGATCGGAAGCGGATGATTGCAGTTTCTACTTCGATGCGCAATAATTTGATTGTACTCTCAAACCAAGGGCAATTTTCAACTTTTCTAAATGCAGCACCTGACCAATAGGCAGTGCTACCGTCACGAAACGACCCGGCTTGTTGGTGTCTCAGCGCCCAGATTAAGTACGCTCATCCACGGTCGCGGGATCCGAAGACTTGAAGTGAAAGGCCTGTCAATTTTGCATCCCGATTGCGGTCTGTTCGTCTTCTAATGCAGCTGGGATGCCCGGCGCGCTTTTGTCGTGCTGCCCAAGATCCCTGAATCCCACCTTATGGTTTCATTCAGCGTACCTACTTACATGTATCAAGATTATCCCCCTTGACCCCCCCCCCCCCTTCTCTAGATGGCTCAAGAGGGCCATCACGGGGCGGATCCGAGCAGAATTACGACCGCCGGCCAGGGCACTGGGGGTCCGGGCGAGGCAGGACAGGGAAAGCCTCAGGGGGCGGTCCGGCGCACGGCCTCACCCTCTGACTTTGACAACGGTCTTGACATGTCTCTTCGGGGGCCACAACGCTTTTTTGCGTTTATTATTGCTTTGTCCTGCCCTGTTGCTTGTCAAATCAGCGGTCCGGCCGAGACTGCCTGCCCAAAGCCTGGTCGGGGTTCGGATGGACGGGAACGTCGCGAATCAACATGCACGCCATTGACAATACCAGGACATGCTTATAGGCAAGCGGGCGGATTCGCTATGGACTCAGTAATGTAGCGCCAGGTCGGGCTGCCAAGGGCTCCCCAGAGGAGAGCAGCCAGCAGGGGATGCATCGAGACCTGAGAGGTAGGATTGTGGAGAGCCATGGCCTGTACGATTCAGCACAACCTGGCCTGCCCCTTTACCGTGCCTCGCTTCCTAATTGAACGTGTCCGGGCACTGGACAGTACCTTGCCTCCTACGCCCAGAGTGAGGGGGGCGATGGCATGTGATCTACCAGGTCATAAAAAGATGTGCGGAGAGCGATATCACTGGCAGCGAGGACGGACGCATCTGCAGGAACCCGACCGTTTTTCAGTCGGTTCGGGACCTTTTCTTCCCATCACGCGGCATGAGGGATGAAGGTGCATGAAGCACGCCGCCTGCTTGCCTGCAGTCGGGTAAAAAGGAAGAGAAAATCAATGTCCGCTGCAATCAAGATGCACACGCGCGCGAACGCCGACTTCAGACGAACACCTGCAGGTAAGCGGGCAAGCGGGACGAACGAGCAAGCAACAAACCCGACGTCTTGGGGGGGGGAACCAGTTCGTGTGCCTCTTCTTCGCCCACAAAACATGACGAACCTCTGGGTCTAATGTCTTGGATCTTTGCAAATGGTGGAGCGGAAACTGCAGAAAAGCTGCAGCAGGGGCACAAACAGTTGCAAGGTTGGGAATCGAGTGAGAGTCTTTCATCGAGATCAAGTTTGCTACCCATCCTCCCCCCGCCCCCCCCCCCTTCTCTTCCCACCCTCTCTCCCATCCAAAATCGACCTAGACCATCATCATCGACTGCCGACGAGCTCTAGCGACAGACGAAGTCCGCCAGCTAGCCCTCTCATTCCCCTCTTCTTCTCAACCCTCGAAAGAAAGCGGGGCAAGGTGATTGGACCGCCGGTCGCGAGCAAGAGGCCGAGCACTCTTCAGGGCTCCAGGGCAGAGGACGATGGTTAGGTAGGGTTTGGGATAGGGGGTGACGTGATCTGTAGGCCGCCTCCGCGGGCAACAAATAGGCAAGGGTCGCGGATGGGGAACGACCAGGGGTGGGGCCTATGAGTTCGGGTGTCAGCAAAGCACATCAAGACGATTGGCCAGTCGTTTAGAGTGGATGACTTTCTCGGCAGGTCCCAACCTGGTCCCAGGAGGCCGGGGCGTGGGGTCCAACACTTGGAAGAGATCAAAGATCAGGGGAAAGAGGCACCGGGCCGAGCAGGGCAAAATTCGGTTGGATGCGCAGGTGGGAATTCTTCCGAGTCCGATCTCGGCAGGGACAAGGGGTCGTCGCTGGCTCGCGCTCGTTGACTGGATTGTGGCCCCCGCACAGGAAGTAGAGCTCGCCGTGTCCCATATGTCAGCAGGTGTTACTGCCCCCAAACGGGTTCCTCCCAGAGCCTCATCCGAGCAGGAGCTGCGCCCTGGAGGACCTGCCCAGGTAGGTAAGGATGTAGGTAGGCAGCGCGTGCGACCCCGCTCCCCATCCTTCTCGACTGCAACACCAAGCCCCCATCTCACAGCACCGTCGCAGCCCTCGGTCGCCTGGTTATCCTCAGACTCTTGGAGCATCATCGCTATACCTGCACATATGCAACATCCGCTTACGAGGCGACTGCAACACAATGCGGCCCACCGACGTCTGACTCTCGGGAATCCTCCATCAATCTCATGACTGTGGATTTCCTCCTGTCAAGCTGCAGCAGCCGAACCCTCCAAGCGTGTGACATTCGGGGAGGGGCCATCCTGGGCCGGGAGGAATTCCGCTTCATGCCCTGAGGCAGTTCACAGTATCGTGCCAGCCAAGGGACCCGAAGATGCGAACACCGAACACCGATCACAACACCAGCCATACCCAAGTCACCCCCTGCGTTGGTGCTGTGGCTGGGGTGGTATTGATGCAACATGCATATGCCGAATGATTCTCATGGACCTTCACAAAGGGTTTGTCGAGTCGCGGGCATCCACACCTCGAGCCACACGATACACGATACTCATCACCTGTGCCTCAGTTTGAGGCTTGCAACCTTACGTCGCACCCAGATGCCTCTGATGTGCTTTACGCCAGATGAGGTGGAGCGGGCCCTCCCCCTCTTCTCGCTCCCCTCCTCTCAGGATGACCTGCCGCCGGCTCATGTCTTGTGGTGAGCTTTCTATCCTTTCTTGGTTGTTGGCGAGGTATGCGCAACCCTCCCTCAGCTAGTTGTGACCTGTTTGCAGCGCAATCAAGAGCGTGTTGCGATTTGGTTGGGAGTGGATCACGACCGTGCCGATCCATCACCAGCCTGTTGTTCCACTTGGAACAAGCGCGCGACAGTCGTCAAGCGTGCCACTCGCGCGCTCCGGGAGAACCCCCGCCCCCCTAACACTTGGCCGAACGTGAAACGCAACTGCCTACCGTTGAAAGATCCAGGGCGACAAAACTCCTACATATTCGGTACCTAGAGAAACTCGAGTACAAGACGCCGCTGGGTAAGTTCGACAGGTGGAAGGGGACAACCGCTCTGGCAGAAGGACATCCAACAAAAACGCAATGCAAACGCCCAAATAAAAGCCAATGTAGTTTATCTACAGCCATGTCATGTCCCGAACCCAATACAGATGCACGCCCGAGTACTACTCTGTGCGTGGCGCCACGCAACCCGATAGCCTTGCGATATATGGATATCACTGAGGCTCGCAGAGGCTGGCCTAGCCATGGCCGCCGGATGGTCCCTGTAATGTCGCCGATGGAGTGGAAGTGTCACGGTGTACTGTGTGCGCAATCGCGCTCAGGTTGCGGGACGCGGGTGCGCTTGGCATTTTTCTTCTCCCGTCGGCATGGATGTCCAGCTAAAAAACCCCTCTCGCCAAAGCCCAACCTCCCGCCATTCTCGTCAGTCAGGGCACTCGCATGCATCTGCAGCAAGACAAGGGGACGCTGCACGCCGTATCCCACCGCTACTTGTGCCCCCCTCTTAGCCATCACAGGCCTAGACTACGCTAGCCGTTCAACAGCAGCTCACGTCCATGACTTGGGTTGTTGACACGATGATACCCTTTCGAGCGTGTCATGAACCTGAAAGGCGGGGTAGTACGATAACGCAACAATTGCCGGAAGGACAAATACGCAGATACAGCAGGACGAGAAATCAGGTCACTTGGCTATAACACACCCCGTTAAACAGTCACCTCGTCCGGGGACCGGGGCCGAGTCAATTGATCATCACACGAAGCGAAGAAGCCCACTAATAAACACAGCGAGCCAATAGTAGCAAGGCCAAGCGTGCAGGTGATTCCGATGCTGTGCAAGTGTTCTGTGCGCTGCAGGCGACGACAACGCCAACAGCCGGAGCGCCTTGATTCAGGACCGGAATCTTTGATCAACAGCTACCTATCCGGACAAGAACAAGTACAGCGCGATGAATGCTCCTAGCCTGCATAAGCCCGCATGGCTGCCCGTCGCAACATGACGTTCCCTAAGGCATGTCAACCGCCACAGTGACGGAAGGAAAGCCTGTCAAGACCCAAAGGACTTGAGGCGTCATGCTGGACCGTCACAATTACCAACTTGTCGGATAAGACGCATGACGCGTTCGCCAGGCCGTTGACCAGCAGAATCTTGAGGGCACTCACTTGGCAGGCGACAGTGGATAAACATCGTTTCTAGCTACGGCCGCCGGCCTGAAATTCGTCACATCAACATCCGATTGTCAATGCGCGGGCCCAGGGTTCGGATCCTTGAGACCATATTCAAGCCCCAGCGCGGCTACGTTTTAGTAGAGATGGTAATGTAGCTCCTCATCATATACTCCCAACGCTACCATTGTGGTCTCACGCTGATCACGGGAGGTGGGCATTGCGGAATCAGGGCAGCGGGTGTTGCTCTTGAATCACAGAACCATTCTGTCAACCAGCAGCATCCCATACTGGTCAATCGAGCCGTGACCCGCCTGTCCAGCAACATGCTGCTGAACGGATCAAGTAGAGCTCCATGTCATTCATCGCGTAGCAAGAATATTATGCCCAATCTCCATGCGTCCCCGTAGGATGCACTCATTTCACGCCGAGTCAACCCAGCTCGGTATCATTGTAGCTGTATATATTTGCCCATATCCTCTTTCGGCAAGTATTTTCGACTTGGCCTTACATGTGGCATCAATTCAAGAATGCACCAGTCTTCATAGTAACAACACGACAAGAGAACCGCCAGGAATCGAGCTTCTCCTACGACGATCATCGAAGTAAAGATGGCTGAAGCTCTCCTTCGACAGGGTCACCTCCAGTCAAGTCAGCACTCTAACATTGCATTACCTGACCCCAATAACACGGCTATTCTGATACACTCTTAAATCTCTGCTCGGCGAAGGAGGGATATGGGGCTGTTCATCATGACCACAAGCCCGATCTGTTGTGATAGGGTCGCATCGTTTTCCCTCTCTTGGGAAACGACAGCTGCCAGACGACTCCTTGCAGCTAATTCCATCGCAGATCCAATGTAGGCCAATATGTACGCCCTGTCACTCCTCTCGCCATCAAAATGACAGCTGAACACAGATGGCGTCTGGTCTAGACTCGTCATCGATCTAGGTTGGCGGCCTGACCGGTTGCCGTGACCAGGCTTGCCATAGTGTACGCGCTCAGATCGCGGTGGCCCACAGCGTCCACAGGGAGCAGAAAGACCGACCATGTGTTGAATCCAGGATCTGCCAGTATTGGCCGAAATTGGGAGTAATGCAGAGTAAAAGAGCAGGCGTACCAGCAGCAAAAGTCGGGGACACTCGACCGGCATTCTCTGCCACCAGTGCCACACATTCGAAGCCGGAAAGCTTTCGAAGTACTGGTTGGACAGCGTAAAGTTCGGGTCTCGGAAACAATCACTCGCGAACCTTTGCGTTGGTAGGGCTGCGATCCGTCTACTGAACTTGGGGATTCGCGCGCACTAGCAGTAGACTTTGCCAACCTTAGCTACCAAGACGAGTGGCGAACGCATCGAGGACCGGGCCGCTTCGAGAGTCAGGTATGCATCGAGCCCAGAGGAAAAAGAAAGGGTTCACTGCCAGGAGATTTTCTCCACACAAACGGGGCCCTGAACAGGTCTGGACGCGATGACCTGAGTTGCCGTTCCGACTCGGCCGAATACATCGTCGAAACCTCATCGGCTGCCATACGGAGAAGAAAATCCTAGGATCGAGCCCCTCGGTTGTAGCTCCTCTCCAAGACCATGGCGGCTGCAATGTTGTGTTCAATGACGCTAGCTGGCTCTGTATCGGTGGGTCAGTCATGTGAACCATCCAAGGAGAAGTCCGACAGGATATGATTATCACCGAAGTCAGAGTTCGGAATGAGGACATGGCGAATGATGAGGCTTGAGCCATTGCTATCCAACTAGTCAGTGTCAGAGTCGTTCCCAATGTGGGAATAAACAGAACCGGGCAGCTATGTCTGTGTGTCGAACGAAAGACAGTGCGCTGCAGGAAATATGTCTCAGGCGAGAATCGCAAAGACACGCTTGTCTCTTTTTGACAACGTGTCTGAGAATGCATGCCAAGTCGCACCGCGCTCCTTTCATTTCCTCACGGGCTGGATCAGTGCCGCCGCCGCCATTCACGAAAAGCCGTCGCGAGACGAATCGAACTATCTCCCAATCCTCACAAGCGCAGCCTTACTTGCCCAGAACTGTCCAGCTGTAGCCGTACCCACCACAAACCATCTCACATGTTCGCTCCAGTCGGACAAACCAAACGGCTTGCTGTTGCCAGTACTGAATTCCGGCCTAACAAAGAAGTCAATACGCAGGATACGAAAATTTTGCCATATGAGATTATGGCATGATATTGGATATTCATGCGGCTGTTAGGCTGTGGGTTACCACCCAGCCTGATAATCCCATGTCAAACGAGAGGCTCCAGCCAATACGATGCACATCAGGGCTACCAGTTCTCAAGGCCTGCGTATCAAAACCAACCCCCTGGTTTGTTACCATTGTCAATGATCAACCACCAGCATGATAATATCGATCTAGCAGATTACTTCGGCGAATCCCTTTCCCTCAAAAGTCCTCACAGGGTGGTCAAATATGGGTGGAGGCATGTCCTGGCAGAAATGACAAATACTCTGGCTCACTCGATAGGCTATCCAGGTACCAGTGGCCACGTTTGCCTAGCCACTTGTATTGTTCGTAGCTTCAAATTCTCCGATAACTGCCTGTCTGCTGTTCGCAATGTATCACCCTTCCTGGCTAGCTTTCCCACATGGGAGGTAGGTGAACAAAGGCGCGCTCAATATCAGCCATATTTGCAGCTAAGGATGGCGTTCGGAGCCGGCGCCCTCTAGCGACAATCCAAGTCCAAGGGGCTCAAGGCCTAAGAAGATGGGCAAATGACTTGACAGGTTCATCGAGCACCATCCCTGAATCGAGTCAGGTGCAGGATGACTTTGGCGCACCACAAGTGTCGCCTAGTTGCGTAACTTGACACTCTCTGCACCTCACCGGGGCTCGAAGATACTTTCAGGAAGCATCCGACTGCGCCCCACGGTTGCTTCATCACAAGTGATCTGCGTGACATCGTCAGGGAGGTCACATTTTGGTTGGAGGAGCGTTTCAGCAACAACGGCAATGAAGAGACGGACTAGGCGGGCTATCCTGGATAGGAGCGGGGTTGTTGTCGCTCGGCAGTTCCATACATCCGTCGTCAGCCAAGCAAGTCTGAACTTGTCCGTGATGTGCTCGCACTCTGTGACGTCTTTGCTTATTGCAATCAAGGCGTGCTGACAATACACAGCATACCATACTGGAATGATTCTCAGGTTGACAACTGATCGATGTTACTGATGGTCAGGTTTGGCAGATGGTGGGTGCGCAACCACGTCTCCGCGCAAACCACGTGGTCGGAAGGCTTCCGGATGTGACCCTGGGCCCCTTGAGCAGCGCATCTCAACGCTGAGCGGCTGGTGTCACAGCACAGGCCCCCCTACGGCCAAGCTGCGGTTTCCTCGCCTCCCGCTCGCGGCCTGGGCTCAGTGTTCTAGTGACAAGAATTGTCGGGCGGGGGCATTGGACGCGAAACAAGTCGAATAGGCTGAGGCCGCTAATGGAGTCCTCCAGGAGCCAATTGCCCATCCAGACGGGGAAGACGGGCTTGGAGATAGTTGAGACATCCTGGGGACCAGGTACTCTTCCTCTGTGTGGTTCTCGGAGACTATAGCCCTAGCCAAGCCAGCCGGCTTCCGGTGGCGATGGACGACAGCCGCTCCGCCTGACTACAGCACCAGCTTCTGTTATCCAGGACCCTCGGGTGCGTTTTGCTGTGTGCAATACAGTATCAGGGCCAGCCATTTCAGGAACACTTTGCGCACGGATCGCCGCCTACTGCGGATCAGCCTTTAGCCCGTCGATCGTAGTGGAATGTTCCGATTCATGTCTACGGCGCGGCATCATCGAGTTGTGTTCAAGACGGAAGACATCCGCTGGACTACGCCGCTTCACGAAAATATTCCTAGGCCCTACCTAGGGAAGGGAGCCCGTAGAAATCTCGGCGTCAGTAAATCCTCAAAGCCGTGCCAAACATGATCACCTAGTGGCTCTGGGACCTGTCAGTCCGGTCCTTTTCAAGCTGTGCGCAGTATCCCGCAAGTCTCCGCCATGGAGAAATACAATGAGCCCTGGGTCCCTATCGGACTTATTTCATGGAGGCGCTCCCACAAACGACGGCAAAGGCCAAGTGAGGTTAGAGCCCCGGTAGCTCCCAAGCTAGACGCTCTCGACGGAGCTTGTGAAGGGCAAGATGGCTTCAAGACGCAAGCCACTACAAATCAGCGGCCTAGACCAGGAATCAGGGTTTTTCGGTGCAGGAGGCGGTCTCATTTCCCAGCGTCATATTCACGAAGTGCCGGATCCTGTCACTAGAGCACCAGGAAGAGGCAAGTGAAGTCGCAGAACCCGCGGTAGTAGCGTTGCCACCACCGCCAAACACCAAAGCCAGTCCCTGGTCCTGCCGCGCTATCACGCTCGCCGGCGCGCTAACTAGCAGATATGCACCAAGGACAGCTGAATTGGGCCTCATCCACGAACCGGCCACCGCTAAGCCAGTGTTTGAGCAACGGAGCCACGTGCCTGCTTCAAACACGTGCACTGTATACGGCGGGCTGAGCTACTCGTACACATCATGGGCTCTCCAACACTCATTTCCCCCAACCCGAAACGCGCGGGCCAAGTGAGACAAACGGACCACCCACTGGTGGCGGCAGTGGAGGATAACTGATTAGGCAAAGGCAACGCCCATCTCGCCGGGTCGGGAACACGCTATGGACGCCATGATTGCCAGCCGGCAGGCCGCTTGACTTGCAATTGCCCCAGCCTCTACTGGATGTAGATCAGGACCACTCTGTGCAGGGAGGTGTTCCGTTTCGGCCGAGTCGCTCATTCGAAGTTCGGGACTGTAGCAAGCTGGTAGCTATCGTTTGGGGCGCATGCTGGGCTGGACGACCGAAATGAACTTGCGGCGAGAGGTGTTTTCCGTCACATGTGTCCACGTCTCCTCACGTCCAGGCCTACCCCCAAAGGCTTTGAACGACAGCCCAAGGTTTCCGCAGTGGACTCATAACAAGGTGGGGGGGGGGCGTGAGGACAGCACTGGGAATGGCCAAGTTCGTCCAAGTCTCCTACAGCGCGCCAGGTTACGATGTTGCTAGTGTGTCATGACGATGTTGAGGCCGGAAGTGACGGAGACCGCCCTATACTGGGCAGTGCCACGCGGGGACAATCTGAAGCAGTTGTGAGGGTGTTGGCCTGGACCTGGTTTGACTTGAATCATATTCTGCCCAAATGACTCGGATGGGCCCGTCTGGAGACTGGTGGAAACCGTGGGCGGAAGGGGAGATCATTGCATGATGAGCCGCCAAGTGGTCCTGTGGGGGAGGGCTTGACGATCACCTCCTGCGCTAAAAAAGCAGTGTTGACTCAAAAGGGAAGAAAGGCATCTCGTGACGCGAGAGCCCTGAAAGCTATGACACACAGACCGACGAGCTAACTCAGCGTCAACCGCGATAAGCGGCAACGTTTGATATGAGAGGCACGGAGCGTACGACCGGTCTCTCATACGGCCTCGGAGACGGGCCGGTAAGCACATCGGGGCGTCCAAGCCCCGAGGTTGTCGGGATTCGCACGTAAGCTCCGAGCATCGATGTTGATATCAACCATTTCGCTGGGGTGCACCGGGCGCAAGAACTGACTTGCTTTAGCCGACTCTCTGCCTCTTCGGAGTTACAGCGTCTACCTCACTGCACATACCCTAATGGGTACCCTTCCCACAACGGACGATGACCCTGGCATAACGAAAAGTGACGATCGCTACACCTGCTTGGTGATTGCTTCATGATGGCTGATTGAACAGGCCTCCTTGGCCGCGTGACGGGCTTTGCGGGGTTGCAGACGACTGGTCGACTTGGAGATGCCAGAGCGTGCCTCAGATACAGACAGATATGTGAGATGGGGTTGTTCCGAGATTACGCGATGGCCGGGGTCCAATATTGCGTGTTGCAGGTATGGCACCATGATCAGGAAGAGGGGAAAAAGAAATGTATTCGCATAAGGTGGATTTCAAATGATTTGGCGAGACGCTTGTCTTGGGCGCCGATAGGGTTGGATTTTGCCGAAACCGACGGTATCGTCTCGTCATTGGGAGGGCTCATCCGCCTGGCAGTGTCACGATGATGCTCGTGATGGCCAGAGTTCATGATGGCCCGTCAGCCGAATGCTGCCACACCTAATAGCGCGAGCATATCACAGTATGACTTCGACGGCCTTTGGAAACGACTTGTTCCGGGTTCCCGGACTCAGGGCTGGCCACCAGCGATCGGAGTCCTACGCTGTGAAAGGTCGATTCGAGCGCAAGATCGGAGATCTGGCACACACACACACGTACACACCCCTCCATTCTCACTGCCGCTCACCACCATCTCTCAGAAAAGTCTCCGCACGACCGGGTTATCACGGCTCTCTTGCCACGACCGGGGCGGCGAAAGGATGCGGGCGCAGCTCATGCGAGATCGCAAGCTCTGCAGAGTTGGGCAGTACGGTGAGGATGTTAATACCTCAACGGGGCGTCAACGTTGACGCGACGATGGTGATCCTATGCAGCTTATCGGCACAAGCAAGCAACCGGCGGGTTCTCGAAAGAGAAATCCTTTTTTTTTTTCCAGTTAACTTGTCTGCCAGGCTCCTGCCGACTGCAGATGCGACGCAGGCGAGACTGGGTGAAGACAGGGTCAAGTATAGGTGAGGTGCAGCAAGCGTATTGAGGCGATGAGTCGACCGAGTTGACAAGTGACAGCGAAGGGGCCAAGTCTGGTCTGCTCTCGCTTTCGGAGAGAGAAAAAGCAACGGCAACGAGGGCTGCGATTGGAGCGTCAGCGTGGGCACCGGTCTCGCGTCTCGATTGCAGGGGTTCTCATGGAGAATGACTGGGCTGCTCAACTGCGGGCTCTGCTCTCAGAGGGTACGTGACTGTTGGACCAGATGGACGGATGATTTGTGAGTGATGCTTGCAGCGAGGCTTTTCCTCCGACCATCGACCCAATCTCGAGCTGCAGCGCGTCTTGCATGAACCTGCTGTGGGTAGAGCGGGCGGCGAGCAAGATGCTGCACGCTTTCTACCGGGGAACATGGGGGGGCCTGGGCAGAACCGACATTGGAGGGAGCAAGACTGACGAGGGAAAGCAAAGTTGATATGTGAGAGAAGCCGAAACGGGAAGAAAAGGCGCGACAAGAGAAAAAAGTTTTCGCCTGTCAGGCCAGAGACAGACAAGGGCCTTGTCTTCATGGTTGGACGGGGACAACCGGATGGACGGATGATCGAACACCAGACCCAGGGTGACATCGCTCAATGCCGCCGAAACGCCCTGGTCCAGATACCCATGACCGCTCTCGTCCGGTGAGAGTTGTGATTCTCGGCGGTCGACGGAGTGTGAGTTCAGGTACAGACAGGGCATGGCCGGGGTGCCCCCCCCCCCCCTTCAGGGCCGCAGTGGAAGCGACAGCAACAGCGGCAGCGGGAGCAAGCCCCGGGTTCCGGGACGGCACAGCACGATGTGACAGCTGACAGTAAGGTAGACAGCAATTCCCTTGTCAAATACCAAGATACTAACTAAGGGTGAGGTGGGACGGGAACGAAGGTCCCCTTTTAGGTCATCACCAACGACGTATCGTCTCACAAGCCTCATTGATCCTTCTTGAGCCTACGCTTACGCAGATATGGCCAGACCCGATCAGTAAACACATACGCAACGCCGCCTGTTGGTGGCATTGACATAAGCCACGCGACAACCTGAAGGCGGCACGGACAACGGCCAACAGCCAAGGGCCATGAGAAAACGTGACAAGTGAGATGTTTTGGCCGTGCCAGGCCATTCCACGAGCTTCCATGCCACTCACTTGCCGTTTCCCCAGTCAATCAATCGCCAGTGGCTGTGGAAGAGCAAGAAAAGACGCGAAGAAGAAAAAGCAACACCAGAACAATGAAGGAGAATGCACGCAACTGAATAGGCACCAAGTATGTACCTCGTCAAGCGACACTGTGTGTCTGGGACATCGGCATTTGGTCGCCCACGTCGCATTGCTTTTCCCAGCAGACAGGTCAGAGGGAATACGGAGTGCCTGCGAGATCGTCCATCACGCATCATCTTAGGGGCTTGGCTCGCAATCTTTCGTCCTCTGTCCATGTGTCTGGTCAGTGGGTTCGTATCCTTTCTCTTTCCTCAGTGTCTCTGTCACATTTTCGCGCCTTGCGGTCATTTATCAAGTGCAGGTGTACAGACAAATTTCATCGTCGGTCTCGCCATCGACACCCCCCCCCTCCCGGCTTCCCCCCCACCTGCGACCAGCAACTGTGGAGGGGAGAGGGGGGAGGGGGGGCAGAAAAGGAAAGGGTCGCCAAACCCTCGCGATATGGGTCCCCAAGACCGGGGGTTGTCGAGAGTTGCGACCTTTGTAGAGGTACATGGCTACAATTCACCGTCCCGATGTGGTGGCCCAGTGGTCCTTTGGGGAGATCGACAGTCTTGAATTTCGAGGTGCCGGATCACGACCAGGGGGGTTCTTGGTGGTCAATTAAAAGTCTGAGGTTGCATCACGTGGGGGCTTGTCAATGTCTTGCCCCAAGGCGGCGGTTCCGGGACCATTGTTGGACGACACTGAAGATCACCAATGTTCGGCCTCCCAAGGGAGGGTAATATGTGAACAAGGCGAGCAGCCTGATATAGTCCGGGGACAGGAGTCAAGCGAGGTCGCTGAAGGGCCGATTTCTGGATCATTTGTTTTGAGGCTTTCGTCTTCATGTGATATTAAACGGGGGGGGGATATGCGGGGAGGATTATCAGCCCAATGGATGAGGCATTCCCCTGAGGTTTTTTGGGGGGGAAAAAAAAAAACCTTATGTCTCTTACGATTATTTTGGAAAAATGAAAGACAGGGCCTGTTGGCCTGGGGTGGAATACCTTCTTGTTGTGGGCCATGTGAAATGAGCGTAGACACACTGAGTGCCCCCTTTTCCCCATGTGCACTTGAGA